>NC_044039.1:145476676-145825426 GCF_901765095.1 Microcaecilia unicolor | reverse complement strand
GCTTATCAACTAACATGTTTTGCTTTTAATAAAGATGATTAAAACATAAAAAAACAAGTTTTGGATGTTACTGAATTCTATTTTTCTGTCTCACTGTATTTCCAATTTTGGCACAGTATGAGCCATAACAAGAACAAAATATAAGAAAACCAATGGGCTGCATTAGGGGCTTATAGCCCATTTAGTTATGTTTTCACAAATGAGAGATCTGTTTGACAGAAAATATTTTTATTATTTTGACTTATAAACCACTTGTCCCTGAAACATGCTCAAACAACAGAATAATCCATTTGTGTATCTAAAAGGTAAAATTCTACAAACCTACCCTCCTCTCCTCCTTCCTGTACACATTAATTGATTTGATTACTTTATTTCTTGTCTATTAGATTGTAAGCTCTTTGAGCAGGGACTGTCTTTCTTCTATGTTTGTGCAGCGCTGCGTACGCCTTGTAGCGCTATAGAAATGCTAAATAGTAGTAGTAGTAAGATGTGAATGCATGTGCCCCAGTGAAAAGAGAATTTAATTCTACTTCCATTTAATTTCAATATATTCCATCATTTTTATAACACCATGCTTACCAAGGCAGATTACAACAACATTTAAGATGAACCCATCAGGAAACAGGCTATCCTCACTGAAATTTGGCCATTTGTATTGTACACAGTGTATTTATTTTGTTTTTAGTGTAGAAAAATGATCACAAAATACAGAATTTAAAATTGCTGTTTCTACCAGTTATAATAATTTGTAAGTTGTTTTAGTGATATTCAATTGTTATTTTATGATATTTATATCTACAAATGGGAAGCTTTCAAATAAATTAAAAAGCTGTCCAATAGGTTAAAAAAAAAAAACTTTTGTCCTCCACCTTTTAAGGCACTGCCTATCCAGATGAAACAGCTTTAGACTTGTTACAGATGGACCAACAATTAAAAAAAAAAAAAACAAGATAATGTGGATGCAGCAGCTCATAGGTTTGTTTGCTGTTTTGAGTAAACGGGGATGACGGCTGCGCTGGGAAGGGGAAACAAACTCTCTCCTAATTGGCTTCCTTGCTTAATGGACCAGATAGGCTCACCACTCCTGTTTATTAAACCTCATTGTAAAATACAGGTTCCTTCCTTCTTCTATAATGGAACCACCCAGAAATTTGGAGACTGCAATAAGCAGAAGTTGGTTCCGGACACAACAATCTCTTGAGCAGGCCCTGGCGAGATAAACATTTGTTCTACTACTACTACTACTACTACTACTTAACATTTCTAAAGCGCTACTAGGGTTACGCAGCGCTGTACAGTTTCGCAAAGAAGGACAGTCCCTGCTCAAAGGAGCTTACAATCTAAAGGATGAAATGTCAAGTTGGGGCAGTCTATAAACTACATAGTGGGCAAAGCCAAGGACAGGAGGAGGAAATTAGGTTGGAAGAAACAGAGCTGGAATAAAGATGTCTGTCTACATTTCAATCACACATCTTTGATAGGTTGCAGCTTGCAACCTAATTCAGTATTAAGTAAAGAGGCAGGGCAGTCAATTTTTTTGCCCAGATCTCTTTCCCATTCCCAAAATAGGTATGGGCACTTGTTAGTACAATTTAAAAAGGATTTCCCTATTTAGTAGGGTATTATCATGCTTTGTTAGAAGGGAGTATGAGTCCTTTGGGAAACCAAAAACAGTGATCCCCAAGCCAGGTCATGGTCACTCCGAAGTTGGTAATTACAGGCCTATTTCTTTAATTGATATGGATTACAAAATTTATGCCAAGAAACTCTCCATGAGACTTTTCAGTATTTTTGCCTTGTTTGGGATCTGAGTGGACAGGATGCTGGGCTTGATGGACCCTTGGTCTTTTCCCAATGTGGCACTATTTATGTACTTATTCAGATAATTAATTTACTTTTTAGGATACTTTGACAATTGCACCTAAGTTGCCCGATTCTTTGGTTGCTTTGTCATGGGATACAGAAAAGGCACTTGATAGGACAGAGTGGCGTTATATGGTATTGGGATGACTTGGGTTCCAATTGGGAGCGAGTGTAAGTTAGGGCAAAGCATTATTTTCAATGGTTGCAGCTGAAGCATTGTCTTCAGGGTTAAAGTCTGGTAGTGCAAACAAAGGCAAATTGTCCAAATTTTGTTTGTATTCATGTTTGGCCACTGCTTTGTAAGTATATTGAAAGGCGGTTGAGCAAATCACCAACTACAATCGTTTCCTAGCAGTGACCCTACCACCCCCTCGGATACCCTTAAAGCTGAGCTGAGTCGCATTTACCGTCACTCAAGAGTATAGTTCTGCTGGGATCCACATGTTGTAAGATGCCCTGGAAGGAGCCGTAACTCAATGTGATTTTCGTTTTCTTTCCCAGAATACGATTTAGGAAACTGCGATCGATGTTGGGCTCCATGAATCTGGTAGATAATAGAGGAGCTAATCTATGGGAAGCAAGAAAATAAGACAGTTCAGAAGCATTGTAAAAACAAGACCTGGAATGGTATTGGTAAGAATTCTACAGATTCAGGGGAGCGGAGACGTCCTTCACTAGAAAATACCGCTCCTAAACACACGTTAGAGTGCAATTTGCCAACGTTCCCCCCCCCCCCCATTTCGTCAGTTCTCGGTATTAATATGTCACGCTTGCTTTCCTCAGCGTTGAGCGTGTGTGGATTTTCCGCCACCGGCGTCCTCGGGGCTAACATCTTTCCCTCATCAGGGCACACAAGGCTTTCCCTATGAGCAGACGGTTACTTTCAGCTCAACTTTAATCCAAACTCTCCCGCCCACCAAGCAAGCGCCAGCAGCCCCCTTCCTATTCCCTGTGTAATCAAAACGAGTTCGAAGAAGACTCGGAAGCATGATTCCACGCCCTGGCCTGTACCCTTATGTCCCTGGACCTTTGGAGGCAGCAGCGTTAAGTCAACTACTGGAGAAAGCGCAGAAGTACTACTGGAGGCACCGCGAGGGCCGAAGTTCTGAAACTGCTGGGTGTGAGGGGGAATTCGAATAACGCCCTCTATAGGACTGTTTCCCCCCGCCCCCAGCCCTCTTCAAAGCCTGGCCGTACTAAAGAACTCCACACACACACACACACACAAAGAATCTCGTTTTTTAGAACTAAAGGATTTGGTATTGTACTTGATTAATACATGTCTACAGCGTGTTTTTTCTAACAAAAACGATGCCGGTACTCAAATGCCTGGCCAGGGCCACCCTTCAAGGGTGAGGTGATTATTTACTGAGGACCCACCCCACAATAGCCAGGCCACCTGCAATCAGTCACAGAATCTATGGCAAGGCAGAATTGTTGTGTGGAGCCTGAGCTCTTTCATTAAAACTTGAGGTCCATCCCATGCCAAGGGTCAATTTTAGCAGAAAATGGAAAAGGTGCCGGTACTCAGTACCCCCCCCCCCCCCCCGCAAAAAAAAAAAGCCCTGTATGTCTATCTCTTGATTTATGTTTTCATTTTAGTTTGTTTTTAGCCTTTTAAGTAAACTTGAAGGAGTGGAAATTGCCATGTGCTGTATCGTACAGGGAACAGGAGAATGAACAGGTATGTTGTAGAAGGAGTTGGCCTTCGTGCCCTGGTGAAGTCCCGAAGTCGGTTGAGGTTCTCAGTGGTTGAACTGTGCATTTAGCATTCTGCTGCCGGTTGAGTAGTAGAGGAGATGAAAATAATGATGTGATAAGCAAACATCTATATAAATAAAATCCCCCCTCAGAGTTCTGAAGCTCACTCCATCTGTGGCAGTGAAGCCCTGAACTGTCCTGGTAGCAGGGTTGCCAGGTGGAAAATTTTTTTCCAGCCCACTGGAGCCCAAAAAACAGCCCAAAAACCGCCCAAACACAAACCCCGCCCCTGACACCCCCACCCCCGCGTCATCAACCCCGCCCCCGCCGTCACCGGCCCCGCCTCCCACGTCACCGGCCCCGCCTCCCCGTCATCGGCCCCGCCTCTCACGTCATCGGCCCCGCCTCCCCGTCATCGGCCCCGCCTCCCCGTCATCGGCCCCGCCTCCCACGTCATCGGCCCCGCCTCCCACGTCACTAACCCCGCCCAAAACGTCATTAACCCCACCCAAAAACGTCACTAACCCCGCCCCCCCGCGGCCGAAAAAACCGCCCGAAGCACAAAAACCAGCCCAAAAAACCGCAACCCGCCGCGGGCAAAAATTTCCCGCGGCGGGTCGCGGAAAACCGCCCAATTGGGCGGTAAAACCGCCCACCTGGCAACACTGCCTGGTAGGCTAGGCTACTATTGGGACTACTCACCCTCAGTACTCAGCCACGCCCATCTGCCCCCTATAAAACGCACCCTCAACGTTCTATTGGCTTCTCACGTCACTGAAGCCAAGGTTCGTATGTTCGAAACTCTGAAGCCTCGAAAAACACAGTCGCTGGACCCCGCCCTCGCGTCAAACGTTATGACGTTGAGGGCGGAGGCGGAGCAATTCACCGCCCTCGCGTCAAACGTTATGACGTTGAGGGCGGAGGCAGAGCAATTCACCAACATCGATGACGGGTGGGGGGGCCACAGGAAAAACAACTCATACAACGCACCTCCGTTCAGAACCATCTCAGACTGCCAGGTCCCTGCAGCCGCTCAGCCTCTCTCCTTACATCACTGCCCCTGGAGAAAGCCCCGGAGAAGCACAGCCAACGACGTCAAAGGGGAGAGGAGGAGCAGCTGCACAGACGACCAATGTCAGATGACTAAAACAAGTTTCCTAACACTCAAAAAAACTAGCGCTTGTTGCAGGAATTGATGCATGAATTTATGATACTTCAGGAGTCAAACAGCACACCAGAATGAGAGAGAAATCTTCTTTATTTGCCAGCAAACAAAGCAGGACATCAGCATTAAGTCTCTTCTTCTCTTTCTCAGCTCTCTGTGTCTTTGTGGCTTCTGTCTCAGCTGCTTCTCTTCTTATGCTGTCTTCTCCTTCTTCTGTCTGTTCCTTCTGTCCTTCTCTTTCTTCTGAGCTCCTTCTGACGTAAACTGCTTCTTCTCCCACTTAAATACAGTTCTATCTAGCCTAGCCTAGCCCCCTTACTCTCCAATTGGTTAAGGAATAGATTGATTACCTTGCCTCAACCAATCAGCTCTATACAAATATCAGTTACATAGGTTCCAGACATCCTAAACTGACCTATGACCTGGGGGCCCCTCAAGCTAGACATTTGGGCTCCAGAACTCCTGCATGTTATTATGATTGATTTCTCATCTATAGCTTAACCTGGATTCACTTAGAGGATAATGGATATTCCATATCATCAAGCTGATCAATCCATAGACTGGTGGGTTGTGTCCATCTACCAGCAGGTGGAGATAGAGAGCAAACTTTTGCCTCCCTATATGTGGTCATGTGCTGCCGGAAACTCCTCAGTATGTTCTCTATCTCAGCAGGTGGTGGTCACACACAGCAGCAGCTCTGGCTAGGCCTCCAAGCCTAATCCTTAGGTTTTGTTGAGGCCTGGGGTTGAGGGCTCTTTTGAGCAAGTGCAAACCTGGTGGTGCCAGGTCCCTCCTTTTCTCCCCCCCTCCCGCTGGCTCCGTTTAAAAAAAAAAAAAAAAAATTTTTAAACGTCTTTAAAGGCGTTTATTTTGACGTTTATTTAAACGTTCATTGCAGCTACTCACTGGGACACCAGTTCGTTACAGCTCGGAGCGGCAAGCAGGTAATTTTACCTTTTTATAGCGGGCAGGGGGTTCCCCGATTCTTCTCCTCGTGGCAATGGCGTCGGAGGGCGAGGGCGCAAAGGGTCGCTCCCCGGATCGCTGGAGCGCTTCTAGAGGGGATGCGGGGGTCTTCAAGCCTGATTCGCCCTTGTTTGGGGACAGTTTCGTGACCGATGAATGTCCCGGTCCTTCCTCCGGCGTGGCGGTTTTTTCCCGCCATAAACGCCCATCCCCCGCTCCTCGCCTCCGCCATCTTGGCCGGCCACGCGGCTCGGACGGCTTCTTCGGGGGCCGCCCTTGAGGTTGGAGACATTAATGCCATGAACGCCCTTAATTTGGGCGACGGCACAAAACCGGCTAATGTTAAGAGCCGTTCTTCCCGCGCGGCTCCTTCGCGGAGTTTCGCGCCGGACGCCATTTTGGATGCGCAGCATGTCTCTCCCCCGCTATTTCGAGCGCCGGTTGAGAGTGCGTCTAGGGCTGTTGCCCAGGCTGCGGAAGTGCACAGTCTGGGGGGTTTCTCCCCCGAGTTTGTTTTGCTGCTGCATCAGGCCTTCCTCATGCACAACGCTGCCCCTGCTCCCTCGTCTGGTAAAGAGGTTGAGGTTCCCAGAGGCAAACGCCCTCGGGTTGATTCCCAGGCCTTGGAGGAATTTGTCTCCTCCGATGTAGATGAGGGCAGCGTGTCTGAGGTCTCCCAACGGTCCTTTGCGGATTCCTTGGAGGAGACGGATCCCCGCTCGGTTGGAGCGGATGACCCCTCTGCAGCGCGGCTTTTTAGCCCAGAGGATTTGCCCAACCTGTTGTTACAGGCCATGGACACTTTGAAGATTTCCTCTCCGGAGGACGTCTCTCCCTCAGCCCCTGTTGGCTCTGCCATTATGCTGGGGACGAAGCGCCCGCCTAGAACCTTCCACGTGCATGATGCCATGCACACCTTAATTTCGGCTCAATGGGATGCCCCAGAAGCGAGCCTTAAAGTGGCTAGGGCTATGTCCCGCCTCTATCCTTTGGCTGTGAGTGAGCGTGAGGCCTATCTGTGGCCTACCGTGGATTCTTTAATCACTGCGGTGACTAAGAAAACGGCGTTGCCGGTGGAAGGTGGCACGGCCCTAAAGGGGCCGGCCCTGGAATCGGGCTTAGCCTATTTGGCAGACTTGCTGTATGATGTCTTGAGAGCCTCAGCTAAAGGCATGGCTCAGACAGTCTCTGCGCGGCGGTGGCTTTGGCTGAAACATTGGTCTGCTGACCACGCCTCTAAATCCCGCCTGGCTAGATTGCCTTTTAAAGGCAAGCTGCTCTTTGGGGTCGAGCTGGACAAAATCGTGACCGATCTCGGCACGTCTAAGGGCAAGAAGTTACCAGAGGTCAGGGCTCGGGCTAGTGCTCGTCCCGGTACCTCCAGAGGACGGTTTCAGGAAGCCCGTCGGTACCGCCCGGGCAGGTCGGGTTCTTCTGCCCCCTCTTCCTTTAAGAGGAATTTCTCCCCCAAGCAGCATTCCTTTCGCAGAGACCGCCGTCCCGGAGGTGCTCCCTCCGGTCCTCCCCCAGGGTCTCGTACCCAATGACGGGGTCTTGGTCCACGGCCCAGTGCAGATTGGAGGACGGCTGTCCTCGTTTCTGGGCGAGTGGACCACAATAACTTCAGATGCTTGGGTGCTGGAAGTCATCAGAGACGGCTACAAGCTAGAGTTCTGCCGACCCTTAAAAGACGGGTTTGTACTCTCTCCCTGCAAGTCTCCGGTCAAAGCTGTGGCAGTGCAGCAGACTTTGGACAATCTGATCCGCCTGGGTGCGGTCGTTCCGGTGCCAGAAAGTCAGCTTGGCAAGGGGCGTTACTCCATTTACTTTGTGGTACCAAAGAAAGGAGGTTCTGTCCGGCCTATCCTCGACCTCAAAGGGGTCAATCGGGCCTTGAAAGTGCGGCACTTTCGCATGGAGACTCTCCGCTCTGTTATAGCGGCAGTGAAGGCAGGGGAGTACCTGGCATCCTTGGACATCAAGGAAGCATACTTGCATATTCCCATCTGGCCTCCTCATCAACGCTTTCTGCGTTTTGCAGTCCTGGGCCGACACTTCCAGTTCAGAGCCCTCCCTTTCGGGTTGGCTACTGCTCCGCGGACCTTTTCCAAAGTAATGGTGGTCATAGCGGCCTTCCTGCGAAAGGAAGGAGTACAAGTCCATCCTTATCTGGACGACTGGTTGATCCGAGCCCCCTCTTATGCAGAGTGCGGCAAAGCTGTGGACCGGGTAGTTGCTCTTTTGAGCTCCCTGGGATGGATCATCAACTGGGAGAAGAGCCAGCTGCGCCCGACTCAGTCCCTGGAGTATCTGGGAGTTCGATTCGACACCCAAGTGGGCAGAGTGTTCCTGCCAGACAATCGGATTGTCAAACTTCAGGCTCAGGTGGACCAGTTCCTAGTAGCCTCTCCTCTTCGGGCTTGGGACTATGTGCAGCTGTTGGGCTCTATGACGGCCACGATGGAAGTAGTGCCCTGGGCCAGGGCTCATATGAGACCACTTCAACACTCTCTGCTGCAGCGCTGGACTCCGATGTCGGAGGATTATGCTGTGCGCCTTCCCTTGGACCCAGCAGTGCGCAAGGCGCTGAGCTGGTGGATGCAGACAGACAAGTTGTCTGCGGGAATGCCTCTGGTGACCCCAGAGTGGATTGTCGTCACGACGGACGCCTCTTTGTCGGGCTGGGGAGCCCACTGTTTGGGAAGGACAGCGCAGGGGCTCTGGTCTCCTGCAGAGGCAAAGTGGTCTATCAACCTCCTGGAACTCAGAGCCATTCGGTTGGCGCTTTTGGAGTTCATCCCGGTACTGGTGTTGAAGCCTGTACGGGTCCTGTCGGACAATGCCACGGCTGTGGCCTATGTCAACCGCCAGGGAGGTACCAAGAGCGCCCCTCTAGCCAAGGAGGCTATGAGTCTATGCCAGTGGGCAGAAGCGAACCTGGAACAGCTGTCAGCGGCCCACATTGCCGGAGTCATGAATGTCAAGGCGGACTTTCTCAGTCGCCATACCTTGGAGCCCGGAGAGTGGCAGCTATCTGCTCAGGCGTTCTTGGACATCACGAAGCGCTGGGGCCAGCCGAGCCTAGATCTGATGGCGTCATCGGCCAATTGCCAAGTGCCGCGCTTTTTCAGCAGAGGACGGGACCCTCGATCCCTGGGAGTAGATGCTCTTCTCCAACAGTGGCCGACACAAGAGCTTCTCTATGTGTTCCCGCCCTGGCCCATGTTGGGCAGGGTGCTAGACCGGGTGGCAAAGCATCCCGGCAGGGTAATCCTGGTGGGTCCGGATTGGCCCAGACGTCCCTGGTATGCGGACTTGATCAGGCTCTCAGTCGACGATCCTCTGCGGCTGCCAGTTGAGCAGGGCCTGTTACATCAGGGTCCCGTGGTGATGGAGGATCCCTCCCCCTTTGGTCTTACGGCCTGGCTATTGAGCGGCAGCGTCTGAGGAAGAAGGGCTTCTCAGACAAGGTCATCGCCACTATGCTGAGAGCGAGGAAGCGCTCTACTTCTACTGCTTACGCCAGGGTTTGGCGTATCTTTGCAGCGTGGTGTGAAGCAAGCTCACTTTCTCCTTTCACTGCTCCAATTTCTTCAGTGTTGGCGTTCCTGCAAGAAGGTCTGGACAAAGGCCTGTCGCTCAGTTCCCTTAAAGTCCAGGTAGCGGCTCTGGCTTGCTTCAGGGGCCGCCTGAAGGGTGCTTCCCTGGCTTCGCAGCCAGATGTGGTGCGCTTTCTCAAGGGAGTTAATCACCTGCGCCCTCCTCTGCACTCAGTGGTGCCTGCGTGGAATCTCAACCTGGTGCTAAGAGCATTGCAGAAGCCGCCGTTTGAACCCTTGTCAAGGGCATCTCGGAAAGACCTGACGTTGAAAGCAGTCTTTTTGGTGGCTATCACTTCAGCCAGAAGAGTTTCCGAGCTCCAGGCGCTCTCATGTCGAGAGCCTTTTCTGCAGTTCACTGAGGCAGGAGTGACTATTCGCACAGTGCCTTCCTTTCTGCCCAAGATTGTTTCTCGCTTCCATGTGAATCAGCAGCTCTGTCTCCCTTCCTTTCGTAGGAGGACTACCCAGAGGAGTACTCTGCTCTTAAATATCTGGATGTGAGACGAGTCATCATCAGATACTTGGAAGTGACCAATGATTTCCGGAAATCGGATCATCTGTTTGTCCTGTATGCAGGTCCTCGTAAGGGTCTGCAGGCTGCTAAGCCTACAGTGGCAAGATGGGTCAAGGAAGCCATTGCAGCGGCTTATGTGGCCGCGGGGAAGGTGCCGCCTATCCAGCTGAAGGCTCACTCCACAAGAGCTCAGGCGGCCTCGATGGCAGAGGCCGGTTCCGTCTCCTTGGAAGAGATATGCAAGGCGGCAACTTGGGCTTCGGCCCATACATTCTCCAAGCATTACCGCTTGACTGTGGCTGCTCGGGCGGAGGCCCGGTTTGGAGCTTCAGTGTTGCGGTCAGGGATTTCTATGTCCCGCCCTGGGTGAGTACTGCTTCGGTACATCCCACCAGTCTATGGATTGATCAGCTTGATGATATGGAAGGTAAAATTATGTATAATCATACCTGATAATTTTCTTTCATTAATCATAGCTGATCAATCCATAGCCCCTCCCAGATATCTGTACTGTTTTTATTCTGGTTGCATTTCAGGTTCAAGTTTAGTCTTCAGTTACTTCAGAAAGACTTCGTGTTCAAGTTTTTTCACTTGGATTCTTCAAGAGTTAAGACGAGTTTGTGTTACAGTGAGCTGCTGCATTCCTCTCCCCTCCGTTTTACGGGGCTGGATTGAGACTTGAAATTCTGCCGGCACTCCCTCCCGCTTCGTGCGGCTGTAGGGCAGTTTTGTACCCCTCCCGCTTCGGCGGTGTTCGGGTCAGTCAGCTCCTCCCGCGGTTGCGGTTGCAGGATAAGCCAGATCCCCCCGCATCGGCGGGTGTGGTGTCCCTCCCCCGCTCCGCGGGGATGAGCTGGACGGATTCCCCTCCCCCACTTGTGTGGGGATGAGCTGGGTTAATTCCCCTCCCCCGTTTCGGCGGTGGTGAGCTGGGCAGAGTGTCCCTTCGTGGGTGTAATTCTCTAAGTGCTGAGTCCTGCGGATGGAGCTTTGATATCGACATACTGAGGAGTTTCCGGCAGCACATGACCACATATAGGGAGGCAAAAGTTTGCTCTCTATCTCCACCTGCTGGTAGATGGACACAACCCACCAGTCTATGGATTGATCAGCTATGATTAATGGAAAGAAAATTATCAGGTATGATTATACATAATTTTACCTTCTTACATTTATTATTCTCATATTCCTAGTACTAACTGCTAACTAAACTCTGGCATTCATTAAAGGGGTCAAGGGCCAATCTTACTTAATAGCATACAGCTATAGTTTGTTATTTCTTCCAGGACCCATTCCTACATTTTACCTATAATTAATCAAGGAGAAGAGAGCTGACTAGTCCTGACCTTTTTCACCTATCAGCTCCATTCATCAAATCAGCCAGAACTATGGCTAAGTCAAACCATATGTTGATCTTTTCACTGCAGCCCTACTCAGAACGTCAGACAGAGAGTTGAACAGACATTCCACACAGAATTATTAATTTACACAGAATACAGCATATTCTAAAGTAAGCATCCTTATAAGACATATTCTACATACTTATAATGGTCTCTATATCTATATCTAAGCTATCTCCTTATAACAAAATCTACATATCAAGAACTTCTAAAATCTAACTCATTTATATCTAGAATTATTTAGAATCTACTTTTAAATTGCCTGCAATATACCTTGTTCATAATAGGATACATATGTGTTTGCATTAGCAATCCATCAATCACAAGGGACAGAGTTTCATTTCTCACTGACCTTTCTAACCTTTTGCTCGGCCAAGCTAGACATTGAAAATAATCTGAACCATCTGGCATTCCTTCACTTTAGTTGCAAGGTAAAAAATTGAACTTTTTAAACACCAGACTTTTAATATCATTTCTTTGTCCACTGCCTCACGCTTGCATGCTGATGCAGCAAAGGTGTCAAAGGTATGTCCTCAAGAACAAGACGCTGAGATCGCCTGTCAGCCTGATCTCCTTTTCATGAAACTCAGGATTTCTACGAAAAGGTGAAAATGCAGCCTCAACACTGACAACATCGCAAAACAATACACTTAATTCATCTCGAGGGCACCATACGTCTTTCTTTTTACTGTTAGCAACTGCACGAAAATGTCCTCACACGATCATTAATCTGCCTTCTGGCACGAGCCACCAATTAAAAAAATACACTAAACAGTAGCTACGATCGGGCTAGGAGAGAGGCAAGTCTTTTTCATTGTTGTTGCTGCTGCTTTTCAACACTCAATCGACGCAGACAGGCTCGGTGATGGTGTCAGCAGACAGGCTGTCCCGAGACCACAGATATGATCAACAGCAGCACACATCACAGAAGGCAGGTCAGACAAGTTTCTCACAAGGAGTGGCTGCACCTCAGTAACATCACATGTGGCACACAGAACAAGGAGAGTGGCAGACTCCCTCAAATACAACCCCCCCTCCCACAGCTGCCTCTCACTGCATCTCTAACATCCAAACTAACCTCTCTCTCACTCTCTCTAGAACACACACACACAAGGGACAGGGAGGAGATGAGAGGGGAGGGAAAAAAAACCATCAGTACACACTCCCTTTCACTATCTCACTATCTCCCTCTCTCTTAACTGCCTATAACTGAGAAATAGCTCAAATGGTTGTGTTCTGCTATGGAACATTTTGCTGCTGTCTTCCCATTTTGAACCCTAGCCTTGCACACTCTCTTTCACAGACACACATACATATACACACTCTCACTCTCTCACTTAAATCACTCTCACAGTCTCTCTTTCACACAGACACACACACACTTTCACTGTCTCTCTCTTCAACACACTCACTCTCACACACACATACACTTTCTCTGACTCTCTCTCTCTCTCTCACACACATATACACATTCTCACTACACTTGAGAAATAAAAACAAAATAAATCGTTGTATTCAGACACACACACACACACACAAGGGACACGGAGGAGATGAGAGGGGAGGGAAAAAAACACCACATGCACACTTTTTCTCACTCTCACTCTCAACTGCCTATAAGGAGCAACTGACCCTCCACTGTCACAGGGACTACTACCATCTCTCTCTCTCTCACACACACACGGGACACGGAGGGGATGGAAGACAAAAAAAGAATCATTGGGTATGGAGGGGACGGCAGGGGAGATAAGGTAACAACTGGCTCAAATGGTTGTGCTCTGCTATGCAAACTTTTGCTGCTGTCTCTTCATTTTGACACTAGCCTCGCACATTCTCTTTCAACACGACCGCGCACGACACACACACACACATATACACACTCTCTCACACAGACACACACACACTTTCTCTGTCTCATACAGACACAAATACATATACACACTCTCACTCTCTTAACTCACTCTCAGTCACACTTTCACACAGACACACACACACACTTTCACTGTCTCTGTCTTCCACATACTCACTCTCACACACACACGGCTGGAGTGGGGGCAGGGGAGCGAGGAGAATCGCTGGGTGGCTACAGGGGGGAAAGGGGACAGAGGAGAATCGCTGGGTGCCTGGAAGGGGAGCAGGGGAGATAGAACAATCGCTGAGTGGCTGGAAAGGCGGGCAGGGGACACAGGAGACAGTCTCACTCTCTCTCTCTCACACACACACTCACACATTCATTCTATCTCTCTCTCTCTCACACACACAGTCACTGTCAAACACACTCTATCAAACATACACACTCCGAGGAAAACCTTGCTAGCGCCCGTTTCATTTCTGTCAGAAACGGGCCTTTTTTACTAGTGATATATAAAGAAAAGTCAAAAGAACAAAATATAAAATACAAATCTGTCAGATAAAAACATACTAAAGGATCAATGAGGATTACATCTGACTGCTGTAAATAATTGTCACAAATTGAATGCAGTGAAAAACAGGTTCAGGCTTTCTAAAGTAAACTAGGCCTCTAAAATCATAGCATCTCTCAGTCCTGATACTTCACTAAAGAAATGTGACAGCCTGCTTAACCTTGGCAGAGTTACAAGGTTGGCAAGGGTTGTGTATAGCTGGACATTGGCATGCTGAGAAACTATAAAAAAAAAATAATTGGGCCAGGTGCAGAAAAGCTAAATTTAAGGATGAGCGAAGTTTGGGGATAGGAGAGCTGAGACTTGGTCATAATTGGATAAGAGATAAGCAAACTTGCTAAGGTTGAAACTCGGTCCTAATTGGATGAAAGATAAGAAAAGTTGGAACTTGAGCATAATTGGATATATGTGCCAATTATGACAAAAGTGCAGGTGGGAAAGTGAAATGTTCATTGGAATCTATGGGATGAAAAATGTATAAAAGGTCTGCTACCTAAGCAGTGCCTTAGAGAGAGGGAGAGACAGAGAAGAAGCCAGTAACCTTTGAAGGCACATGTCATCAGTCCTGAAGTACTGTACTACCATGTGAATGCCTGAACTGCTTGTACTGTCTTTGGGTAAGATCTCAATGCTAATAAACTATATTTCTTTATCTACTAAATACTGGGTTCCTTTCTAATTACACTAGCCGTTAAGCCCGTAAACACAGGCGAGTATTGCAACCCTCCTCTCTCCCCTGGCCTCACCCCATCCACCGATCCTCCCCCCCCATATCCACCAACCCTCGTCTTTCCCTTGGCCTCCCCCCCCCCATGTCCAGCAACCCTCCTCTGTGCCCTGCTCTCACCCCAAGTCCAGCAACCACGGCCCCCCTCCGTGCTGGGCCCCCTGCATTGACCTGACAGCGCCTCTCACCTCCGCGTGAAAGCGCTGCAGGCAGCAGCAGATCGCTCTGCTGCTGCCTGCAGCGCTTCTACACGGAGGTGAGAGGCGCTGTCAGGTCAGTGCAGGGGGCCCAATATGGAGGGGGGCGGGAGCGTCAGCGGGGATAAGGGGGGGAGGCTGAAGGTTGTTTCGTGCGATGTTCCTTTCCAGGCGGCGGCGGCGGCCGACAATTCGACTCCGTTTCCCTCTCTGTTCCGCCCTCTGACATCATGACGCAAGGGCAGGACAGAGAGGTAAGTCTGTACTGCGCATTTGCAAGTGAGTATGGTCACTTGCCGTTTATGTTTGATAGGTTTATACTGCCTTGACTGTGTAACCCTGTCATGAGCAGATACCAGGTTGGGGTGATTAAGTATCTAGAGGGGATATGCAGTTCTTTCCAGGATAGTACAGAGAGCCCATGGCTTCCGCTGCCCGAACAGAGGTGGCAGACCTAATAAATACTGCAGAAAAATCATAGATTTAGCTGCCAAGATGCAGTAGGTGTGAAGATCCTTCACAACATACTAGGTTGAGTAATGAGTACAAGAGTTCTTGGGAATTATCTGAATATTTGGGTATATATCGTACTGATTGGCATTTATTTTATTTTTTTTGTGTGAGTGTGTTCAAATCTTTGTAATACATTTTATTGATTTTTGTAGTAACATATAACAAAAATTTGATGAAATCAGACTGTCCAGAACATCCAATGACAAGTAATTCTCAGAGGACAAGCAGGCTGATATTCTCACGTGTGGGTGACGTCACGTCGGCCCCGGAGGATTTTCAGCAAAAACTCTACAGAAGTCTCTTCTGGAGCGTTCCACCGCGCATGGCGCTCCAACTGCGCATGCGCGCGTGTGGTTTCCCGCCCATGGCGCGGTCACGCTCCTCAGTTCTTTCTTTTCCACATCTGAGGAGACACGGAGTTCTGTCAAGGGCTTCGTGTTTTTCTTAGGCCTTCGGAGTTGAAGTTCTCTTCATACGAGTTCGTTTTTACCCTTTCGGGTGTTTAAGAAAAAAAAAACTGTTTACTTTCGTAGTTTTTTCGTTTTTCTAAGTTTCCTTTCTTTTTTTGTGCGACCCTTCTTAGGTCGCTCGACCGGGTATTTTCCCTTTTTTTGTGTGTCTCTTTTTCTGACACAATCGCGTCCTTTGATTTTGCGGAGGCGATTTTTCCCGCGATGTCATCGAAGACGCCCAGCGGCTTCAAGCCATGCGCCAGCTGCAACCGGACCATCTCTAGCACTGATCTGCACTCATGGTGCCTTCAGTGCCTTGGGCCCGACCATCTTCAGGAAAGTTGTAAGTTGTGCCTGAAAATGAAAAAGCACACTCAACTTTCTCGAGAGGCCCAAAGAGAAAAGCTTTTTGGGTCCGGTACCTCGGCGTCGGCGTCCACATCGGTACCGTCGATGTCGAGGGCAGCGTTGGCATCGGGAGACCGGGTACAGGCTGCCAAGAAACCGATGCATACTGGGAGCAGTGATGCATCGAGCGGGTCTCCACCCGCCTTGGCACCTCCTGCTTTGCAGGCCCCCCCGGGACCGACCTCTATCGGACCCGACCCCGAGGAAGCGTGTGGATTCCACGTCTTCCTCACAGGTACCGAGGAGTCTCAATGACGGGCGTCGGGTGAAGGCCAAGAAGCACCGTCATCTCCTTCTCGACAAAGTACCGCGAGCTCCAGGTCATCGAGGCATTCGGTACCCGAGAAGCGTTGGTGCCGAGAGGATCGCTCTCCCTCTGTTATGGACGTATTGACGCGCAGGTCGTCTGGCAGCCCGGTACCGGCTCCCCAGCCTCTGCAGATTCTGCCTCTGACGCCCACACCGGCATCGCAGCCTTCCCCGACAGCGTCTGTAGATGAGCGCATCAAGGCTATTTTTCCAGATTTCATGGAAGTGGTGCTGCAACCTTTGCGCTCGGCACCGGAGGTACCGGTACCGATGGTGCCGGATGCGCCTGCGGCACCGTGCCTTTTGCCGGTGGTGAGGTCGCCTTCTCCGGTACCACTTCCGGTATCGGAGCCAGCTGCCTCCCGGGTCAACTCTCCATTGCCTTCGGTGGAGGAAGGTTCACCGGAGTCTCCTGGGGAGTCTACTTCTTGACACTGTCATCAAGGTCACCGCACCTCTATGTCGAGACAGGCTCGGATCCGGGCGGCTCTTTCTGAGTTATTAGCCCCATCCGATGATGGCTCATCTGATGAAGATGGGGGTCATGGAGTTTTCTCTGCCGAGGATTCCCTAGGTCTTCCATCTGATTCGACCCCCTCACCTCAGAGACAGCTCTCCCCTTCGGAGAGCTTGTCTTTTTCATCTTTTGTGCGGGAAATGTCTGAGGCCATTCCCTTCCCTGTGGAGACTGTGGATGAGCCCAGGGCCAAGATGCTCGAGGTCCTGGATTATCCATCTCCACCTAAGTCTTCTACCACAGCTCCTTTTCACAATACACTCAGGGAAGTGCTGATGAGGAACTGGGAGAAGCCTCTTTCTTGTCCAACTATCCCCCAAAAAGCTGAATCCCAGTATCGGATCCATGGGGAACCCAGTTTCGTCCGGCCTCAGTTGCCTCATGACTCTGCGATGGTGGATTCCGCTCTCAGAAGAGCTAAGAGTTCTAGGAACTTTGCCTCGGTGCCCCCGGGGCGAGAACATAGAACCTTAGATTCTTTTGGGAGGAACGCGTATCAGGCTGGCATGCTCGCTTCCAAAATTCAGTCCTACCAGCTCTTTACGAGCATTCATTTGCAGAACTCAGTGCGGCAGCTTGAGAGTTTGGTTAATGCACTCCCACTGGAGCAGGCTGAGCCTTTTCGCCAAGTGGTCAGGTAGCAGAAGGCGTGTCACAAGTTCCTGTCCAGGGGCATTTACTACACTTGCGATGTGACATCCAGATTTTCTGCTATGGGTATAGCGATGCGCAGACTCTCATGGCTGCGTGCCTCTGACCTGGAGGAGAGAACTCAGCAGAAAATTGCGAATATCCCTTGCCGGGGGGATCATCTTTTCGGTGAGAAGGTCGAAGAGTTGATTGATCATCTCTATTAGCGTGATAACGCTATGGACTCTCTCTCCCACCGGGCGCCTTCTGCATCCACTTCCTCTTCTAGGAAGTTTTTTAAAGGGAAGAGAAGTGTGCCTTACACCTCTAGGGGCCATAAGTACACTCCTACTTCTCGACAGCCGGTTCAGGCTCTGCCACAGCACGCTCGTTCGCGTCAACAGCGTGCGCCTAAACAGGCCCCTGAAGCTCCCCAGCAAAACCCGGGGACGGGTTTTTGACTGGCTCCAGTTGAGCATAGCCACCATAAATGTGTCCGTGCCGGACGATCTGCCTGTCGGGGGGAGGTTAAAATTTTTTCACCAAAGGTGGCCTCTGATAACCTCCGATCGGTGGGTTCTTCAAATAGTCCGGTTAGGATACACCCTCAATCTGGAAACCAAACCTCCAAATTGCCCACCGGGAGCTCAGTCCTTCAGCTCCCAGCACAAGCAGGTATTTGCAGAGGAACTCTCCGCCCTTCTCAGCGCCAATGCGGTTGAACCCGTTCCACCAGGGCAAGAAGGGCTGGGATTCTATTCCAGGTACTTTCTTGTGGAAAAGAAAACAGGGGGGATGCGTCTGTCACATCCGTCGCTCCCTCCGGCTGCTCCTCTGCGGAAAGCAGGAACCGGTGTCCATCACGGCGAGGGCCAGCCTTCTCGAGGCCGCGGCGGAGAACTGGGGCTCACCGCGGCGATAGCCGCCCAGTCCGGGGCCGAGGCCGTGGGCCGGCGATCGCGGCTGCTGGGCTCTCGATCGCTGGCTATGGGGTCCGTGCTTGCGTCAGTGGGGAGAATGGCGCCGAGACGCGATGGCCGGCGTCTCCTTCACTTTCAGGTGCGAGAACCCAAAGCTCCGCCTCTGAGGAGTTAGATTGGGAGGCCGGTGCTGTAGTCCCGCCTGGGAGGTCGGACGGAACCAATCAGAAGAAGTTTGTCAGTAACCAGGTTCTGATTGGCCGGCCATGTTGGCTGGGGCTGGGCGGTTGATTGCTGATAGTATTTAAGGAACGGGCCTGAGATAAGACATTGCTTCAGGTTCTGTTTCCTGAGGCCAGTCTTTGTGTGTTCCAGTTCTCAGTTGGTTTCCTAGCTCTCCTGGTTTTGACCTTTGGACAGTTTCTGGATTACTCTGCTAGCCGCCTGCCTTGACCTTTTGCCTGTTTCAGACTACGCTGTGAGCTGCCTGCCCTAACCTGTTGCCGGTTTTGGACTCCTCTGTTTTCCACCTGCCCTCTTCACTCCTGGTTCCAGTTCTGGGTCAGTTCGTCAACCCCGCGGTTCCGGAAGTCCCGTTGACCGCCTGCAGCTGGGGGCTCAACCCTTGGTGAACGGCGGTCGCCGCGGGTGAAGACTTGGGGTTGCACGGCTGTCCTCTAAGGTCCTTCGGGGCCTTGCGGGACCTAAGGGCTCACCTCCTTTTCAGACAAGACAGTGTCCCATCCTAGACTTCAGGGGCCTGAACAAATATGTGGTTTGAGAAAAGTTCAGGATGCTTTCGCAGGGCACCCTTCTCCCCATGATTCAGGAAAACGATTGGCTATGCTCTCTGGACTTAAAGGACGCTTACACTCACATTTCGATACTTCCAGCTCACAGGAAGTATCTGCGGTTTCGGCTGGGAACGCAGCACTTTCAGTACTGTGTGCTGCCCTTTGGCTTGGCGTCTGTGCCCAGGGTATTTACCAAGTGCCTGGCAGTCGTTGCAGCGTCTCTACGCAGACTGGGAGTGCATGTGTTCCCTTATCTGGACGATTGGCTGGTGAAGAGCACCTCCCAGGCAGGAGCTTTACAGTCCATGCGGATGACTATTCGAGTGCTGGAGCTTCTAGGGTTTGTCATCAATTACCCAAAGTCCTATCTCAACCCAGTTCAAAAATTGGATTCATTGGGGCTCTGTTGTGTACGAAGACGGCTTGTGCCTACCTTCCCGAGCCAAGAGTGGACAACCTTCTGTGTCTAGCCTCCAGGGTTCAAGCGTCTCAGCAGATCACAGCTCGGCAGATGTTGAGACTTCTGGGGCGCATGGCTTCCACAGTTCATGTAACTCCCATGGCACGTCTTCACATGAGATCGGCTCAGTCGACCCTAGCTTCCCAGTAGTTTCAAGCTGCAGGGAATCTAGAAGATGTGATCCAGCTGTCCATCGACTTTCTGAATTCCCTTCAGTGGTGGACAATTCGATCCAATCTGGTTTTGAGGCGCCCATTCCAAATTCCTCAGCCACAAAAAGTGCTGACGATGGATGCATCCCTCCTCGGGTGGGGAGCGCATGTAGATGGGCTTCACACTCAAGGAGCTTGGTCCCTTCAGGAAAAGCGTCTTCAGATCAACCTCCTGGAGTTACGAGCGATCTGGAACGCTCTAAAGGCTTTCAGAGATCGGTTATCCAACCAAATTATTCTGATTCAAACAGACAATCAGGTTGCAATGTACTACACAAACAAGCAAGGGGGCACCGGATCTCGCCCTTTGTGTCAGGAGGCCGTTCAGATGTGGCTTTGGGCTCGTCAACACGGCATGTGTCTCCAAGCTGTTTATCTGGCAGGCGTAAACAACAGTCTGGCCGACAGATTGAGCAGGATAATGCAACCTCACAAGTGGTCACTGAACATGGCTGTCGCCAGGAAGATCTTCCCAGAGTGGGGCACCCCCTCGGTGGATCTTTTTGCCACTCAATTCAATCACAAGGTTCCTCAGTTCTGTTCCAGACTTCAGGCCCACGGCAGGCTAGCGTCGGATGCCTTTCTCCTTCATTGGGGGACAGGCCTTCTGTACGCGTATCCTCCCATACCTCTGGTGGGGAAGACTTTGCTGAAACTCAAGCAAGACCGCGGAACCATGATTCTGATTGCGCCCTTCTGGCCGTGTCAGATCTGGTTCCCTCTTCTTCTGGAGTTGTCCTCTGAAGAACCGTGGAGATTGGAGAGTTCTCCAATCCTCATCACTCAGAACGAGGGGGCGCTTCTACATCCCAACCTCCAGTCTCTGGCTCTCTCAGCCTGGATGTTCAGAGCTTAGAATTTGCCTCCCTGGGTCTTTCTGAGGGTGTCTCCCGAGTCTTGCTTGCTTCCAGGAAAGATTCCACTAAAAGGTGTTATTCATTTAAATGGAAGAGGTTTGCCATCTGGTGTGACAGCAGGGCCCTAGATCCCTTTTCATGCCCTACACAGACTTTGCTTGAGTACCTTCTACATTTATCAGAGTCTGGTCTCAAGACCAACTCCGTAAGAGTTCACCTTAGTGCGATTAGTGCTTACCATCAACGTGTAGAAGGTCAGCCTATCTCTGGACAGCCTTTAGTTGTTCGCTTCATGAGAGGTTTGCTTTTGTCAAAGCCCCCTGTCAAACCTCCTCCAGTGTCATGGGATCTCAATGTCGTTCTCACCCAGCTGATGAAACCCCCTTTTGAGCCACTTAATTCCTGCCATCTGAAGTACTTGACCTGGAAGGTAATTTTCTTGGTGGCTGTTACTTCAGCTTGTATGGTCAGTGAGCTTCAGGCCCTAGTAGTTCATGCTCCTTACCTTAAATTTCATCAAAACAGAGTAGTTCTCCGCACACACCCTAAGTTCTTATAAGTACATAAGTAATGCCATACTGGGAAAGACCAAAGGTCCATCTAGCCCAGCATCCTGTCACCGACAGTGGCCAATCCAGGTCAAGGGCACCTGGGACGCTCCCCAAACGTAAAAACATTCCAGACAAGTTATACCTAAAAATGCGGAATTTTTCCAAGTCCATTTAATAGCGGTCTATGGACTTGTCCTTTAGGAATCTATCTAACCCCTTTTTAAACTCCGTCAAGCTAACCGCCCGTACCACGTTCTCCGGCAACGAATTCCAGAGTCTAATTACACGTTGGGTGAAGAAAAATTTTCTCCGATTCGTTTTAAATTTACCACACTGTAGCTTCAACTCATGCCCTCTAGTCCTAGTATTTTTGGATAGCGTGAACAGTCGCTTCACATCCACCCGATCCATTCCACTCATTATTTTATACACTTCTATCATATCTCCCCTCAGCCGTCTCTTCTCCAAGCTGAAAAGCCCTAGCCTTCTCAGCCTCTCTTCATAGGAAAGTCGTCCCATCCCCACTATCATTTTCGTCGCCCTTCGCTGTACCTTTTCCAATTCTACTATATCTTTTTTGAGATACGGAGACCAAAGGTGGTGTCGGAGTTCCATCTGAACCAGTCAATTGTCTTCCCAACATTTTTTCCCCATCCTCATACAAGTCCTGGCGAAAGCAAGCTGCACACTTTGGACTGCAAAAGAGCATTGGCCTTTTACGTGGAGCGGACAAACCCCCATAGACAGTCCGCCCAGTTGTTTATTTCTTTTAATCCCAACAAGAGGGGAGTTGCTGTCTGGAAATGCACCATATCTAATTGGCTAGCAGATTGCATTTCCTTCACTTACGCCCAAGCTGGGCTGACTTTAGTGGGCCATGTCACGGCTCATACTGTTAGAGCCATGGCTGCGTCAGTGGCTCATCTGAGGTCAGCCACTATTGAAGAGATCTGCAAGGCTGCGACATGGTCATCAGTCCACACATTCACATCTCACTACTGCCTTCAGCAGGACAGTCGACGCAACAGTCGGTTTGGGCAGTCGTGGTGCAGAATCTGTTTGGGGTTTAGAATCCAACTCCAACCCTCCTAGGCCCATTTTTATTCTGTTCCAGGCTGCACTCTCAGATGTTTCTTGTTTCAGGTCAATCCTTGTTATGCCCTCGCAGTTGCGAGGTCCAATTGACCAGTGGTTATTGTTTTGAGTGAGCCTGGGGGCTAGGGATACCCCACACGTGAGAATATCAGCCTGCTTGTCCTCGGAGAAAGTGAAGTTTCTTACCTGAAGCAGGTATTCTCCGAGGACAGCAGGCTGGATATTCTCACAAACCCTCCCACCTCCCCTTTGGAGTTGTTTTTCTGTTTAACTATTGGATTCAACTGAGGAGCGTGACCACACAATGGGCGGGGAAACTACACGCACGCATGCGCAGTTGGAGCACCATGCGCTGTGGAACGCTCCAGAAGAGACTTCTGTAGATTTTTTGCGAAAATCCTCCGGGGCCGACGTGACGTCACCCACACGTGAGAATATCCAGCCTGCTGTCCTCGGAGAATACCTGCTTCAGGTAAGAAACTTCGCTTTATAAGCACGTGTAAAAAGATAACCAACTAACAAAAACTGCATTGCCTTCAAGATTCTGTTTCAAATAATACTATGATTTATAGTAAGAAATTGTGAAAGCAAAAATAAACTATTGATGTAATATTTTGAGCATGACCATTCAATGTTACAAAACGGGAGGTAAAGCCCACTTTAAAAATACTAATGTCATAAAGGATAGTTTTAAAAAAGGGTTCTATATTTCTTCAAACTTTTTGCTGTTGTCTTTCAAATAATTTGTCAAATTTTCCATTTTAACTGTATATTCTGAGTGTGTATGTCCATCCACATTTCTAGTGTTTTGCTAGTACATATCTTGCTGACAAATACAGGGACTGAACTAATAAATTTTCAATGGAAAGAAAAGTGATTAGACTTAATCCTAATATGCCATTTTATTGTCATGGGAAATTTGGAGTTTATTATTTTTTAATATTGCTGTATAACTGAGTTCCAAAGTTTTTAATTAATACACAGTCCCATCACACGTGATCAAAAGTTCCTTCACACCGACAACCTTTCCAACAGAAAGTGGATGATTCAGGTAGTCCTTTATGAATAATTTGGTAAGTTATATATAGTCATATTAAGCAGTGGCGTAGGAAGGGCGGGGCGGTGGGGGCGGTCCACCCAGGTGCACACTGCTGGAGGGGCAGAGAGCAGCCGCACGCCTGTCGGCTCACTGGTACCGGGGCAGAGGAGCAGTGAGCCAGTGGAGCGTGACAGGCCGTGGCTGCTCTCTGCACCCTCCGCAGCCAAGAATGCAACCGGGGGGGGGGGGGGGGGGGGGGGGTGCACATCGGCGATCCGCCCTGGGTGGCAGCTGACCTAGGATCACCACTAATATTAAGAATTTTAGTTGAGTACTTATTCTACTCATTGATATGAGAATATAGCCATATGTTTTCCCAGAAGAAATCACCCATATTTTTCTTTATGCTTTATTCTTATGTTCTATGATAGTGTTTGAGATTTTGAATAAACATTGATATAATTGAGATCAATTTCTTTTGATGTAACTTCCTAACAAGTAATGTTTCCCAATGAGTTTGAGATCTTAATATGTTGTGTTTATTTGATTTTAGAGAGAGCAAAAATCTGCTCAAGAGCACCCAATAAGGTGTTAGTACTCAATTTTAGCCTCACACCTCCAGGGTAAATTTTCACTACTTAAGTTGTAATAATTTTAAACAACTGAAGCCTCATAAGCTCAGGGTACCTCTATATTTGGACAGCCCCTTAACGGTCTATCATCATAGGCTTCAACCCCCTCCAAAAACCACTGCAGACTAAAACAACTCCAATCGGAGAAAAATCTGCAGCAAAAAAAAACAGAGGGAGCTATCTAATATTACTAAATCCTAGAGATATAAAGTTAATATCTCAAACATTCAATGTTTCAAAAACTGGAAGTAATCACCCAAAATTCAAGGCATGTGCACAGCACAACAAATAAAGGGTTACTTAGCTTCTCCACCCGGGTGTTAATGACCCTCTATCCCACATCCAGGGTGAGCGCCCCTCAACTCTGCTCAAACTACATGTCCAGTATTCTTTATTGACAAAAGAATCCTTCTGTTTCGCTACTTCATCAGGAGAAATAAAAAAATAACTAAGTCTTTCTCTTTCAGATATACAGGTACCCTGGGCTTATGAGACTTCAGTTGTTTAAAATTATTACAACTTAAATAGTGAACATTTACCCTGGAGGTGTGAGGCTAATATAGAGTACTAAGAGCAAATAGTGTACATTGAGCATTTTAGAGAGATTAAATTCCTGTACCAATAATTTTTTTCAATGTCTTTTTGGTTCAGTACAGTTTGAAAAATAATGTGAAGAATAGAATCAGTTTCCCTGTTTTTAACTGATTTAAATATATGTGGTCCCATTTTTCTGACAAATTATTTAGCTTCTATGTTTATGCAGCGCTGCGTACGCCTTGTAGCGCTATAGAAATGCTAAATAGTAGTAGTAGTAGCTGAGATGAGTGTGAATAAAGATAGGGATCTTGAGCTTTGAGCTTTACCACAGATTTTAATCTATATATTAGAGACTTGAGAAAAGGATGATCTGAACGTTTATTTAGTAAAACAACATGAAGATTAAATATTTCTTCCATAGGCATAAGAGGGGCAAAAATTAAAGCTTCTAATCTTAACCAGTGGGTTTGTTCAGATTAACCATATAGATTTTGTAAAAATTTAAGACATGCTGACCAATAATATACTTCTAAATTTGGAATTCCTAGGCCACCCATTGACTTGGGGAAGGCACCTGCCTCATACTATAATAGAAACTGGAATGCAAGATAACAGAGGTGCACGTTTCCCAAAGCTGACATATTACAATGAATAACTTCAGGGAAAAAAAACCCTTTTTCTACCTTTGTTATCTCTGTTCTGTTTTTCTCTGGGGGGGGGGGGGGGGGGGAGTTCCTAAAATATTTTTACAGGATCTCCTGGCCTTTTGACATTTCTTCTCTCTATATATGTCCATCTTTCCTCTGCATCCTTATCTCTTCCCCCCCCCCCCCCCCCCCATATTCAGCACCTGCCCTCTCAGTATCCCATTCCTCCCCAGGTGTCCAGCATTTTCTTCTCTGTGTCCCTGTTCTATGCTCCCTCCACTCCTAGCATCTCTTCTCAGTGTCCCTTTCCCTTCTCTTATCCAACTTGTCACCATCTTCCCTCCTTCCACATATCCCACCCTGGGCCCATCTATCCCTCTCTCTTCCCCTCTTCCACAGTGTGGCATCACTCTCTCCCTCTCTTCCTTCAGGGTCTGGTTGATCTCTCTCACTCTCTCTTTGTCCTCTACTTACTCTGGGATCCAGCATCTCTCCACCCTTTCCAGTCTCTATCTCTTCCCTCCACTGTACCCCCTTGGTCCAGCATCATCTGTCACCTTTTCTTCCGAAGTCTCTCTTCCCCTCTGCCTCCCCCTCCCATCCCAGGTCTGCTTATCTCATCTTGCTGTAATGTTGTTCTGCTTGCAAAAACTCCTCATGCAGATGTGACAAAAATTTGCCTTTTCACTTACTCTTGACTTTCAACTCAACACATACTTGCTGCATTCTTTACAAATGTCTCCGTTTCTCACAAACAATACTTAATGTGTGCTTTCTTACAATTCCCCAACTTTTATCTTGATTTCATAAGGAATCTTAGATCAACATATTTCCATGCCCATCAATCTTTTTTTATTTTCCTTCTCAAACAATACATTTTATACACGTAGGGCCAGATTCTATACGTGGCACTAAAGAATTTGTGTGGAAAAATATAGGTGCTAAGCATAATTCTATAATGGCTGTGCATCTTGTACATAATTATGCATAGCACCAGTTGCTGCCTAAATTTCTGCACCATTTGCAGAATATGCCTAACTAGTTTCCGTGCTGTTTATAGAATCTGCCTACATTTCCATGCCATTTATAGAACTACTAAAATATTGGTGCTGATCTTTCAGCATTGATTTGATGTTGGCGTGTAATGATGTTATGATGTGTGTGTGGGGACAGTGAGAAAAATGGTATGCAGATGTTGGCAGCTTAACTTTCCCTTCAGGACTCCTTGTTAGTAGCAAGGCTGTTTCTGATAAAAGAAACGTGCTATTTCATCCTCACGAGGGGGGGGGGGGTAATATCCTACCTGGGGTACAGGAAGACCTGAGAGAGAGTGACTGCTTGGGCCTCCTTCCCTGGGGGTGTGGGTAGGGTATTGTGCACAAGTTATGTTCTTGATTGTGTTGGCTGTCTCTGGGGTGGTGTGGGGTGAGGTGAATGGCTTGGGGGGCTGGTGCTGAGATCTGAGCTAACTGTCTCTGTGTAATGGTATCAGTTTATTATATTTTGCTGGATTATATATATATATATATATATACACCAATATATTTGTGCAGCTTTTACACTGCAGCAGAGAAAATAGTTTCATTTCAAGCCCCTCTCTCTCCATTCCTTTTTCTGGGAACTTCTGATAGCAGGGATAGTTAAGTACAAACACTTAACAAAAGAGCTTCCTCTGCCCTCCCACCTAACAAAAGATTGACTAAGGTGGACACCTGAATACCCCATTGAAAACAAAAGAACTCAGAGGAAGCATAAACAGGACATTTGCTTGTCAAAGGTATACCTGCCCCTCCCATCAGCTTCCAGACATGTGCAGAAAGGAAGGACTTGTAATGTGTATCTGCCCCAGAGACTGAACAGGACATCAAAAGACCATTTGCCAGACAGCAAGTCTCGTGATGTCATAAGAAATGAGACCAGGACTCAGGGGTCGTGTGCAAACATGAGACCAGGACTCAGGGGTTGTGTGCAAAAAACCAGGAAGCCAGCAAAGATCCACATGGCATATCCTCCTGCAGCTTGCAAGGTATAAAAGCAAAAGCTGTTTCCCCAAGACTCAGATTCTCTTCACTGCAAACAACTCAGATTCTCTTCAGCTGCAAGCAACTCAGATCCATTCACTGCAGAAGCCCTGATGCCTTGCTCCTCAACATGTGCTCATCAATCAGCTGGACCACAGCATGCTTGTAACAAGGACTTGTAAGTTAACCTACCTGCTACTTTGTTCTATTTTATGCACAGATTACCTGTAAAGATCTCTTAAAAACCTAACTCTCGTGTGCAATTGTATATTAAATCAATCTTTTTGAAGCTAAAAATACGGTCTCTTTGTGTTCTGAGTATATTGAAGCTATATATATATTTAATTTATTGCAATTATCACCTTTGGTGATTGGTGGAGAAATTAATATCCTAAAACTTATAAATACAGCGCCTGCTCTTAAATTATAAACAGTGGCGAGTTGCTCTAGAGCTATTTTCCCCAAAATAAATCATTTCTTGTAACATCTGAATGACAGGGTTAAGCCTTCTAACCACTAGGTTACCTCCTTCACCTGTATAGCAGTTCCTCTTAGAATGGAGAACCCTCCTTCCCTAGGGAGGAAAGTGCAAAAGGCAAGGAGAGGGGAACTGCTCAGGGTGAGAGGTGCTAAGCACCCCTGGATGATGTCAAGCCTTCCAACCAGTAGACTACCTCCCCTGCATAGCAATGTCTCTTAGAATGGGGAAGCCTCCTTCCCTACGGAGAGGAGTGCAAAATGCAGGAAGGTGAGGGAAACAGCTCAGGGTGATAGGTACTAGTGTTGTGATTTGAACCGACCACCCCCCACCCCTGAATGATGTTAAACTTTCCAACCCCTAGGCTACATCCTGCACTCTATCTCCTCTGCAATATGTGTGGTATCTTTACTGATCCACTAGTGTTATATAGTCTGCAAATACTGCAAGGTTCTATGTGGATTGACAATCACAACAGCCTCTCTATCATGCTGCACTGTGAGATGGAGGTGGAGGCAGGAGAAGGCATGTCATGTCAAACATCTGTCATGTACCTGCTATTCAAGCCAATCAAAGAACGAATTGCGTTCAAATTTTGCACCCTGGCTCACAAAATCATTCATGGCGAGGCCCTGAGCTACATTGCAGACCTTATAGACTTACCAACCAGAAACACAAAAAAAGTCAGCACGCACATACCTAAATCTCCACTACCCAAGCTGCAAAGGTCTAAATTATAAATCAACATATGCATCCAGCTTCTCCTATATAAGTACACAACTTTTGAATGCACTACCAAACATTATGAAAGCAATGCATGACCTAACAATCTTTCGGAAATCACTAAAAACCAACTTGTTCAAAAAGGCATACCACAACGACCCACCCTAAACACCTGAACCCTGCAACACAAGGAAACTTATACCAGAACTGGATAATACTTAATTCTTCCTCCTAGACTACCTAATTCATTCTATTACTTATGAACTTTAACGCAATCACCACTCTGTATTTCTGTACCAGAAATGGCGATCGCCATCACGGTACAATGTAAGCCACATTGAGCCTGCAAATAGGCGGGGAAATGTGGGATACAAATGCAATAAATAAATACAATAAATTCTGAGAGCTGAGGCTGTGGTGCTTCCAGGAGCAGCTGCTCTTTGCCCTGTATCTGCCCCTGGAAGTGAGGCTATATTGGAAAGGAGCCAAGGAGGCTGTGCATAAGGCCATTGACTGGTGACTAAGAGCACCGGAAGCTCTGGCCAGGATGGAGCATTCTCAAGGGTGCATATTATCTGCCCTTGAGAATGCTCCTATCCTAGGCCCAGGACCCTTAGTCTACCCCATCTCCTGAGGCAGCTCCACGAGCTCTAGGGAGCCTCTCTCCCTCTGACCCCTGCACTCAGTGATCCTTTCTCCTTCCCCCACCCTTTTGATTATTGTATATATGTTTCCTGTTGTTACTAAATATGTTGCCCTGCCTGTGTTTTTATTTAAATAAACAAATACTTTATTTTAATATAAAAGTTTTATTATTTTTTTAAATTTTATTGAAAAATACCAATACAACAACCAGTTCAGAAAACTGTGTATCTATCGAAAACAAACAAATTCTCTACCTCCCTTACCCCCACCCTCTCTTCTCTCCCCAACACAGAATGAACCACAATTATGCTAAGAAAAGGTATTCAAAGTTTATTGTCCAAAAGCCTCCTTCCACTGCTGGTACGCTTTCCAGCGCCTCTTGAAAGTCCGCACTCTAAAACAGCGGAGAGCAGTAAGGAGTACATGTTGCACCACTGGTCCAGTTTCTGAACTACCTGGTCGAGGACAGGGATCTGAGGTAACTTCCAAGTAGTGGCAATAATCACCCTGGCCACAGTGACAGCGGGAAGGAAAGAGTGGGGTTCTTTCCTGCCCTGAGGTGGCCACTAGTCCAGGGCGCATTATGGTAGGTTCAGGCAGGGGAGAGAGAAGGCCCGCCTGCCTGTCTGTCCAGATACCTGGACAAACAGGCTGGTAAAAATTGCCGGAACTCCGACAATCCCCTGAAAATTGGACATGTCTGGGGGAATCTGGATGTATGGTAACCCTATATTCCTACTATGCTATCTGAGTTACTTTTTATTCTCCTTTTAAATTGATGTATTCTCTATTTTATGTTATTTATAAACTGCCCTGAAGGTCCCCAACCCTGGGGGGGTACATCAAAATTTGAATAAGCTTGGAAACTTGGGGGAGAATGAAAGATGATGGAGGGAGGGGGGACAGAAGAGGGAGATACCAGACCACAAGGATGGGGAGCACAGCCAGTTAGGAGAGCACTTAGTTTGTGAGCTGAAAATGGGGTCCCAATATATATATATATATAGAGAGAGAGAGAGAGAGAGAGAGAATTAATCTTTTCTTCATACTTGTCCTAAAGAAGGTTCTCCCTTTAAATGCTTGTAACAAAATATATATTGTTAGTCCAATAAGAAAGGCATCATTTGATTTTCCTTTTTTTAATTATTATTTATTACTTGTAAACAGCTCAAGTTTTCTTATCCCATGTTAGATGTTAATATTAAAGCAAACATTTGTGGAAATCATGAACTACTCTTGCATTCCTCTTGAGGAGCCATAATAATGGCATTAATACGCTGCCATTAACCGTCTCTACCGCTGCAGGCGCTAAGAAGAATGAGGCGGGGCACGAATCTCTGTGTTCGCCAATCCCGCTGCTCCTTCTCTTTATCCCCTCCCCTTCAAGTTCACATTAGGGCCAGGGGCTGAACGAGTGGCTTTTAAAGAAGACAAGGCTGTTCTCGGCTGGCCTTTTATAGTGTGTTATCACAAATTCACGGTTACCAGGCGGTTAATGATAGTGCTGGACCCGTGTCTGGTTCTCCGACACTGATCGAGTGTGTGCGCGGGCGAGGATGGGTTCACGGGCTTCCACCTTACTGAGAGACGAGGAGATCGAAGAGATCAAGAAGGAGACCGGCTGTAAGTGACGTCATGGGCTAGAGCGGCGAACGGGGCCCGGCCGAGCTGTTGGTGCCCCGATTCAAGTTGTACTTGTCGCTGGCTTCTTGGAAGGACAGGAAGAGCAGGGATGGCTTAGCCAGAGTTGGAGGAGGGAGGGGATGGATCAGAGCTAAATAAGTTCTCTTTGCTTTGAGTAGATTTTATTAAATTTGGTATTTCTAAACCTGAACCGTGCTCTATCCTGAGTGAACTTGTCAATTTTTAGAGCCAAAGCGTAGGAGGAAAGCTCTTCAGTACGGGCACCTTGCCCTTCTCTTACACTAGCATACTGCAGTGCAACAACAATTGTGAACTCTTATCTGTTGGCCCTGTGGGAGAAGTTAACGTTTAATCCCACGAGCTACTGATCTGTTTGGCTAAAATAAGATCACTTGCTTGGCCCGGAGATTGTCGTGTCGGGTTCTGTACTTAATTTGTAGAAGTGTTGTAAATGAAACCATATGATTAGTAAAATGCCCTGTTGGGTCTTACGTTAGCCATCTTGATATGATTAATATAAGCTGTTTTTAATTAAAAGAAGACTGCTTAAATGTTCCCTTCATGGAGATGATCTAGGGAAAATTTAAGATGTGCAATTGACTTGCATGGGACTTAAAAGGTTTTGGAAATAAACTCTTTAATTAAGCGTGCTATTTAATGAAAGGTGATGCAAATTGTGCACGAAAAATGTTCGTAGTTTCCAGGTTTGTTAAAAATTTGATATACTGCTCAATTGAAGCTGTCTAGGTGGTTTACAACACCAAAATGTTATTCTGGAATGAAAGGAATACACCAGTTATAACAGGATAGAAAAATTAGTAAGAAAACTAGATGAAAGGAAAGGCATCCTAAACAGCAAGGCTGGCTTAACCTATGAACCAGGTGAGGCTCTTGCCCAGGTCAACCTGAAATAAAGGGTGCCAGATACCTGTGCCTGTGATGTCACTGGCGCTGTAGGTTAAGCTGGCCCAGAGCTTACCTGTTAATGTTGTGTCTGCAGGGATAACAAAAAAAAAAAAAAAAAAGAGCAAGCAAACCCCTTCCTCTCTGTCTTAGGTCACTTCCCCCCCCCCCCCCCCCTTATCTTTTAAAGGTAGTTTTTCCTTCCCAAACACAGAGTTTCACCTAAGGCTAGTATTTAGGAGGGGAAAACTGATTTTAATAGTGGCCAGAGGGGATGTACTAGGAGGGCACCAAACCAAAAGTTGACTCAAGGCCAGTGGCGTAGCAAGGTGGGGCACCAGGGGAGCTACTGCTTCCCCAAACGGACTTTGGATGGTGACTGCGCCTATTTTTCAGCCAGTCCGTCGCATTTACGCAATGCGCATGTGTGGTTATGCAGTGTGTGCCCGTGCCTCTCCACTCCCCCTGGCGTCACAACAGGGGCGTAGCCAGACAGCAGATTTTGGGTGGGCCTAGGCTAGAAGTGGGTGGGCACCAAGTGTTCTCCTCCTCCCCCCAAAAAAATATCTAAGCTGGTGGAAAAATGTTTCTCTCCACCTTGGCAGTCTGCAGCAGGCATGCGCTGAAAACTGAGCATCCACAGGTGCCAGTAACGTGGAGCACACCATTTTCATTACCATCAAGGGGAAGTCTTCAGTTGGTAGAGCTTGGAATCCCCATCAGCTACTGCTAAACATGTGCTACTGTTGGGTGGGCCTGAGCCCTAAGTGGGTGGGCCCTGGCCCACCCAGGCCCACCTGTGGCTACGCTACTGCGTCACAACCTGGCTACACTTCAGCTCAGGGTGCTACAGTCCCTTGAGCCGGCCCTGGTAAACAGCTTTTCATTAGATTTGAAGTAGCATACACCAGCGCTCATCTGGCTCAGTGAAATGGGGAATGTGGGGGGGGAGAATTAGTTTCCAAAGGCAGCAAGGATTAATTTTATTTTATTTTTTTATGAGTTGGATGTCTCTAACTGTACAAATAACAGTAGTGTATTCCACGGAGAGGGGCCAGAGACATTAAACAATCTAGCAACATGGCTGATTTTTTTTTTTTTTTTTTTTAGTTAGCAGTTTGATTGCCAGCTTTTGGACTATCTGGAGTCATCTAAGTTACGCCATTGACGTACGCCATTGTATAGAGCAGTACAGTAGTCCAATTGGCTAATGATAAAAGAATGGATCAGAACACAAAGAGACGAAGAAGAGAAAAGATTTTGAACTGCATAAATCTTAAGTTTATATAAACTGTCCTATGACACTAGATCTGAGGCCTCAAATTTAAGTTTTGGTTCTATATAGTTCCTAAACCTGGTCCTGGAGGCACCTAGCAAGTCAGGTTTTCAGGATATCCACAGTTCATGGGAGAGATTTGCATACCGTTGAGGCAGTGCATGCAAATCTCTCTCATGAATATTCATTGTGGATATCCTGAAAACCTGACTGGCTAGGTGCCTCCAGGACCAGGTTTGGGGACCACTGGTGTAATCAATAGGATATAACATCTGGATATCAGCAAATAAGAGTGAGGCCTAGTGAATGTGTCGTATAGAGAAGTGGGGACAGGAAGATGTTAGTTAATATAGGGGCCACTGGGGGACCACTGAGGGAACTGCAAGGGCTGGACTAAGAATAACACTATTAGTGCAGCCCGAAAGGTATGAAGCAAACGCAGTATTTGTGATACCAGTTTCCCATAGATGATGATGTAGAGTGTGATCAATAGTATCAAAAGTTGTAAATAGGTATAAGGAAATAAGGGCTAAGGACTTATCCTGAGCAAATTGTTGATAGAGAAATGTAGTAATCCCTATAAGTGCTATGGCCTTTTCTAAACCTAGTTTGGTTAGGATGTAAAATGTTAAGTCTTTTTCAGGAAATCTAGTTGTTTGAAGACAGCTGATTGTTACCTTTCCTAGAAATCAAATCAATTATTGTATACTGCTACCCTTTCCTAGGTTCAGTGCAGTTTACATTCTAGGTGAGAGAAAAGCCAATAATGTTAGTGTGAAGTATGAGAACAATTAGAGACCATTGGTGTAATGCATGAGATCAAAAACATTATAGGGAAGGATAATGGATGATACTAGGAGGTAGAAGTCAATAATGGATTGTTATGAAGCTAAGGTAGCTGTTTTCTATTCTGATGGCAATAGGTAGAGGGTTCCATATTTTAACTCCAAGTACAGGGAATGGAGAGCTGAAAATCTTCTGATTTCGAATTGTCTTTTGAAACGGTGATGCTAGCATCAGTTGTTCTTTCAGTCTGTTAGACTGGACCAAACTTAGCGAAGCAGTCTTAGTCAGCAGTTCAGAGGTGAAACCTTGTAAGATTTGAAAAACTAAACAAGCAGCCTTGAACTTTCTGCGTGGGAAACCAGTGCAGTTTAAGATGAGTTGAAACACTAGTAAATCTGTACATTAGTCTAACAGCTGTATTCTGTATGATTTGCAGTTTTGTTTTCTGATATTGACACAATACCAAGAAATAGAACGTTACAGTAATCCAAGTGAGGTAGGACTAACATTTAGACTAGTAGTGCAAAGGCTTTTTGGTCAAGGAATGATCTGACTAGACGTAGCGGTCTCATTTTGAATAGTACTTTCTTCCATAGCTAGTTAATATGGGAAGAGTAGGTGAGTGAAGAATCAAGCAAGACCCCTAGTACTCTGGTTTCAGACTCAACTGTAGAACTTTGACCATTGGACAAAGACATTGATGATGGGACCTCAACTCCCTGCTTTCGGAACCGCAGGACCTTGGTTTTTTTGCGCATTCAATTTCAGTTTATGTGCTAACAGCATTCATGCCAGTTGTTACAGACTGAGTTGTTTCTTTGTTTTATGCTGTCACTAGTAAGAGAAGCAGGATGTCATCCGCATAGGATAATAGTAGTTAATTAAGACCCAGGTGTATTGAGGTGAGAGATGACAAGTTTGCAATTGGATAGTAACTGGTATTGTCAGTATCCATAAGGTGTTTTTGTTTTGTTGGTTTATTTTTTTTTATTATTCTTTAATTTGGGGCGGTTAGAGGCTTTCTTCTTCTGGGGGACTGAGCCTGTTTCCAAGCTCTCAACGATCATCATATAAATGAAAGGTAAAAGCAGACTGGAGAGCCATTTTTACATAACACGAAGGGATGGGGTATATTGGTGTATAGCATTTATCCCCTTAAAGCTTGTGCACTGGAGATAACCCAGGAGAGGCACTGTAGATCTTGACAAAGTATACTGGAGGAACCTCCCCATGTCTTTTACAAGTCACTTGTCCCTGGATTGTCCTATCACTTCTGCCCTGAGTATTACCTCCTGGAATCCAACACACTTTTATCTAGCCTGAGCAAACCTCCCCCCCCCCCCCCCAATGGTGAATAAAGTTTGGCATGTATGTTCCCATCTTCCATCGGCACACTCAAACCTTATCTTTTCCAGTTGCATATGTATGTTGCTTTAGCCTGTATCATGGTTCCATTACCACCAATAGCCTTCCGTCTGGAGTCTTGTGGCAAGACTTGCATGTACTCCACCAGCTGGTAACATATTTTCTTGTAAGCTTGTGTGAATTGGCCATGCTTTTGCTTGTTAATAAAGCAAAATAGTTTCTTATTGGTTTTTTTTGTTTGTTTTTAAACTTTTGTATTCATGGCTTCTGTCCCTCTAGTTAGTCAAAGGATTCTTGAATTAAATGGACTGCAGGGCCCGAGGCAGCATGGCTTCACTAGAGGCAGGTCATGTCAGATGAATCTGATTGATTTCTTTCACTGGTTGACCGGACATGGAAATGGGAGGGGCACTAGATGTGGTGTACTTAGATTTCAGCAAAGCTTTCGACACAGTTCCACACAGGCGACTCATAAATAAACTGTGTACCCTTGGTATGAGACCTAGAGTAACTGGCTGTGTTAAAAAACAGAAGGAGACTGTGGGTAGTAGTAAATGGAACTTGCTCTGAAGATAGGGATGTTATCAGTGGAGAACTGCAGGGATCAGTCCTAGGGCCAGCTGTTTTTAACATCTTTGTGAATGATATTGCAGAAGGGCTGCCTGTTAAGGGTTGTCTCTTTTTGGATGATACCAAACTCTGCAACAGGGTGGACACCCAGGAAGGTGTGGATGACATGAGGAAGGACCTAGCGAAGCTTGAGGAATGGTCCAATATTTGGCAACTAAGATTTGATGCAAAAAAAAATGCAGGATCATGCACTTGGGTCACAAGAATCCAAGGGAACAGTACAATATAGGGGGTGAAGTGCTTCTGTGTACAAAAGAAGAGTGGGACTTGGGGGTTATTGTGTCTGGTGACCTTAAAGTTTCCAGACAGGTAGAAAAAGCGGCGGTCATAGCCAGAAGGATGCTTGGGTGCATAAGGAGAGGAATGACCAGCAGGAACAAAGAGGTGATAGTGCCCTTGTATAAGTCTCTGGTGAGGCCCCATTTAGAGTACTGTGTGCAATTCTGGAGACCGCACCTACGGAAGGATATAAACAGACTGGAGTCGGTCCAGAGTGTGGCTACAAAATTGGTAAATGGTCTCTGTCAAAACATATGGGGACAGGTCCATGGACCTCAACATGTATATGCTGGAAGAGAGGAGGGACAGAGGAGATATGATGGAGAAGTTTAAATATATCAGGGGCATTAATGTACAAGAAGTGAGCCTTTTTCAAATGAAGAAAAAGTCTGGAATGAGGGGGCATATGATAAAGTTAAGAGGAAATAGGCTTAGGAGGAATCTAAGAAAGTATTCGTTCATGGAAAGGGTGGTGGAAGTGTGGAATGGCCTCCCGGTGGAGGTCATGGAGACGAGGACTGTCAGCGTTTAAGAAAGCATGGGCATGTGGGATCCCTTAGGAGAAGGAAGAGTTAGTGGTTACGGAGGATGGGCAAACTGGATGGGCCATTTGACCTTTATCTGTCATCATGTTTCTACGTTTCTAAAAGCAAAACTGGCTGAGGCTGGAGCTGTGATTCCTGATCATGACTATTTTGGCCACTTATTTTCTTAACTATGGGCTTTGTATATGGGCTGAAAGCCACACACCAGGGCTCCCTCAGGTACCCTGTACCATGGACTCAACGCCAGCTACCAAATGATGTCCTTATTAATGATCCAGACTCCCTTCCGCATGGGCTATGAATGCTGCCTCCATAGCATTCCTGGCTGACCTAGAGTGCAGGAAACCTAATCGATAATGGAACTAGACACTTTCCACATGGAAGTGTGTAGCACTTGCACTGAGCCACTGGACTAGCCTTCCACATTTGACAGTGATGGAGGTCAAGGTAGGATTCTGGAAGTGCTTCATGGATTCAAGCAAAGGGGGTCATCCAAATTGTTGGGCCATGCATGAAAAGAACATGGAGAGCCTTCCAGCTGTATATATACATGGACCTGGAAACAATTTGATGGCGTTAAACATTGGAAAGACTCTTGAGAAATTATCTTTCCAATCACTTTTTACTCTCAGGATGCAGTCTCATCTACAGGTTCTTTGTTTATGTATTTTTAATCTGTGGCCAAAGCAGTGACGATCTTAGGTCGGCTGCAACCCGGGGTGGATCACCGATGCACCCCCCCCCGGGTGCATACTTAGCTGCTGGGAGCAGCCACGGGGCTCTCGGCTCCGCTGGCTCCCTCTGCCCCGGAACAGGAAGTAACCTGTTCCGGGGCAGAGGGAGCAGGGAACCAGCGAAGCCGATAGGTGCGCAGCTGCTCTCTGCACCCCTCCAGCGATGTGCACTCGGGGTGGACCGCCCCCACCGCCCCGCCCTTGGTACGCCACTGGGCCAAAGGCCTCCTACCACTAATAGCCCGAACTGAGAGTTTCCTACAAACTATGGATTGCAAAGTCTCACATCTGGAGGATAGAATGGCGACTAGTTTCAAGAGCTTTGGTTATAAAGTCATATTTGTCTTTTGACTAAAAAAAAAAGTTGGAAATGCAATTTGTGATTTGAAGGGGGAGATGCACAGAACTGTCACTGTTTCCTACAGTGCCAGAAAATATTGGCTCTCACAATGAGAAGCAAATAGAAACTGATGCTCAAAACTAACAGCCGTTTTGAGCATTGATCGGTAAAGAGGTTGGAACGTTCCTGGTGCATGCCCACAAGAGCTGTGCAGTAGGCATAGTTCTTGTTTGCATGTTCAGTGAACGGGGGGGGGGGGGGGGGGGGGGGGGGGGTGCTCCCATGCATTTAAAACCACCCCTTCCAAAACAGTAGGAAGAGGACTTTTTATTATCCAGAAGCAGGGATACTCAACCTCCTCTACTAGATTCATAGCAGTGCTAAGCTGCTGCCTGATCTTTAGGAAAATGCAAAAAAAGAAACAGCCAGAACTCTTGCCTTCCTCCAGCAACTGGAGGTGCCTCTGACAGGTGCAGCAGTGCAGCCTTCTGCCTTTGTGTCCTCACTTTCACGCTCCAGCAGAAATCCTGGGCAGAGAGGGCTGTAAGTGGTCCTGCCCTAACAACTAAAACCTACCGACAGCTGCAAAGCTGTCAAATTTTAGTTAGAGCAGGGGGTTTCCATGCTCCATTTCTCTGTGCACTGCACGGAAGCGGTAGCTCGCTCATCATCTTAATACTAGTGAGCTTATTAGCATGAGACTTTTGGTCATTGCTTCTGTGCACGGTAAAGCAGTGGCCGAAAGCCTCTTTATTAGATGCACAATAAAGCTTATTTTAGAGTGGTTAAAACCAGTCTAAATGAAACATTGCAAGCGTGGTACTCTCTGAGCATCTCCCTCTGAGTGTGTGACTTGGAGACCAGTGACCCTTTTTAGATAAGGGGTTAAAGGAGCACTGGGAAGGACAAGGCCATAGCACTAAAAAAAAAAAAATCCCAAAACCCTAAATTCTTTGTTTTTGTTTTTTTTTGTATTTTACGGAAGAGACTGTTTTATATAAGAACGCCTGAAACATTTCTTGATGGGGTTGACTTAGGAACTGAAGCACATCATTGTGAACCTGGAAGATGTAATCAAGCTATTTGACAGATTACCATCCAGTCTTACAGTTGTTCCTTATAGACCTAGAATTCTGAAAGAACTCAAAGTAAAATTACTAATAGCCCTGTAATTTAAATCTCATTACAATCAGCTACAGTACTTGAGGATTGGAAGGTGACTAGATTTTTGAAAAGAGCTTCAGAGGTGATGGTGGAAAGATCAGAAATGGTAGCAGGTATTCTGAAACAAAATTACTAGAATGGCTTAATGGGACAGAGCCAACATCCTTTTAAATAAAGGAAAGTCTTGCCAATTCTAGAATTTTTAAAAAATGTGCTTTTAATATTACATGAATTTTAGCCACTCGGTCAAATTAGTTCAGAAAATTATCTCACAAGGCTAATAGGAGGCAATGTCCTGTTGTGGGTTGGGAACTGTTAAAGAAAAGAGAGAATAGGGTCAGCTTCCTCTGGGGGGCGGGGGGGGGGGGGGGGTCTGTTATTAAAGCTTAGCTCCAGTTATCTGCAGCAGGGCCCATAACTCTAGCTAAGCTTTAGTACAAGACCTCCTCTGTGGGGAATGTTAAATAAGTGTCCTAGGACACATTTTAGAAATGATCTGAAAAGGGAGCGAGGCAAATGGATGCCCAGTCCTCCACAATATGCTTTGAATAACCATGTCATCAATATGGTAGATAACATTTCAAATGAGAACAGATGCATATAGAACAAATAAGCTTAATTATAGATATATGATGATGCCAGTTTTGTTAGTCTGCTCCTATGAAAGGGGTGTGAAATCCACTGCCACATGGATGTTTGGTGGATGCTGCCACCTCCATAACAGCAGTGGATCTGGCATTTCTAGTGCCATCACTGCTTCACTCCATGCTTCACATCAGACCTTGTGTATTGTCCTCACTTTCTAGCAATGACATGCCTTACAGCAGATAAGGGGAATTACTGTGCTGTCTCCCAGCTCACAGAATGTCTGTTCCAGTTCTTGGCATTCATCACCTGGCTCAGAGCGACACAGGTATCCTGTGCCAGTTTAAAAAAGAAGGGGGGGGGGGGAGAGAACAAATGAGTCTGCTTAAATTTCATTACAGTACTCTTTCCACCTTTTTAAAGTGATTTGTTCTTTTACATCGGAACAATTCAAGGTTATCTGAACTGAGATACTAGATGTTCAATTCAGCTCTTGAAGGAAATTGAGGGGCCAGTGTGTTGTTGGTCCATCTGTGCATGGCTTTGAGCAACAGTAATATAAAAACTAGATCAGCAATGCTTGAAGCAAATTATATTTAAATGTTATGCATGGTTAAATTGTGCTATTCAACAGGAAATGAAGGGAGGAACATGCCCTACACCTGCACACAAAGGTTTTGCAATAGTCTCATGTGCATGCCCAGAAAAACAGAAGTGCCAGCCAGCCCACCTACATCTGTGCTTTTTCTTTCAGTGCCTAAATAGGAGTCTCTCAAATATTACTAGCACATGGAATTTTTGCAAGGCTCCTATTTTTGGTGCAGAAGAACAGGTGCAAATGTGTGCCTTTACTTTTGGTTTTGCTCTGACACGTGTATGTTTGTTCCTTCCTGTCCGTCTTTCCGTCTTTAAAACTTACAGGATCCTCTTTGTTAAGGAAGACCAAACAGACAGTTCAATTTGAAAATTTGACCAGAAATCCTCTCCTCAAAACCTATGCTGCCCCTGATGTGGCAAAAACGTTTTGGTGTTATAGGTCATTTCCTCCGGTGCATTGCAAAACAAAACTTAGCCACAAATTGTATTGAAATGTATATCTTTACTGCAAACATTAACACCAATGCTCAAACTCTCTAAACATTTGGTTACGCAGTAAAGTGTGTGCATATCTGGTGCCAACAGCATGTTAACACTGGCATCAGCCTCTGATTTCTTGAAAGGTTTATGTGTATATATTGTTTTGTTTTGTTTTGTTTTAACAATTTTGAAGTTAGGCAGTGTGCTTTGAGTAGTATTGTAAAACTCTTGACACCTGAAGAAGAGACACATGCTCTCTGGCCTGCCATTCTCCTCCAGTCCATTTGGAACTACACTGAATTATTGTGTATGGGTGTTTGATTTTTTTTTTTTTTTGTTTATTTTTATTTTTTGTGTGTGTTTCAAATTTTAAGATTCAGCTTGCAACTTTCTCAATTGTAGCTCAAGGCAGATACAGTAGGTATTTTCATGAGCCTTTATAATTACTCAAAATGACTTATTCTATTTTTCTGTACCCTTTTCAACTCAATTTAGCCATTGCAGTGACAGCCCTTGGTCTAGGGATGCAAGCTGCAGCTCAGTTTAGAACCTGGCTGCCAGAGAACCAAGTCTGACCAGTTAGTGTCGCCCTTGAGTAATGGCAGAAGCTGGTTCTGGAAATTGATATTTCTAAATCTTCTAGAAAACTTCCACCTAAGTAAAGGTTTGTTTTCTTTGTAGGGGTTAGGGTAACCTTCCTCCTTTAACACATGTCTGGAAAGAGCTGAGAACCAAGTCATCTATACCCTTAGAATGTATAACCTGAAACCTAAAATTCAGAAAAAAAAGCAAAAACCAAAATGGGAGGGGGGGGGGGGGGAGAAGGAGGAAGGTTACCCTAACCCCTACAAACAAAACAAACCTTTACTTAGGTGGAAGTTTTCTAGAAGATTTAGAAATATCAATTTCCAGAACCAGCTGTAGAGAACCTCAGTAATGCAGAAATAAAACTCCACTTTAAAAAGCCCTGTTCTTTAAAGGACTGAAACCAAACATTTTGTGTGGATCAGTGGCGTAGCCACAGGTGGGCCTGGGTGGGCCAAGACCCATCCAGTTAGGGCTCAGGCCCACCCAACAGTAGCACACATTTCGGTAGCTATTGGGGATCCCAAGCTCCTCCAGCTGAAGACTTCATCCTGATGGTAACAAAAACGCTGCTCTCCACGATATTGGCACCTGCGTATTCTCATTTTCAGCGCGTGCCTGCTGCAGGCTGCCAAGGTGGAGAGAAGCATTGTCCCACCAGCTGAAATATTTTTTTTTTTTGGGGGGGGGGGGGGGGAAAACACTTGGTGCCCACCCAAAATCTGATATCTGGCTACACCCCTGTTGTGGATGTTGAAGCAGAGCTGCTTTTTTGTTAAAGCAGTGCTCTCAGCCTCTTCAAGCCTGCACCATGCCAGTGTTTGCAGAACTCAAAGTCCCATAAGTCTATCTTCCAAATTGTGAAAACAAAAGATGAGGGCAGAGGGACACATGCTAGTTCATTATGACCCTTCCCTCCTATGTGCAAGAGAAGGGAGATTTTATGGTGGTATGAGCAGAGTTTGTTACCTTCCAGAGCTTCTCCACTACTGCTGCTAGTAATACTCGGCCTAGGGCTAAAACTGAAGCTTGAAAGGAAAGGTTCAAAGAGAGAAAGGAGTTGGCAGTGAAAGTGGTGCCCTTTACAGCGACTAATTCCCGCTATGGGACTGATACCGTAGCTGGGAAGATGAGGCATGTGTGACTGTGTATGTTTTTGGAAAGGAGCTCTTGTGCATTTATGTGTCACGTCTAGTGTGCGTGTTGTTGAGAACAGAACTCGGTGCTGTCCAGATCTAAATATCAGGCAGTGGTGACACTTCAGTGGCACATAATCAGGGGTGTGCTGGTAAATTTTGAACAATGAGCTCTCTCTCCGGGCATAGCCGGCCCTGAAATTCTTTTTTTTGGGGGGAATACATGCCTCTCTCTCCCCTCCCTTGTGCGGGCATGCTAGGCATACCTTTGTCGAGCCCCACTAGCCAATAAATGGACTGCCACCATTCTCTGCTGCTTGTTTCTGGTTCTGAACAGCATTCTGGAACCTTCTTGCGCTTGCATGAAAAGTCTCAGCCTGATGCTCAGAGTCAGAAACAGGGAGCAACAGTCTATTTACTTGGCTGGTGTGGCCAGCATTACTGCCAGCAAAGTAAAAATGAATTCAGGAGGGGGCCCAAGCCCACATTTTGGGAGTCAGTTGTTAAAGTAGCCATGGGGAGGCCTACTTTAACAACCGGCTCCCAAAATTCTTAAAAACTTAACAAACGGCTCTCGCGAGCCCTTGAGAGCCTGCTCCAGCATACCACTGCACATAATGGTTGGGAAACATTGCCTTAAAGTAATAAGATGTACTAACTGAGCTTTTGCCATCATCTAGGGAATTTTTTTCCTAATTTTGCATTGCCTGCCAAAACTACATATAAATGGGCTAACCTTTGGACCTGCTCTGGTTTGGTTAGGATTTCTTTACATCGGGGATACTATGGAGGCCATATTCAGTCTGCTGCTTCCCCTTCCCCATCCCCCTTTTTAAGGGGGAAGGAGTTGAAGGGTTACCAAGAAGTATGAAACTTGACTGGATTTAGAGCCCATGATCCAGAATTCTGAAAGAGTCCTGGTGTATGACTTCAGTCTTGGGACCTTTCGATTTGATTCCTACAATAGGAATGGGGGGAGAATGGGCCTGTTTAAAATAGGAAGACACTCTCCAGGCGCTTGCAAATAAAGCATCTTAGTGCTAGACAGAAAAGATGGAGGAAAAACTGCAGGCCAAAAAAAAAAGCCACACATAGTTATAGTAGTGCATCCTTTTCTGGAATTTGTTCTTCCCTTAAATATGAATGCTTGGGGGGGGGGGGGAATCAGGATTTGGCAATCTTTTTCCACCTCTAGATTGGGGGAGTGGAAGGGGACAGGAAAAATGAAGCTACACCCCCTCCCCCCCCCCCCCCCCCCAAAAAAAAAAAAAAAACTCTTTACATCCATTTCTACTTTCCCAAAAAATCTTGGGAACAGCTGTACCTGACCAGAGTCTGATTACCTCCCTCCTGTTGAGGCTCTAAGGTCATGCTGTCTAGGACAGGGGCAACTCCTATTCCCTTAATTTCAAGGCTGCTTTTGAGAAATTTGCATAAGCTTCCTGTCAGAGGAATTGCAGACCAGTTTTTATAAATATTGTAACAGTTTACAAAACCAGGTGTTGCTCCAATGTTTTTATTTATTTATTTTTAATTGGGATTGTGGACATGTTTCTTGAATGTTATCATGTATATCATTTGATATACTGCTCCTTTCAAGTATGAGTTGAGGTGGTTTACATACAATTGTATAGGTAATTTTTGAGTTTTTCCTGACAAATTCAGGGGTGGGTAACCCCAGTCCTTAAGGGTCACAACCCAGAAGGGTTTTCAATATTTCCACAGTGAATGTGTGTGAAATTGATTTCTATGTACTGCTTCCATTGTTTGCAAATAGATTTAATGCACATCCATTGTGGAAATCTTGAAAACCCATCTGGATTGTAGCCCTCTTAACTGGTTGCCCACCCGTGATTTAATGCACCTTGCCAAGCACTCTAGTAACGGCTGCCCTCTGATTCTTTGTACTACAAAAGTCCTACCCAACTATGGACGGGAGGCCTCTTGATCCCACCTTGCCAAGTGTTCAAGGTGACTACATTCTTTGTATTGTACCTGAACTCTAAATCCATGCCCCAAAGAGCTTACAGCCTCAAAAACGTATGTATGGCAATGGGACCTTAGCAAAAGGCCTCAGAGAGTCAGTGGAGCCCTGGATGTCGCCCTATTGCTGTAAGCTTTAGGTCATAACTCCTTGCTAGAGATCTCTTTATGGTCTGAATGTTGATTCCTCTCCTTTTATTTGAACTGACACTCCCTAGTCAGCACCTTCTATTGCTCTTGCTCAAGATGAAATCTGGCAAGCATGGACATGACTGTGTCAGAGTTCAGCCTTATTCTGCAATTACAGGCATGTTCTGCCTCTTTCCTCTCTGTGAATCAATACTCCCTCTTTCTAGCCCTCCTACACTCCTATAAACAGATTGCTGAAACTTTACTCCAGATCCTATCGGTCTGCTCTGGAAAAGGAAGGGAAAAACTCCTTAAGCTGCTCTCTGAAGGAGAGGATCAACCACTAGACACATTACTGGCAAATCTGGTTAACAGGAAACTTGGTGGGCATTACAAAAACAACAAAGTTTTAGCTAAAGATTTGTTTATGCCTTTCCCCCTCTCCCCCAGTTATCAAGTGTATACAAAGTGCATGTACAGAAGCCTCCAATATTTTTAATTGATCAAGTGAATACTTCTGAGAGTTAGTGAGACACTGAGACCTTTAATTTAAAGAACACTCAATTACATTAAGGCAAATTAATTTTTAAATGCCCAGTATTGCTCTCTGGACCTAAAAGGGTAGTTTCCTAACAAAATATTTCAAGATTCTTACTTCATTGTCTCCCAACTCATAGTTTTTTACAGGTAGAAATTGTGCAATACAAATAGAAAAGATATAATTCAGTTTTCTGTCCCGTTAGTATAAGACCAGATGTAGTACCTAAACCAGGGGCTGAGCTGGGCTACTCTGGCATTTGACTGTATAGAGCAGAGTTTGGTGCTTGACTGTGGCTCACACTCTTCTTTTTCTTCTCTGTTTTATTCCCCAGTTTCCCACAGTCAAATCACTCGCTTGTACAGTCGGTTCACTAGCCTGGACAAAGGAGAGAATGGGACCCTCTGGTAAGCACTACCATACAGATCTCATTTGTAGCCTACTTCTAAGGGGAGGATAGAATAGGTGGTATCCATACTACCAATGCCTTAATCCTATATACCTGGATTCAGAAGCTTTCTGGCACGCATTTCCAGAGATAACTAGATTAGATTAAGAAGTTTTATTTGTTCCACAGGCCACTGTCAAATATCATAGGAAAGGTTAAGTCTTCACTGTATGATGGTGATGAACACTGGCGGGCAGGGGCACTTTGGAGATGCCCTTATTTAAAAGTTCACAGAGAACGGATGATGTGCTGTGATGTAGAGAATGACACGGGGATGGGGACGGGGCGCGGATAGATCCCATAAAGACGGGGACAAACTTTGTCTTTATGCCATTTTCTACTTTGAAGCCTGTTAATGAACTGGACTGTTATTTATGCTTGAGTAATGCAGACAACTATATTTTGATGTTCTGGAAAAACAAGCAAACATGCTGTCCACAACTAGCAAAATTTGCATGGTACATTCTGCTACCAGCACATCTTCTAAGAGGACATCTCTGCCCACCCACCCATGACATCTCTGCCCACCCACTATCAACGATTAACTACCTACCTACCTACCTACTATCAGAAATGTTTTGCTTATATCTGTTTGTTTAAATCTTGACCATGTTACCTTATGACACTACCTATTATCAAAACTGTTTTGCTTCTTACATTCAAATGTTCATTCTTGATTTTGCTATTCTTTATATAATAACAACAACAACTCTGTAAGCCACATTGAGTCTGCAAAGAGGTGGAAAAATGTGGGATACAAATGCAATAAATAAATAAATAAATAAAATCTTCTAGTGCAGGAAGGACTGTGGAAGACAGGAGAGCTAGACAGTGATTCATAGGGCGCATTTCTCCCCTCTAGGGCATACAGAACGGGTTGTATTTTGTACCCCTGGACATTTTAACAGGGTGGATTAGGATTCCTTGGGGTAGTAGAAATCAGCTATTGGGGTTGGAAGGGTAGAGGGTTATTATTGTTTTCTATTTGTAATTTATACACAATAGTTGTACAGCATATTCCTTTTTAAATATCCTATATAATAAAAAGCACCGCCAACGTTCTGAAGCCAGCAACGTTGCAGTGAAGCCTGAAGCCCTGGTGTTCGTAGGCTTCGTAATAGCTCCACCCTCCACAGGAATCGTACCACTCACTCTCAAAGCCCCGCCCTCGGAGCCCTGCCGTCCTATGAGCCCTCCATTCGTAGGCTTCGTCATCACTCCTCGCTGTCATAGCACTGCCCTCGAAGCCCTCCCGCCCTCGGAGCCCAGCTGATCAGAACAGCCAGCTGGCTAAGTTGCTCGGGCCGTCTTCCGCCCTCCCGCCCCTCGCACCGTGTCCCGCCCTCCTGCACTCTGAGCCCTCCTGAACAGAAGAAAGAGCTGCCTCTCAGTTCCTCGCGCTGCTCAACAAACAACCGCCTGAATCTGTCCCTCGCGCTGAAATCCTCCTCCCGCTTAAAACCTGATGCCTCACTTCCTCGCGCAGGTCTCTCTCTCCTAGCGCTGAAATCCTACCTGCACCAACTGATATGACAGGACTCGAGCTGCAAAGAGCCCGCCCGTCGCTACAGTAGAACAGCTGCAGACTGAAGAAAATCTCTCTCTCTCACACTCACACACACACACACACACCATCCCCCACTGGACCTGTCTCTCACTGATACACCCACAGACATTGTGTATCTCTGTCTTCCACTCTCGGACACACACACACTGTCTGACAAACACTCTAATTCTCTCTCTCTCTCTCTGTTTCACACAGTCTACACCCCCCCCCCCCAAACCAACTATTTCAGCTGTCTCTCACTCATGCACACACAGACACTGTATCTCTCTCTCTTCAACTCACTGGCACACACTGTCTACACTCGCACCCAGTATCACTCTCTCTCTGTCACACACACACACACTCGCACATTCTCTCTCTCACAGAGTCACTCTCACACACTCTCTCTCTCACACACTCTGAGGAAAACCTTGCTAGCGCCCGTTTCATTTGTGTCAGAAACGGGCCTGTTTTACTAGTCCTAAATAATAAAATACACCTCCAACATTCTGAAGCTGACTGCATGGCTGAGGCATTCCTGCTCTCTGTATCCATCTCCTGAATTGACATGACGTACTTTCGGGTTCGTCACAAGCAGAAGTGACCAACCACACGAGGTTTCTCGGCTTCAGAATGTTGGAGGTGCATTCTATTAAATAGGATTGGTCAGTTCCTTGAAGCACAGCCTGAGCTCAGCGTCCTGCACAGTAATGCTCAGACACCAGAGAGAGGGGGGGGCTGACACCAGAGAGAGGGGGGGGCTGACACCAGAGAGAGGGAGGGAGGTATCTCTGTCACATACACACTCTCTCTCACTGTCAGTCTTTCTCTCTCTCACTCTCACACACTGTCTCTCACACTGTATCACATTCACTCTCTATGTGTCACAGTCACTCACACACTCTTGGTTTCATACACTGTCTCACAGAGAGTCTGTCTCTCACACACACTCTCTCGCACACACTGTATCTGTGTGAAACACTCTCTCTCTCGCACTGTCTCTCACATACGCACTTGCACACACTCTCATTCTCACACACACACACTCTCTCTCTCACAGACACACTCGCACCCAGACTCATTCTCTCTCTCACACACACACACACACTCGCACAGTCACTCTGTCACACACAGTCACTCTCACATACACTCTCTCAAACATAGACACTCCGAGGAAAACCTTGCTAGCGCCCGTTTCATTTGTGTCAGAAATGGGCCTTTTTTACTAGTAAAATCATAATTGTTCGAGGCTTCTGCAGATGAGGACAGAGCCCATGGGGACGGGATGGAGACAGAGACAGAACCCACGGGGACAGGAACAAATTTTGTCCCCATGTCATTCTCTATGTGATGTGATTGCTGGTAGAATTGCACAAGGCATGGTGTTTGGAAATATGTAAAATCTCTTCCAACTTGAAGTCTGTTTAGCTGAAAACCTTTTTTTTTTTTTTTTAAATCTCTCTCATTACACAGATGTGATGCAGGAGAAATAAAAGTATTTATTTATGTTTACTTGACCAATTGGATAATTACCTAGACTTAGCTCATTAATTTGGGGATCCCTAAAGCACACCCTCTGTTTTGTGTGTTACTTAAGTGGTTATATTTTATCTAAATTTTTGATAGTAGGGTGAATTTGATCCAAACTGAATCACTGGTTAGGAAGAATCTGATATGAAATTATGAAAAGAATAGCTACCTGCTTTTGTTCTGACTGTATAAAAAATGTATTTTATTTAGGATTTCAGATAGATTACCTCTCAACATATATGGGGAAAATACAGTGAAATCGCACATCAGTGTAACAAGGGAATGGAGTGGGTTGATTTGAATGGAGTAAAGGCCAGCTGAAACTGGGTTTCTCAGTTTCGACTGAAACTGACTCAGCAGCTGAAATTTGGAGTTCAGTTTGGCCAAAAATGAAAACAGCTGCTCCCCCATCCCTCCCCAGGAGAGAGCATGTCCTCCCAGGCCAGTTGCCACAGTCCTTCTGCCTTACTACCTGAAAGCCCTCCCCAGGCCTACATTTTTAAAATTTGATTTCAAAAGAGGTTTTATTTATACCAAATAACCAAAATAATTACAGTACGGCCAGTTGTAAACGATAAATTATAAGTCATGGATTCAATGAAGTATGTACCAACAGAGAGAGCCATTGCAGCCACTAGTTTCTATGCAACAGGAAATGTACCCTGTATACATTTTCTAGTTTTTAAAGATATAATGTAAATTCCCCCCCCCCCCTCCCTCCCTGGGCCTACTTTTTAAATGTCGTGATGGTCTAATGACTTGCGCGTACCCTCCCCCCCTTTGGAATACTTGAGCCTATCTTTTAAATCTCCTTGTGGTCTAGTGGCTTCTGGTCAAGAGCGATCCATAGTCACTCTTGCCCCTGCTGGCTCCTCAGCTAGTATGGCTGCTGGGACTCCCCGAGCAGCCTTGTGAGACTGCTGTGGGAGGTCCCAGTGACCATTTTGGGATTGGAACCAGCAGGAGCTCATTATCCAATTTTATTTGTGCGTGCATCCCAGAAGACTTTCAGTGCCATATATAGAATCTGGGGGTATATTAAGATATCCACAATTTCAAAGGTGTCACCAGGAAAGACCAGTGGCCCTTAATATAAATAATACTAACCAGAAGATCTCGGTGTTCAGATTTGCTCCCTTTCAAGCTCTGCGGAGCAGGTGCAATTCTCATGCTTCTTAGTTTTGGCAACCATGAGATAACAAGAGTTGCTCTACTGGGTTCTAGAGGGGGATCCCCATGGAATTATACTCTGAGGGATGGGGTGCTTAGGGATGCTTGTAAAATTGTTGGATATTGGCTATGATTAGTTATTTTTGTTATGTATGGTTTATTTTTGCAATAAAGATTTGAAAAGCGTGAAAAAAAGTTACCCTACTAGGTCAGACCAAGAGTCCATCAGCTGCTTATCCTGTTTACAACAACGGCCAGTCCAGGTCACAAGTACCTGGATTTCATGCTACATAATCCCAAGGATAAGCAGTGGCATTCCCTAGGTCTACCTTAATGGTTTATGGCAGTGATTCTCAAACCTGGTCCTGGAGGCACTCCAGCCAGTCAGGTTTTCAGGATATCCACAATGAATATTCAGGAAAGAGGTTTGCATGCACTGCCTCCACTGCTTGCAAATCTCGTGAATATTTATTGTGGATATCCTGAAAACCTGACTGGCTGGAGTACCTCCAGGACCAGGTTTGGGAACCACTGATTTATAGACTTTATTTTCCTCCAGGAATTTGTCCAAACCTTTTTTAAATACAGCAAGATTAACTGCTTGTACCACCCAACAAAGAGTTCCAGAGCTTAACTATACAGTGAGTGAAAAATATTGTCTTTTATTTGTACTTTATTGCCTTGTTTGCATGCAAGACTGCCTTTGACATAGTTACAGGAATTTCATTAACATTCTCAAATTGAGTCTTTTTTTTTTTTTTTTGTCCTGTTGCCATGATAGGTTTTTGTTGTACAAGGCATCCCAATAGGTTGTGAACTTCTGTATTTTGGCAATGTGGTTCTGACCAGCACCCAGAGCTATATGTTGCAGATGCAGTTGTGAAACATTGGTTGAATTCTACCCTTTCACATTCTCAGATCAGAAATATATTCCAGATAACAGCATTATACTGTTTATATTTAAGTCTTCTAACTTCACAAATTAGAAACACTTATTGAATGATAAATACCATTTGTGGTCTCAAATTTCAAATTGCAATATGGCCGGCAACTCAGGAAAGCAGGCTTGCAGCAATTTTCTTATGTATGTTATTAACATTTATATGCCACTTTTGATTCCATACAGTCTGATGTTAAAGCATGTATTCCAATTTTCTTGATCCTCTAACTTTATCGTATTTGTTTTTTAAATTGTTTTTGCAGATGTTTGTATCTTGGTGCAGTCCCTTTCTTGTCTGTCCTCTATCACTTATACAACTTGCCTTCATGATAGGGCAACCAAGGCTTTGAATTGCTCTTCATACTTGCCCACAACTGTACTACTACTGTAGCACCAAGAAGGTTAGATTGAGAACAGGAGATGGTACGAGTCTATCTAGCCCATTATATGGGTTGAAGCCAGTAGGTGGAGCTTGCTAGCAGTAGGCGAAGATTGCCACCACACTGGTTCACTCAAAACAATAGTAGGCAGTCCGTTATTTCTAATAATCTTCTATGTGTGGTCTAGCTGTAAAAAGTCGAAAGCTGTTCCAGTTGGATAGGTAGTGTCTTAAAAGGTGGAGGACAAAAGATTTTCTTTTTTACTTTTTATTTATTTGAAAGTTTTTCCCATATGTAGATATAAAATGTAATGAAATCAACAAGAATAGACACTCAAGTCCTGCCAACTCCAAGCCCAAAGGAAAGGAGTCCCTGAAGAGACAAAAGGGGAGCAGAATTCCATAGGATCTGTCCCAAAAGAAAGTTAAAAAAACAAAAACACTGCCAAGACAGACTGCTAGCGCTGCAGAATATCCAGAAAGCACAGCCATGGAAACTCAGCCTGCAGTACAGCCGGAAACAGTTCCCTAAGGGAACACATCGGCATCATGAAGATTTACAAGGCAGACTAGTACTGGGAAGGGAACACAGGGAATGGAAACCAAAATAAAGGACCTGCAGATGGCATCTTAAAACTAGTAAAATGGCACGAAAAGCAGCCAGGACGGAGGAAGGCTACAGTGAAATATGTAACATAGTAACATAGTAGATGACGGCAGAAAAAGACCTGCACGGTCCATCCAGTCTGCCCAACAAGACAGCTCATATGTGCTACTTTTTGTGTATACCCTACTTTTATTTGTACCTGTGCTCTTCAGGGCACAGACTGTATAAGTCTGCCCAGCACTATCCCCGCCTCCCACCCACCAGCCCCGCCTCCCACCACCGGCTCTGGCACAGACCTTATAAATCTGCCCAGCACTATCCCCGCCTCCCAACCACCAGCCCCGCCTCCCGATCTCAACTAAGCTCCTGAGGATCCATTCCTTCTGCACAGGATTCCTTTATGCTTATCCCACGCATGTTTGAATTCCGTTACCGTTTTCATTTCCACCACCTCCCGCGGGAGGGCATTCCAAGCATCCACTACTCTCTCCGTGAAAAAATACTTCCTGACTTTTTTTTTGAGTCTGCCCCCCTTCAATCTCATTTCATGTCCTCTCATTCTACCACCTTCCCATCTGTGGAAAAGGTTTGTTTGCAGATTAATACCTTTCAAATATTTGAACGTCTGTATCATATCACCCCTGTTTCTCCTTTCCTCCAGAGTATACATGTTTAATTCAGCAAGTCTCTCCTCATACGTCTTGTAACGCAAATCCCATACCATCCTTGTAGCTTTTCTTTGCACCGCTTCAATTCTTTTTACATCCTTAGCAAGATACGGCCTCCAGAACTGAACACAATACTCCAGGTGGGGCCTCACCAACAACTTATACAGGGGCATTAAATCCTCTTCTCTTCTGCTGGTCACTCCCCTCTCTATACAGCCTAGCAACCTTCTACTTATGGCCACCGCCTTGTCACACTGTTTTGTCGCCTTCAAATCCTCAGATACTATCACCCCAAGATCCCTCTCCCCCTCAGTACCTATCAGACTCGCACCACCTAACACATACGTCTCCCGTGGATTTCTACTCCCTAAGTGCATCACTTTGCATTTCTTCGCATTGAATTTTAATTGCCAAGCCTTAGACCAATCTTCTAGCTTTCACAGATCCTTTTTCATGTTTTCTAATCCCTCCCGGGTGTCTCAATTTGAACACTGCCCATTTTATCTCTGCTGAAAATTGAGGAGTTGAGCCAAGGTTCTCTTTTCAATGTCACAGAAAACCCCCAGTGGCTTCAAAAGTGCGCCCAAGTGTAGACACGTGACTTCTTCCACAGACCTGCACAGCTGGTGCATTGGGTGCCTTGGGCCAGATCATGACCCCTCTGATTGTGATCTGTTAAATGTGGGTGCAACTGGCTCAAGTGGAACATCTCTTTGGCTGTTTGAAGGCCAGACCATCAACTTCAGCACCGGTAACATCGACCTCCGTGACTGCTCCAACTTCGGCATCCACTGGGAGTGCACCAACATTGAGTGGGTCTCCACCTGCCTCGACACTGGGCACTAGTATCGGCCTTCCTCGATGCATGGTGCCAGGAGCACCGGGACAACAGATCCTCAGATACCCAAAAAGCACCAACACTGGGAGGAGCATGCCTCCCCCTCCTTAAAGGTGCTGGTGCGCAAGTCACTGAGCAGCCTGTTTCCCACTACTGGTTTGCAAACATTTTTATCAATTGTAGGGCAGAAGGTGAAGAATATTAAGACCACCTCCCAAACAGGACAAGACAATATGGCAGGGCTACAAGCCACTGCTAAGGTGGGTGGGTAGGATGTGAAGAGACCTCTGTGCTGAGACAATTACAAATGCAGACCTGTAGGCCATGTTTACAGAGCTTAAAATACTACAAGAAGTAGTGACCAACATCTGAGAGCTGAAGAGGTTACCGAGGCCTGCTGCCACACCTGGTGGAGATAGAGCAGCGGGTGGAGGCAGTTAAGTGCCAAATTGAGGAGCAAGCTACAGATTTCAAAGAACTGGCTGGAGGTGCAAGTGGTAACCCTGCTAGAGCAACTTGAGGACTAGGAAAATCACTCTAGAACAGGGATTCTCAACCAGTCTTTGGGACACACCTAGTCAGTCAGGTTTCTAGGATTTCCACAATGAGTATGTATGAGATTTATATCTGAATGGAATTTCATGCATACTCATTGTGGAAATCCTAAAAACCTGAATGGCTAGGTGTGTCCTGAGGGCTGAGTTGAGAACCCTTGCTTTAGAGCAATTTAAAGAAGCTGCGGTCCCAGAAGTAGATGGTGATTGAAAATTGTACAGAGACTATACAATAAAACATGCAGATCGGAGATCGCTACTAGCATACGAGCCTGAGCAGGGCTGGTCTTGAGCAGGGGCGACAGGAGCAGTCGCACAGGGTCTTGTATGCTAGTAGCGATTTGCATGTTTCTAATCTACCCCCCCCCCCCCCCCCCAATCTCCTGATGATCCCCACACACACACGCACACACCAACTTCCACCCCATCATACACCCATACATTTTACATGCAGAGGGACTGGGAAGAATTTCATGAGCCATGCTCTACATGCTTACCCCACTTTTTGGGGATGAAAAAATGAAATGAAAATGTCCCATTTGCTTCAGCATTCTTTTATTGAAAAAGAATAGTTCTTGAACATCAAAAAGCTGAGCTCAAAACATAACAAAATCTTTCTTTGAATCACTGAAGCCATAAACCACTTCCAATTTTGATATGGAAATAGGATTGAGGAAACTAATAGTTTCTAAAGAGAATTTTAATTAAAAAAATTATGTGTTGGTAAAACTGGTTCCTTGTCTGCCACTGCTCTCTGTATACTCCAGCTTGGGCCAGCAGGCTCAGGTCTCCAGCAGCTGTTCCAGGAAAGCAGGCCTCCGGGTGTAAAGAGATGCTTCATTGCCTTCACCTTTTATAGTCTCATTACAAATTCTTCATTTAAGAGACATGGAACACATAGTAATAGAACACAGGCTTGCATTTCAGGCAGCAGCAGCAGCAACTAAGAAAGCAAATAGAATCTTAGGAATTATTAGGAAAGGGATAAAAAACAAAAATGAGGATGTTATAATGCCTTTGTATCGCTCCGTGGTACGACCGCACCTCGAATACTGTGTGCAATTCTGGTCACTGCATCTCAAAAACAATATAGCAGAATCAGAAAAGGTACAGAGAATGGTGACGAAAATGATAAAGGGGATGGGACGACTTCCCTATGAGGAAAGGCTATAGCGGCTAGAGTTCTTCAGCTTGGAAAAGAGACGACTGAGAGGAGAAATGATAGAGGTCTATAATACTGAGTGGAGTGGAACAGATAGACATGAATCCCATGTTCTTTCCAAAAATACCTAGACTAGGGGACACGCAATTAAGCTTAAGCTACTAAGTAATACATTTTTAAAACAAACCAGAAAAAAAAGTCTTCACTCAACATGTAATTAAACTCTGGAATTCATTGTCAGAGAATATGGTAACAGCAGTTAGTTTAGCAGAGTTTTTAAAAAGGTTTGGATAAACTTCCTGAAAGAAAAGTCAAGAATCCATTATTAAGATGGACTTGGGGAAAATCCACTTCTTATTTCTACAAGAAGCAGCATAAAATCTGTTTTACTGTTTTGGGATCTTGCCAGGTACTTATGACCTGGATTGGCTACTGTTGGAAATGGGATACTGGGCTTGATGGACCTTCGATCTGTCCCGGTATGGCAATGCTTATGTTCTTACATTTTTTTTATAGAACCAGAATTCCTACTAGGTGAAACCAGTGCAGACCTGCTCAGCCTATCCATGAGCCAAAGAATGATAATTGCAGTGGTGGAGCAGGAGTAAGGATGAAGGGCAAAAAAAAAAAAACCCATCCCGAAAGGCCTATGGTGCCTTGCTAGCAGTCCTGTTCTGTTTCCTGTACTACTTAGTCTGTCCAAACTAAGGACATCTTAGCTGTTGGTAGCATAAGGTTTACTTCCTGCAGGATGTCCCTTTTCTCAACATTAGTTTTGTCATCTTCTGTATGGCCTTCTACTATTTTGGATAAATGAGCATACTAGTTCTCATATTTAATATAACTCACCATTGCCCCTCTCTCTGTCCCAAACCTGCTAACGTTCTATGGAACCGCATCATAACTTCTAGTTACCTAGGAATGCAATCTGTAGTAGTGAGGGTTATGATTTCTTGTACAGCAAAAGCTCCCTAATGTTTACCATACAGTCTGTTGTGAAATTCTGATCTTCAGTAGTGATGGACACTGCGCTGTGCAAAAAGTCTGATCTGTGGGAGTGTGCAAGCTTTGTACTTTTTTGTTCAGCTTAAGGCTAGAGACCTCCAATTGCAGTTAATGAGGCATAACCCCACTTTCTTCTGACAAAACAGCTTCAGCTTCTTGGTAGAGCTAGTTGAAAAATGTGATGGTTTTAGGAAGCTTGTCAAAAGCTGATGTGTCTTCTACACTTCAATTACCCTTGCATATAGGTTCCATCTGTACCAGTCTACTGAAGCCTCATAATCTGATTACCCAGAAGTAGATTGTGGGTTTAAGGCTTTTTGGGATTTTTTTTTTTTTTTTAAGTGAGCCAAGGGAACACATCTTTCTAAAAGGAGAGGCAGAAAAAAAATACTTTAGCTTTAACGCTTCTTGAGTACTGGAGGCATGTAAGCTTGCCAGAGGAGGGGCTCTTAACATTGGAAATCCCCTTTCCTTGGTAATCCTGACTGTACTGAAAGAATTCTTCCAGTTCGTTAGACACCATGTTCAGGATGCCTGAGGGATGGAAATTTACATAAGATTACTGGCAGGATTCATGACATTCAGTTACTATTTATTTCTTTTTTTATTCTTTCCAACTGAATGGCATGTTGGAAAGAAATGGCACATGCGTTGAATGTGTATCTGGGGCCAAAATAATTCTTCAAATTTTTCAAGTAATGTCTCTTCACTTGCTGCTCCTGTCTCTGCTAAATTTAAGTTAGAATCTCTCAGGGCACTGTAGACTTGCGAGAACCGTTGGGATTCATGCAGCTCTGACTTCATGGGGGGGGGGGGGGGGGGGGGGGGAAGGAACAACTAGAAGTTGCATTACGAAAGAGTTTTGATGGCCATCTGTCGATGGGAGGGAACAATGAACAGTTTGTTCATAGTAACATTTATAGTTAACATAACATTAATTTAAAATCCTTTATAAATCAAATAATCATAATTAATAGATCCCTAGATTACCGCACTAGTTCCCTTCCATCACCTGAAATTTAATAATGAGTTGGCTTTTCTATATCTCCAAATGCCCATCGCTTAAACTAGGAGTAGCCAAGTTTCTAGGTAGTTTTTCTAACATATATAATTCATCCATACATCCTTAAATGGTGAAGTGGGGGCCACTACTAAAAATGTCCTGTATAGTTCTTTCCATCTTAATTTCCTTAACCATTGGAATTTCTAACAGTTGATCCTGACTTGACCGTAACCGGTGGCCCAGCCTATATTAAGTACCTGGGCTGGTTATTCCTGAGTGCTGAAAAGTTACCATTAGAAATATAATCCTTTCCAATTCCTGCAACAAGAGAAGCCCTTTCATTACAAAGCTTCCCATTGTCCTTCCTGGGTTTTTTTTTTGTTTGTTTTTTTCATAAGCTTGCATTCTTAACACTCTTTGGAAGCCCCATTAATAATAACCAAAGAAATGGCTGCCCTAAATACCTGTGAGGCCATAACTCATGTACCTGTCTCATTATACCATATGCTTCTTTACATTGGACTCCAGATTACACTGCATGTTTGTTTTTGTTACATTTGTACCCCGCACTTTCCCACTCATGGCAGACTCAATGCGGCAGGCAATGGAGGGTTAAGTGACTTGCCCAGAGTCACAAGGAGCTGCCTGTGCCGGGAATCGAACTCACGTCCTCAGTTCCCCAGGACCAAAGTCCACCACCCTAACCACTAGGCCACTCCTCCACTGCATGGATATCAAAACTCTAAAATTTCACACAACCCCGATCCCTCTCCATAATTCTATTTGCTAACTGTGAATAGGTAGCCCTCTCTTCCTTCCTGTGAGATACATTCTACTTTGATTTCATGTGGGATTATAATATGAAGCCCTCTGACCAACCACTCCACGATTTGATGTTCTATAATTAAAAGAAAATTATTTCTGCTTCTAAACCTCACGCTTTTATATCATACTGATACCTGTGGGATGTTGAATTCATCGTGTTAAGTGTGGCTGGTCTGAGTGTGAGCTGTAGGTTCTTGATCTTCAATGGAGGTGTTTTGTTTTTAATATATAATTTCAAACATTTTTTTTTTTAGATGTATAGTCAACTCTGGTCTGTGAAAGTTTGGTATAGCAAATTTTAATAAACAGACTATTCTGTTTCTTGTTGTCTGCAGCCGGGAAGACTTCCAGCGTATTCCAGAGCTGGCCATCAACCCGCTAGGAGACCGGATTATCAATGCCTTTTTCCCTGAGGGGTAAGTTTCTTATCTTTTAGATGTTTGCCTCATGCCTTTTCATCGGTGGCTTAAGCTGTTAATATTTCAGGTAGAGTAGGAGTGATGCCTTCTTTCAGTCAGCCAGGTCCTTAGCAGAGAAGTAAGTTGGACCTAAGACCAGAGTATAGGTTCCCTTTTGCATGACCTTGAACCGTGAAGGCTTGAACTTTGCCCACCCCTTCTACACCAGCACCATGTCCTGTAATTACAGGTCAGCAGACAAAGTTCAGGCTTTCTGAATCGGAAACCCTGCCCACATCACTAATGTGTTTTGCTTGCAATTTATAGCCTGCTTATCACCAAAGGTGCAAGGTAGGAGGACATAATGTACAAAAAATGCATTAGTAATAAGAACAAATATAAGATATTCCATAAATTCACTCGGAACAAACTGCATACAGATCACCCCCCCCCCCCCCCCCCATATAGATAATGCATATTTCAAGTCTCTCTTTAAGTGAGTTTCAAGGTAGACTTGGATACTTCTGCTTGTATCTGCCAGTCAGACTGAAGTCACTCTAAGTGAGTTTCAAGGTAGACTTGGATACTTCTGCTCATATCTGCCAAAGACTGAAGTGTTTGGCGTATGGTGTTGACCGCTTCTTAGACACCACTTGTACTGGAGCACAAGCTCTCAAACTGGAGGACCAGCAACAGCAGGAAAACCAAATACCCCACAGACTTCTTATACTCTTAACTACTTTCAGGGAAGTTAAACATGTAGCAAGAATGCAAGAGGGGAGAGTAAATGTGATAAGAAACGAGTAGCTGTTATTTAACAGTATGACAATGCTTCCTGTGGGTTGAATTTTAAAGTGGATCTCTTAATGTTGCCTGTAAGTGAATTTGGAACTATTGTGCTCTGTGTGGATGAAGACTTCCCAAACATGCATATCTGGGGTTTCCATTAAATGCAAATTTTGGATATCTTAAACACTACAGATTGTGAGGTCCCCAGGACAGGTTTAGGAAAAGGTTGTAGTGCATTACTACACATATGTAGTAGGGTCCACACTTAAATTGCATGTTCAGCTTGTCTGCTTCATACTTCCCTGGTTTAAGTCACATTGGGTCAGTCTGTTTATTGTACTTAACAACCCAGGGCTGGCTGAGGAAGCCCACTTGAATCCATGCATTGTTCAGAGTTTAATGATGGTATATAATTTAGTGTGTCTGTTTTTTTTTACCCTAGAGAGGACCAGGTAAACTTCCGTGGGTTCATGAGGACTCTGGCTCATTTTCGACCTATTGAAGATAATGAGAAGAGCAAAGACCTAAGTGGATCAGAACCACTAAATAGCCGTAGCAACAAACTTCGCTGTAAGAATCCGCTTGTTGCTTCAGCAGTACTTTTACTTGTTCAATGTGTTACTTTTTTTTTGTTCCTTTTGAGTTAGGTAATGGCACCGTGAGCCAGCCTTCACATCTAGAACCTTCTTAAGGATATGGAATATGTTTTTGTTGTGTTAAAGCCTCCTCATTCTCTAGTCCAGTCCTTGTAATGATAGCCCTGGGTCTATGGTTGGAGGTCCCAATACTTGTACAGATCTGAGGCTGTTCACTAAGTGGCAGCTTTGTGCAGCAGCTGGAGCTCCACCCCCACACCCCAAGATATGAACACTGCCTCTGCTGCACCTTCTTCAGTTCAGTGCTATTTTTTTTTTTTTTTTTAACAATTTACCATCTTTCTCCGAGGGTACGGAGTTCCACTGTAAATATTTTGGGTGGGCTTTCCAGACAGTTGTAATCTCAGACCTAAGTTTGGACTGCTTTCCACAGAATTATTGTTTAGATGGGGGAGAGGTTTTTTAGACTAGGGGATGGGGGATTTGGCGAAGAGAAGGAGGGCTTTCACTTATTGTATAACAGTAGGAGGTATAGGAGCATAAGTTTGTTTGTGTTTTGGGGTTTATTATTTTCCAGTTTTCAAAATTTGAAGGGGATTGGTGAAAGGGGAGGAAAGAAGGAATGGTGAGATTTTCAGGTTCTACCTCTCATGTTTTTTCCTTTCAGCCCTCCTTGTACTTGTTGGGGGGTGGGGGTTGTTGGTTATGGTCTTTCAGTATTGCAGTGTACATCAACAGGAGGGAATCGTTATACATTATGCCTTACATTGCTAAGTTTGGGGATGAGAGCTTTTTGCTTCCTTTGTTTCTGAGCTAGTTTTTTTTGGGTGGCGGGGGGCTGTACTGGAATAAATTATTGTTGGTGTTTTGGAGTGATGTAAGAGTCCAAGCCCTTCAGTATTTGTATCTGGCTTGTATGGGATGCTCGTTGGAGGAGGGGAAGGGAGTAGGGAAGGATTATGGGGTAAAAATATTGAATATTTGTTTTTTATTTATTCAATAAAAATTGTTTAATGTTAAAACAATTTGCCAACTAGGTGAATGGTAGTGGTTTGCTATACGAGCCTAAACCATTATTCTGTACATAGTGATTTGAACATACCTTTTCCCCTTTGGGCATGTTATTCCTTGTCTCTCATGTATGCCATCTCTACAGAAACTAAATTTGTCTGGCGAGGATGTTCAAGCAGGTACCATTCAAGTAAAGCCTCGTAGCTCGAGACCTTCAGCCCTTCTTGCCCCAAGTCAGTCTGTGGAGGCTCCATTCCTTTGCTCTGCACAGCTCTCAAGGATAGGAAGACAGATAGAATAATACTGTTTTTGTTTATTTTCCTTCCAAGTTGCTTTCTGTCTCTATGACTTGGACAAAGATGACAGGATTTCTCGGGATGAGCTCCTTCAGGTAAGTTCAAGTGTTTGTGGTTTGGTGCACCAGTTTTGTATCCTTTTTTGTATGGGAGAGATATGTATCTGGACTCCGTCTTATATGCAGTCTTGTGTTTTTAAATAACTGCTTTAGTCTGTTAGTCAGAACTGACTTGGCATACACTATGGTATGACTGTGCTTTAGTCAAGGGGTATTAGACCTTCTGTAAATGAGCTTAAGAAATCCTAGGGCAGGGGTGTTCTCTATTATGGCACCAGTTTTTTTTAGAATAGATTACTAGTTCCTTAGTGGTGAAAGCTAGGCTGTTACATGGTGAGAGCATTTCTCCTGACCCCCCCCCCCCCCTCCCACCTTAGGTCTCATGGTATTTCTTTGTTAGGTGGATTTGGGATTTCAAGGGGAAGAGGTTGATGTGCTCACTATAGGCTTTTTTTTTACATTTTTGGTTTTGTCTTATACACTACTTACGTTTGGATTGCAGAGGTGGCTTAGAAACATTCTAAATAAACTCCTGGCTCAGCCACTGAAGATTTGTGAGACGCCAAGGCTTGTGCTTTGACACACCCTTGCAGATGTTTGCTTACTGCTGATGATATCAAGAGCCCTATGGGCAGTTGCAAGCATGAAATCTCTTGATATTGCATAAACTTCAAGACAATTGCCCATCCTTATACTGTCTCCTATTAAATTCATAGTGAAGTTCGTCTTAAGCGACAGCTTAAACTGTCCTCATAGGCCATCAGGGTAGAGTAGAAGCTCCCCACCCTTGACCTATCTAGTGTCAAGTAAAGCCACCTCACTTGAAGCACTGGTAGCTGGGGGGGGGGGGAGGTTTTGTTTTATAAATGTATACATTTTTATTTTTTACTTACCGTCTTTTTGAAGGAATTCACTCAAGGCAGTGTACAGTAAGAGTAAATCAAACATGAGCAATAGACAATTACAGCAGTAAAAAATATTCAAATAACAATACAAAGTATGTCATTAGTATACTACTTGCAATTATAAGAGAGACTATGTATGCTTTTTAAAACTGTGAGAAACTCTAAGTGCTGCTTCTAGCACCAGGCTTTCTGTTTTGATAATGGGTTAACTGGGTTTACCCTGGCAGCCCTCACCTTGAGATTGAAGCTGCTTGTATCTTTTAATAAGGTGTGACTGTGCTGATGAATGCATTGAATGATCTAATTACATGCTAGATACATCTGAACAGCAAAGCTATTTTTGGATTACAATGACAGATGAGGGGCACATTGTGACTGAACATAGCTGCTTTCATCTGTTTTGCTACCCTGAATCTGATGGTATAGCTTTTCACACAGTGGATATGGTCTTGGGATATTTATAAAAAAGATGGGGTGGCAGAGCCTCTTCTGTCTGAGGTTAATTGTGCATTCATGACTGACTCTGGGGGTAGTAGATGCTTGGAATACAAAGCATAACATTCAGGTCCCTGTACCTCTGCAGGTATTGCGTATGATGGTTGGTGTGAACATCTCAGATGAGCAGTTGGGCAGCATTGCAGATCGGACAATCCAGGAGGCTGACCTGGATGGAGACAGTGCCATCTCCTTCACTGAGTTTGTGAAGGTTAGAAAATAACTCCTTATGACAAGAATACCACATCCTTTGCTATTTTAAGACTGAAGTTATCTTGTTAAGCTAGGGCTGCCTTTGGGGGGGGGGGAGGGGGGAGTACAGAGGTGGGAGAATTCTGGTGCTTTTTGTAATATCTTGTATTTTTTGGGGAGGGGGGGTTACCTACTCATTTGGGTTTAGCAAGCAGCAGGAACCTTCATTTGCAACTCAACCTGGATTTTTATTTATTTTTCTTACATTTGTACCCCGCACTTTCCCACTCGTAGCGGGCTCAATGCGGCTTACATATTATATACAGGTACTTATTTGTACCTGGGGCAATGGAGGGTTAAGTGACTTGCCCAGAGTCACAAGCAGCTGCCTGTGCCTGCAGTGGGAATCGAACCCAGTTCTCCAGGACCAAAGTCCACCACTCTAACCACTAGGCCACTCCTCCACTCCCTTATTTAATGTCCCCCTTTTTTTAATGTCCTTTTTCAGTGCTTTCAAACATAAGACACCCCCCTCATGCCAATATCCACTTACTAAGTGTTGCTAAGGGCTGTGAGCAATGTCCCCGTAGCATTCTTGGCTGACCTTGCTAGTGAAAACCTCACTTTGCTTCCACTAAAAAAAAAAGCATAAAGGGACTGCAAGGCTAATCTGTCTGTCTGATCCCGTGCCACAGCTCCAAAGCAACCTGATCCTTAATCGTTCTTCCTTGTGTGCTAGCCTTTTTTTTTTTTTTTAATGGTCAAGGCCAAAGCAATAATACCTTTCCAGTGTTAGTCTATTCAGTGTCGCTACCATCCTTTTTCATTCTGGTAATTTCTTTTGCTCCTTTTGGAAGCTGACTTCCATTTACATCCACTGGGGATATTTCTGCACCAGGGCCTCTTCAGCTTCTGAATCCTGCTGTGTCTGTACTTAATATACATCTAGCTTAAGGCTTTGGTGAGGGCGGATCCTGACCTATATGCCTATGCCTCTGTCAGATCTCTCATCTCATATTCTTATTTACAGGTTTTGGAGAAGGTGGATGTTGAACAGAAAATGAGCATACGCTTCCTGCATTGATGTAAGAGAAGTTCTGCCTCGTGGAAAGGACCATTTTCCCTCTCGCTTTCAGCCTCAGTGAATTTGTCCTGTAATATCAACTTCTTCCCCTACATTCTTTTCCCAAGCTTTTTATACACCTACGTTATCTCTCATTACCCCTACTTTCCCTTTTGGAGAGAGGATGAAAACAGGACTTCAGTACTCTAGTACAGCTACTCGAGTTATAATGTGGTACACCCTAAGACTTTCCCATTCTGTTTAAAGTGAAGTGGTAGGGAGTGAATTTAGCAGCTCTCTGTGTTTTGGACCTGATTTACTAACTATTCAGTACATCTGCCTCTTACCTCCAGGCTGTTGCTATATTGAGAGGCAGTAGTTTGAAGACCTGTGCTCCTTTCTATGAAGAGCATTTTTGCCCCAAGCCAGCATTTAATTTTTTAATCTAGCCAGTGCAATCTTTGAGATTACGAGCGGTGGGTGTTAATAAAGGTGCTGTAAGTGGATAGTGTGGCAAGGGAAGCATTGTGACCTTACCCAAACTGTGCTCCTTCCAGAATATCAAAGAGCTGGGCCACAGCTTGTTAATTATACTTCCCAGAGCCAATGATCAGAAAGCTGTCATTTAGTTTCTAACTTGAGCACGATCTGAGAGAGCTGGAGTCGGCAGCAATGAACTGGAATAGGCTGGGGCCTTATCCCTCTGTGACTTTCTTTCATATTCCATTTCTGTCTTAGGATCCTACTGCTGCTATGTCTTGCCATTATAAGTGGTTTGGCACAAACAATTTTCTTTAGGAAATACTTGTAAGAGCAGAGATTTTTTTTTTTGTGCCAGTCATCTGCTTCTGTACCTAGCTCCCCATGGCAGTACTGATGCACACTTCTGTGTCCTCATGGGTAAAGCAAAGACAAGGCCAGCAACCAGACTGGCTCTGCAACACTACTGCATTTCTGAGTGCTTTGATCTATAAGTGCTTTGAAGGAGGAGGCATAGTTTATCTAGTTTATTATTTTACTTGAATCACTTTTTTTAGGACATAATTTTAATATATAATTTAGGTGATGTCTCGTTACTTTTTAGGAAAGAACACAGAACATGTTGGTCATCAGAATTATAACTCTAAACTTGTGCCCATCTGGTTACTGGAAGGTTGTTGTGGGGTTGTTGTTTTTTTTTGTTTTTTTTTTAATTATTGTTAATTTTCTTGACTAAGAGCACCAAAGCTTAGCATGGTCAAAAAGTATGGACTGCTGCCAGTTCCCCAAGTACCATATGAAGGAAAAGGAAGTGGTGGGTGCCATTTTGCCTTTTTCTTTTCCTTCAATTTATGCCATGCAGGATTTTTTTGTTTAAGGAGAAGAAACACAATGAACACTCATTGGTTAACTGAGACGTTATATTTTGTAATCTTTGTGATTTTGTTTAAAATTCAACTGTTAAATCAGTTTTGAAATTCTTTGCTTGTGACTAAATGTATTGGTGTAGTCTTAAGACTGAACAGTGTGCACTTTAGTTATTAAATTTTGCAGTGTGAATGTTGTGCCTTTTATATATGTCATATAACTGGCATGCAAAATTGTGTGCTGTTGAGGTGCATATTAAACTAAATTGGCTAATGAGCCAACTAGTGATAACTGGGTGATAACAATATTTGGTAACATTTTGGATTTGCACATGCATGTGGGAAAGAGGAACCCGAACTATAGCTATGTAATGCAAGGTTCCACATTAGGAGTCACTGTTGATGATACATTGAAATGCACTACTCAGTGTGCAGTGGCAGCTAAGAAAGTAAATAGTAAATAATACCCAACAACTTATTAGGTATTAGGAAAGGAATGGAAAACAAAAATGAGGATGTTATAATGTCTTTGTAGCACTCCATTGTGACCGCACCTCAAATATTGTGTGCAATTCTGGTCACCGCCTCTCAAAAAAAGATATAGTGGAATTAGAAAAGGTACAGAGAAGGGTGATGAAAATGATAAAAAGGATGGGAAAATTTCCCTATGAGGAAAGGCTAAAGCGTCTAGGATGCTTCAGCTTGGAGAAGAGATGGGTGAGGGGGAGATATGATAAAGGTCTATAAAATAATGAGTTGATTGGAACGGGTAGATGGGAATCGTTTTTGTTTACTCTTTCCAGAAATACTAGGACTAGGGTGCATGCAATGAAGCTAAGAGTAGTAAATTTAAAGTGAATTGGAGAAAATAATATTTCTTCACTTGACCTGTAATTAAACGCTGGAATTCGTTGCTGGAGAATGTAGTAAAAGCAGTTAGGTTAGCGGTGTTTAAAAATGGTTTGGATAGCTTCCTAAAAGAAAAGTTCATAAGCCATTATGGACTTGGAGAAAATGCATTAGGATAAGCAGCATAAAATGTATTGTAGTGTTTGGGGATCTTACCAGATATTTGTAACCTGGATTGGTCACTGTTGGAAACAGGATGCTGGGCTTGATGGACCTTCGGTCTGTCCTAGTATGGCAATACTTATGTACATATCTTGCTGAGTGCTGGACAGTATTACTTAAGGCAGTGCGGGGATTAACATATATAAATACCTTCAAACCCGTCCCAAGCACAAATCAAAAATTTTTAATATAATTTAACATGTTGTGAAGGATCTTCAGAATTTATGCATGCATACTGCTAAACTCAGTTTTCTTGCGGTCATGTGCAAATCATCATTGATCCTTTGGTGTATATTTTTTTGTGTTTTTAGTGCTACATTATTCAAAAATCTCATATTTCATTTCACAACTAATTTCTTTAAATATAACACTGCTTAGGCATGTTCATTCACTTAACTGCTAGCAAAGTCCAAGACCTCAGGAACCTCAACCAACTTGGCCAGGTTTAGCAACTTGGTCAGGGCAGAAGGTTCTTTCTTACTCTTCTGCTTCGGTCGTCTTCTTGGACAAAATGGCAGTCAGTTGAGGTTCCTGAGGTCTTGCACTTTGTTGCCAGTTAAGTGAATGAACATGCCTAAACAGTATTATAATGAAGAAATTGTGAAATTAAATATGAAATTTTTGAATAATGGAGCACTAAAAAGTACAAAAAAATAATAAAAAATAACATTAATATACACCAAAGGATCAATGACTATTTGCACCTGCCTACCAGAAAACTGTGAGTTTAGCAGTCTGGATGCATGAATTCTGAAGGTCCTTCACAACATGTTAAACAAGCAACAAAGCCTGTTTCGTGAAAAATGAAACTGGCCCTAGGAAGGCTCTCATCTAAGCGATTCCTCCTCTCTCCCCTGCCGTCCTCGCCATGTCCAGCGATTCTCCTCTGACCTGCCCTCCCATCCAATCCGTGTCCAGCGATTCTCTCCTGCCGCCTTCTCCTTCCTGCCGCCGTGCCTTTAAGCTGTTCATGTTACCTCAGGTCGCAGCGGCGGCAGGCTTGGCTCGCATCACCTCCAGCCTTCCCTCTTGTCATTTTGTCTTTCCGCGAGGGCGGGACACTGAGAGGGAAGGGTCCGGTGGAGGCGAGCTGATGTCAGCTCGTTTGCATGCTGGTATGAATCCAGCCAGCCATCCATCCAGGGTGGCAGAGTGACCAATTGGGGACAGTGAATACCAGGGCTCCACACCCAACTTACAACGCAGACAAAATAACACCTTTTCCTACCTCCAAAACTCTCTGAAGGTGCATCTTTCCCTATAATGCACAGTTTAGTTTTATTCTGCTGTCTCATTTTATTCTGTATTCTCTAAGGGCTTCTTTCACAAAGCCGTGCTAGCACGTCCTGTGTGGCCTATGAGAGAAAACCCATTCAGTTGCTATAGGATTCCTCTTATTTGCCATGCAGGAATTGCTAGCGTGGTTTCGTAAAAGAAGCCCTGTGTACCTTCAGCATTCTGTAGCAGCTGGACCATTCATCAGCAGGGAAGTATGAGAGACCAAAAAAAAAAACCCCACATTGCTGGAGCTGTAGGTAATTTATCATCTTGCATCTAATAGTACTATACTCTTAAAAGGCAATTTTGCTGGAGGCTGACCTTAGCTTCAGATTCTGTGGCTCTTGCTAAATAACTAGCACTGTAAAACACTTTGGTTTACACCTGGGGGAATTCTGTACAAAAAAACCCCCTGCAAATTTCTGCCCACTATGTTAATTTTCTTGTGCAAAATTCCCCTATTATAAAGGCTGGCATCCTCCCCCTAGGAGCACACAGTCCATAGCCACTTTTTTTTTTGTCCTCTTCCTGGCCCTCTACCCCATGGCACACACCACCCCATCCACTTTGGTTCAGTGTCCCTGTGCCATCACACATCCACTTTGCTTTACACAACCCCAGGTATCTTCCTGCAGCCCTTCACCCTCCCCTACCCATAGCAGATGTGCATACACACATCCACCTTGGCTAGTTTTTTTTTTTCCTCACCTGTCAGTTCCTCTCCCCCCTCCCCCTCCCCCAACTCCAACCTGCTCATGCACAACTTCATCACTGGCAAGCAAGGAGCTGCGCAGCTATGCAGCGGCCTGCTTCCTCCTGCTGTCCTAGGCCCAATTGTTCTTTTGAAAACCTGCAGCTTAAAGGAACTGCTGGGGACAAAGATTGAAGCAGTGTGATGTATGGCTGTGCAGTTCCCCTCTTACCATCCTGGAGTGGTATGAGTAGACAGGGAGGGAAGGAGGTAGCCAGCTGGAAATGGAGCATATTTAGCAGACCATACAGAATTGTGCTCTACTGCCTAGTGCAAAATTCCCCCCAGACTATTGGTTATACTACAAAAAGGTGGCATTTCATGCGTTACTCAGCTACAAACTTGCTAGGTGTGGTAATTGGACATCCAGTAGTTGGTGTGAACCTACTGGGTAATAATTGAAAACTATGACTCAAACTGTGCAAGTATAATGCTAAATTAGTGTACACGTAGTCAATTTTGCCATTTTAGATGCTGATTTTTTAAATTATAAGGATAAAGGTTTAGGGCTGTACACAGCTGCTCGTAATTTCAGAAATATCCAAGTGTAGATCATTAACATTTTGTGCCCTCCTACCTTAATGTTTTCTGATGCATATAGCAACGTGCAGCTTCCCGTTTTACAGTTGCTGAGAGTTGGGCTCTATGGAACATTAGAATGTCTAAGCAACAGGTTTTGACATGAAAAGGTAACTTTCCCTCGGAGGAAATGGAGATGCTTGTCGGGGTTGGGGTGGCAGGACAATGCCTCGGTGCATATATAAAACAAAAAAAGCATGAGTTGGGATCTTTTACAGTAACAAGAGATGCGGAGGACCTGAAGAGTAAGTGGAAGGAACGCTACAGCAATGCTAAACTAAAAGTTAAGTGGCAGCTCCAAACCTGGCACTGAAACACTGAGGCCCAGATGATCAAAAGCACATGCCATTAGTGCCCAACTATAAACCATGTTTGCTTGTGTCCCATGATCAGAGCCAAGCATTAATAGTGTGCAAATGCATGCTAAACATGGGCATTATTATTCCTCTCCCATGCTAAGCAGGCAGTGTGCCAAATTAGCACGCTGCTATTGCTGTAAACCCTACTCCAGCTTGGACCTGGCATTAGGGTTATACAGATAATTGGGGAGGAATAGGGAGCCCTGTCCAACAGGCAATTGCATGCATGCAGTCCCTGAACCCCCTCCCCCCCCCCCCCCCCCCCCCCCCCCCCCCACAGACGGTGACTGGAGCGCCAGCGGACCTCCAGTCCCCTGAACCACCCCCCTGCCATGAAGGCATGGGGTGGCTGGAGGTCTGGTGGATCTCCAGGCCCCCTAACCCCCACCACCCCCAAAAAAATCCCTGGTGTCAAAAGTGGGCTGCCACCCCAACTCCAATCCTCCCTGGTGGTCTAGCAGAGCACTCCTTACCCCCCCCCCCCCTCCGTATCTCTCCCATGGAGGAGGGAGTAGCACACTCCCTCCTCATCCAGTGCTGCCTTCACAATGGTGGTGCCCTGTCCAGTGTATCCTGGGATGTGCTGGGTGGGGACTTCCCTACCAAGTAAGGGAGAAACTCCCTTATATGGGACAGAAGCCCCACCCCCATCACATCCCAGGATGCAATTTTTAAGGCTGCACTGGATGAGGAGAGAGTGTGTATGGCCTCTTCTATCAGTGAAGTACAAGGCGGAGGATGTAGGTTGGGGTGGCAGCCTACTTGGGCCACCAGGGATTCTTTTTTTGGATGTTGGGAGTGGTAGGAGGGCTGGAGATCCACAGGCCCTCCAGCCCCCTGTGCCATTGGGGGAAGGGTTTTGGGGTGGCACTAGGCCATAGCTGGTGGAGGTTTGGGGGTCACCATCTCCTCATTTGATAGCCAGAACCTGTCAAACTAGTGTGGGAGGATTGTGCATGAGCGCATGCTCAAGGCACAATCCTCCCCCAATTTCTCCTATGCTCACAGCTAATAGCGTGCCTATCTTTGCATGCCCTTAGCTCTGTTCCTAGAGGCAGTACAGCCCCATGCTGTTCTGGCTCTATTAGAGTACTGTTTGGAATAGCATGGGGCTTCTGATCATCTGCTCATGAGTGTTATAGATCAGCAGGTCCTCCACACCCTACCTGAGTGGGAGTGGTGACCTGGACACATCTCACTAGCCAGAGGGCAGCAGTAAGTATTGTCTCACATAGCTTGCTGTACAGGCACCCACACCCTCATGACCCTGTCCATCTTATATACTTGATACAGCCAGTGCCAGACTGTCATGCAAATGGTACATGGTCTCTGCATGTTGGTTATTATGTGGGAGGGGGCTCATGGTGTGTAGAGTACTGGTGTCATCTAAACAAGACAGCTGCCACCATCACCCAATTGTGTTTCGCTAACATCAACCCATCTAACAAAAATGTTTATCTACCTCTTTAATTATAATCATATTTAAATTATAATCAAACAAAGACACATCAGTTATAGAAAAAGAAAACCCAATTGAAACATTAAAAGAAGATATATAAAAATAGTCTGGTTTCTTCTTAAAATGTTTTAATGGTCTGGAAATGGCCACTGCCTACTAACTTGATTGTTTGGGGTTAAATGCTAATTTCCAGCAGTCTTTAACTGGTTACCACTGCTGAAAATTAGTAGTGCCAACCAGCTATTTTGGGGGGCATTCCAGGGTAAAGTAGGCACTTGGCCGATTAAGTGCTGATATTTAACCCTAGAGAGTTGCATAGTTCACCCCATCCCTTCCCATCCTCACTAGAATCTCCTTCATCCCTGCCTGTCTTCTGTATAAAAATTACCCAACTTAACAGTAGCCCATGTTGATAATGTTCCCTCTTGGAGCTTATGTGATATCAATACTATCAACCGTAGCCATTCATTTTTTTTTGTGCTATTATAATTGCTAACCTAGTTTAGAAACAAACTGATGATGATTGGAAAGGGCAACCTCCCAGTGCTGACCCCTGATCAGCTAGCAGCCATGGCACAAGGAAAGAATAGGTAGACTGGCCTGGCACTACACTTCCGCAGGAGTTGCATCCATCACTGTGGGAGTCCCGTGGACCTGGAGGGGATCCTTGCTAACCCCCATTCCTGTGCAGCTTTCTCCTCAGTGCTTAACTGGCTAGGGTAACCACATAAAAGGACTGCTTTTGTTTTTGTTGTGGCAACCCATGGCCATAATCAACTTAACTGGCCATATGCTATCCAGCACCCCATCAACCAGATATTCCAGTGTTGAAACCTGGATAGGGCCCAGTGTTGAAGAGCCAGGAATAACACCGGTGACAGCAAAATGCACACAGCTGCTGGCTGAATATTTACATCATCATTAGTAAGAAGGTAAAAGGGAAGATTCGCATATACCCAAATGGTGTCTAACACGGTTGTCACCAAATTGACAAAAGCTGACAATCAGCATTCAAAAAGACTAGTTGAAGACAAATTCTATCATTGGAGTTTACATGCTAAATCAAATAAATGTATTTATTTATGCCTTTTTGCAGGAATTCACTCATGGCGGTGTGTAGCAAGATAAATCAAACACAAGCAATAGCCAATTACAGCAGTAAAAGTATTCAAACAATACGTAGTAATAGAGGGGCATTTTAGATACGATACTTGGGACTTTTTGCACTAAATTACCCAAATCCAAATAGCAAATATGGCTATTTTTTAAACCGTAAAATGTCTTTACATACCCTTTGCAATTAGGTTTTGCGCGCTGTGTGTTTATTTTTTTTTTTTTAGGCCATTTTTGAAAGTAGGAGGGGCCAGATTTTTTAGCAGACTAGTCCCCCACACATCCCAGGAGAGCAGTGGGGCCCCCTAGGGGGCACTGCTGTGGACCTTGTATAAATGCTCCCAGGTACACATTTCACCATTGCTCCCTTATCTGCTGTGCCCTCCAAAACCCACTGCCCCCCCCCCCCCTAACTGTACACCACTACAGTAGCCCTTATGGGTGAAGGGAGCACCTATATGTGGGTACAGTGGGTTTCTGTTGAGTTTTGGAGGTCTTGCCATTTCCACCACAAGTATAACTGTTATGGGGGAGAGGTTCTCCCTTTTATTTTGAGATGCTGGATTCAGCACTCCTCTGTTCTACTGCAGTTTAATTGGTTATTTGGCTGGCCTGTTTTTGGTTTATTATCCATATTCATGGTGTTCAAAGGACCCCTGAAAAGATGACTTGTGCGCTGAAACACAGTCTGAGTTGGCTTGAGGTTTAACTATTATGGATGAATATATTTGATGGACATTATTATTACTAGCCTATTGACTTTCATTTACAGTCTTGGACATTTGTTTTTGTTGACTTCCACCTTTGGTTGGTTTGTCTCTTAACTCCCACCAGCAACAGCTAAAGTGCTGCCTACTATGCAGCAGTACAAACACTGACAGATGATTAGTCGCTACTCTCAGTCACCACCCCACTTGCACACACAGTCAGGCATGTGGGACTAGAACCAGAAGAGAGAGACTTGTTTGGGGCAGGGGAAGAGATGGAGGGGGCTCAAAGGTGTATATGGGGAAAAAGTAGCAGGTGAGAGGGTTGTACAGGCAGGAAGGCCAGAGTGGTGAAAGATAGGCTGCACAGAGCTTGTGGCACAGGTGCGACAGAGAGGTGAAAGACGGACAGACCTGGGTGGACACAGATGGCAGTCAAGCTCACAAACTCCTATTCAGCACCAATGCAACCAGTCACAAAGACCTGCTGCAATGGCACTTATTTGCCATTTATAACACTTGCAATGCCTGACCTTTTTCTTGTGTTCCCTTCATATCAACATGCTACCCAGAATTTCCAATAGATATCAGGAACAGCACGCTGCCCCTGACCCCTCCCCCCCACTATGCTTCTGGCCATTTTCAAAGTTTTTGTTTCACGCAGCAAGCTGGAAAGCCCCTACGCTCCCAGATATACAAAGAGTTCTGCTGAAGTTAGATAATATACGCCTGATGTCAAAACTGACTGCTGTTTGACAAGGCAATTTGGCCCGATATCATCAAGTGTGGGACATATATGAGTCACAACGGTCAACATTGTAATGTGTGATGATCTCATCTTTTTACTTGTTTTATTTTTTCTGCCTGTGCTCTTAGACAACCACAGAAGGGAAGGGGGGGAGAGGGGAAGAGAGGGAAGGGGCCAGGTTACAATGCAAGACTAGTTCAAGGGACAACTGTGATGTTTATTAGACTTTATTATAGTACTATTATTACGATGTTATATCAACGAGAATCACTGATGTACTTAATGATAGTGTTTGTATCACTTGTTGTTTTGTTATATACTGGAAAAAAATCAAAAATAAAGATTAAAAAAACATTTTGTTTCATTCGTGTTTTTCTCTGGCCTGATCTAAAATTGCACCTTAGATGTTTTGGAGATTTGGATACAACTTTTAAAACAGGAGTAGGACTTTCAAAGTGGGGATCCTAAGTCCTTTAATTTGATCTGTAGAGTAGTATGATAGAAAATATTGAACTTACTGACAAATTCTCCTAGATCTATGGAGATGCATTGATAATTCTTTCAAGCATCCCTCACTCAGGTTTATTTTCTCCGAGGACAAGCAGGCTGCTTGTTCTCACAAATGGGTGACGTCCACAGCAACCCCTCCAATCGGAGATCTTCCTAGCAACAGAGTTTGCTAGTTCTCACGCGCGCCCGTCTTCCCGCCCGAAATTGCTCGTGTTCGCTAGTCTCCTTTTTTCCGCGGCTCAGGACGGCTGTTTTTTCGGTTGCTCCGCGCCCCTAGGAGATCCCTTGCGATTCGCGGTCTTTTTCTCTTTTAAAGTTTACCTCTATTTCTAGTGTTGGCCCGTAAATTTTCTTTCGTGGTCGAGTGCGGCTTTTTTCGCCACCCGTTCGTTTTTGGTGCCTCTTTTCACCATAGCGGATTTCGATTTTGCCGGCGTGATTTTTCCGCCCATATCATCGAAGCCTTCCAGCGGCTTCAAAACGTGCACCCAGTGCGGCCGGATAATCTCTCTCACTGATAGGCACACTTCTTGCCTTCAGTGTCTGGGAGCTGGGCACCGTCCTCAGGCCTGTAATCTCTGTCTTCTTTTGAAGAGGAGAACTCAGGCGGCGAAATTAGCCCAGTGGAACAATTTGTTTGGGGCTTCATCTGGCGCGTCGACATCCTCCGTTCCGCGGTCCTCGGCATCGGAGCCTTCGGTACCGTGCCCATCATCAACTTCGGTACCGTGTTCATCGATACCGGCATCTACATCGAGGCCTTCGGTATCGAAGTCATCGTCTGGTGCAGCTGCGAGACCGGGATCGTTCCTCGTGAGGATGTCGTTGGAGGGTGCTTTGATGTCTGGAGTGCAGGTGAGGGCTGTCCATTCCCCTGCTGGTGGCGGTGAGCCCATGAGCAGGTCTTCGCCTGTCTCGAGGGCTCCCACGGTACAGCCCCCCCCCCGGGATCGACCCTCTTCGGACCCAGACCCGAGGGGACGTTTGGATTCGACGTCTTCCTCTTCGGTACCGGGGGGTACCGAGGCCGTGCGTCGTGCAAAGGCAAAGAAGCACCGGCATCGGTCACCCTCAAAGCGTGGTACCGAGAGCTCTGGGTCGCCGGTACCGCCGGCACCCAAGCGTCGACATTGGGAGGACCGCTCACCCTCCATTCAGGAGGTGTCGATGCGTTCCCCTGTGGACAGCCCAGTAACGCCTCCATCCCCGGAACAGATTCGCAGTACCGGTACCGGCCCCACTGCCTTTCTCCACAGCCTCTCTGAACGAGAGCCTCAGGGCCGTCCTTCCGGGGATCCTGGAGGAGCTGTTTCGGCTTTCTCCTCCGGTACCGGGGGTGCTTGCGCCGCCGGTGCCGTCGAGTGAGGCGACGGCTGGACCCTCGTCTGCGGTGAGGACGCCCGCCCCGGTACCGTGCCAGCCGCCTCCCAGGAGGGCTCCCCGACAACGTCGATGGAGGGAGCTCCATCGTCTCCGCTACGGGAGTCCTCTTCTCAACACTTCCACCGTGGCCGTGTTTCCACTGAGTCGAGGCGGGCACAGCTTTGGACCGAAGTCCACCAGCTGGTGTCCGACACTGATGAGGAGGCCTCATGGGAAGCAGAGGAAGGCGTCGGATATTTCTCTGACGAGGAGTCTGACGGTCTTCCTTCTGATCCTACTCCCTCGCCTGAAAGACAGCTTTCTCCTCCAGAGAGTCTCTCTTTCGCGGCCTTTGTCCGAGAAATGTCTACGGCAATTCCCTTTCCCGTGGTCACGGAGGATGAGCCGAGAGCTGAGATGCTGGAGCTCTTGGACTATCCTTCGCCACCTAAGGAATCGTCCACAGTACCCATGCATCATGTCTTCAAGAAGACATTGCTGGCGAACTGGGCGAAACCCTTAACTACGCCCCACATCCCCAAGAAGATCGAATCTCAACATCGGATCCATGGGGACCCGGAGTTGATGCGGACTCAGTTGCCACACGACTCTGGGGTGGTGGATCTGGCCCTCAAGAAGGCCAAGAGTTCTAGAGTATGCTTCGGCGCCCCCGGGCAAAGACTCTAGAACCTTGGACTCCTTTGGGCGGAAGGCCTACCATTCTGCAATGCTCATCGCCAAAATCCAGTCCTACCAGCTCTACACGAGCATACACATGCGGAACAATGTGCGGCAGTTGGCGGACTTGGTGGACAAGCTCCCTTCTGAGCAAGCCAAGCCCTTTCAGCAGGTGGTCAGGCAGCTGAAGGCGTGTAGGAAATTCCTGGCCAGGGGGGTCTTTGACTCTTTTGATGTTGCATCCAGGGCCGCTGCGCAGGGTGTGGTGATGCGCAGGCTCTCATGGCTGCGCGCCTCCGAACTGGAAAATCGAATCCAGCAGCGGATTGCGGATGCCCCTTGCCAGGGGGACAATGTTTTTGGGGACAAGGTCGAACAGGTGGTTGAACAGCTCCACCAGCGGGATACCGCTTTAGACAAGTTCTCCCGCCGGTCGCCTTCAGCATCTACTTCTTTGGGTAGACGTTTTTACGGGGGAAGGAGGACGGTCTCCTATTCTTCTGGCAAGCGTAGGTACAATCCTCCTTCTCACCAGCCTGCTGCTCAGGCTAAGCCCCAGCGCGCTCGCTCTCGTCAGCAGCGCGCGCCTCAGGCCCCTGCGGCTCCCCAGCAAGTCGGGCGGGCTTTTGACTGGCTCCTCCAGAGCATAGCCGACGTCCCAGTATCTGTGCCGGACGACCTCCCGGTCGGAGGGAGGTTAAAATTTTTTCACCAAAGGTAGCCTCTTGTAACCTCCGATCAGTGAGTTCTCCAAATAGTCCGGCTAGGATACTCTCTCAATTTGGCCTCCAAACCTCCAAATTGCCCACCAGGAGCTCAGTCCTTCAGCTTCCAGCATAGGTACTTGCAGAGGAACTCTCTGCCCTTCTCAGCGCTAATGCGGTCGAGCCCGTGCCACCGGGGCAAGAAGGGCTGGGATTCTATTCCAGGTACTTCCTTGTGGAAAAGAAAACAGGGGGGATGCGTCCCATCCTAGACCTAAGGGCCCTGAACAAATATCTGGTCCGAGAAAAGTTCAGGATGCTTTCCCTGGGCACCCTTCTTCCCATGATTCAACAGGGCGATTGGCTATGCTCTCTGGACTTAAAGGATGCCTATACGCACATCCCGATTCTGCCAGCTCACAGGCAGTATCTTTGATTTCGTCTGGGAACACGGCATTTTCAGTACTGTGTGCTACCCTTTGGGCTCGCCTCCGCGCCCAGTGTGTTCACCAAATGCCTGGCCGTAGTAGCGGCTTCTCTACACAGGCTGGGAGTGCATGTGTTCTCGTACCTCGACGATTGGCTGGTAAAGAACACCTCCGAGGCAGGAGCTCAGCAGTCCATGCAGGTGACTATTCGACTCCTGGATCTGCTAGGGTTTGTGATAAATTATCCAAAGTCCCATCTTCTTCCAGTTCAGAAACTCAAATTCATAGGAGCTCTGCTGGATTCTCAGACGGCCCGTGCCTACCTTCCAGAGACCAGGGCCGACAATCTGCTGGCCCTTGTCTCCTCGGTGCGGGCGTCTCAGCAGATCACAGCTCGGCAGATGTTGAGATTGCTCGGCCACATGGCCTCCACGGTTCACGTGACTCCCATGGCTCACCTTTTTATGAGTTCAGCTCAATGGACCCTAGCCTCCCAGTGGTGCCAGGCTGCTGGGGGCTTAGAGGACGTGGTCCGCTTGTCCACGAGGTTTCTCCTCTCCCTCATTCAGTGTAAAAAACGTAACGAAGGATGCTATATTGGAGAAACAGGCCAGATGCTTAAGACAAGATTCAATTTACATAGACATCATATGAACAATACTGGTGCCAGCAGGGTTCCCACGCCTGTTGGTCAACATTTTACAGGACCAGGACATTGTACCAGTAACTTCACAGTGAGAATCCTGAAAGGTAACTTTAAAACCATACAAGAACGTAAGACCTTTGAAGTCAGAATGATTGAATATTTTAACACCCAACAGAAAGGACTTAACAAGGATCTGGGGTTCCTAGCCCATTATAAACCATAAAGCTGTATGTCTCTGTTGATCACCCTCCCCTCACCTATCCACACCCATCCTGTTAGAATATCAATGATATGCTTTGATGTCCCCATGCATACTTCCTACCCACCCCCCTCCTCCCACCCTGTCAGACTGTCATAGTAATGCTTGAATGTTTTCACTTATATACACTGTCAGCTAGCACATTTGCTTATTTCCGATCTGAGGAAGAAGGGCAACCTTCGAAAGCTAATCAAGAAATGTATTAAGTTATGTCCAATAAAAAAGGTATCATTTTATTTTATTTTCCATGTTTTATTTTGTTTGATTTCTATTGATAACCCCAGTGGTGTACTGATGCTGAACAGCAAAAAGAGAGAGAGAGAGAGAGAGAGAGATCATTTAAAAAAGGAGCATTTAAACACAGGGGAAAAGTTTGCTTATCTGTAACTTTTAGGCTCTGCCACTATTTTAATTTCTATTTCTTTCACTGGTGCTTTACGTTTTTTTTTACTTGTATGTTTCTTAGTTTAACACTGCTAAAACAAAATAACGCATTTAAAAAGGAAAAGGTTTGCTTATCTGTAACTTAGTTTCCTTGGTTATGTTGTAACAGCTGCATTTTTTTTTTCTTTTGTTTTTAGGTGTTTTGTCAGCTTAAAATAAAAAACAAAAAAAAAACAAAAAACAGCTCACCCTGAGGTGTTAGTTTCTTGAAAAGCAGGAAGGTCCCTGTAAGTTTGCTTATCTGTAATGCATTTTCTGTCAGACTGCAGCTGGTTGGGCTGATGGTTTTGCTAAAGCAGATGTAGAAGGGGGGGGGGGGGGGGGGGAGTTTGTTTATCTGTAACTTTTAAATTCTGCCACTATTTTCATTGCTATTTCTTTTACTGGTGCTTTACTTAGCTTTTTTTTTTTGTTTGTTAACTTGTATGCTTCTTAGTTTAACACTGCTAAAACAAAATAAAGCATTTAAAAAGGAAAATGTTTGCTTGTCTGTAACTTTTTTCCCTCGGTTATGTTGTAACCATCAACTTTTTAAACAATAGCTGGTGTTTTTTTTTTGTTGTTTTGTTTTTAGGGGCTTGTGGTCTTAAAAAAAGAACAAGGTGCTTGCAAACAGTTCACACAGAGTAATTACAGAAACTTTGTATAGCACGTTAGTTCTTCCTGTTGTTCTTAAAAGCAGACAGACCTAACTCCATCCAGCTTAAAATAAATACAAGGTATCCTTTTTTTGAAAGGGCTGACAGTTTTGCTAAAGGAGACGTAGAAGGGGGGGTAACGTTTTTTCCCTCGGCAGTGGCGTTCCTGGGGGGGGACAGTGGGTGCAGTCCGCCCCGGGTGCACGCCGGTGGGGGGGGTGCCGCGTGCACCTGTCCTTCCTTCGTTCCATGCTCCCTCTGCCCCGGAACAGGAAGTAACCTGTTCCGGGGCAGAGGGAGCATGGAATGAAGGAAGGACAGGCGCAAGCGGCACCCCCCCCCAGCGGCGTGCACCCGGGGGGGGGTCTTTCACGGGGGGTGTCCTTTCGCCGGGGAGGACGCTGCACCCGGGGGGCAGGGCGCTGCACCCTGGGGCGGGGTGCATCGGCGATCCGCCCCGGGTGTCAGCCCTCCCAGGAACGCCACTGTCCCTTGGTTATGTTGCAACCACCAACTTTTTAAAAAACAGATGCTATTTCAGTTTTGTCTTTTGTTTTTAAGGGGTTTGTGGTCTTAAAAAGCAAAAACAGCGTGCACTGTACCATTACTCTAACTTGGGGGGGGAAAAAGCAAGTAGGTCCCTGTAAGTTTGCTTATCTATAATGCAAAACGACCTCTATATAAAGCATTTTCTGTCTGACTGCCGCTGGCTGGGCTGCTGTTTTGCTAAAGGAGAGGTAGAAGAAGTGGGGGGGCAGGGGGATACAGAGAGAGAGAGAGAGAGACTTTTTTTTTTTAAACATCCAAACTTGCAAACAGCCTAAGATGTGTGGGTTTGGAGTTTTTTTTCTCTCTGCCTGTTTGTTGTGAGGTGCTATCTGCTGCTGATCCACATACAGAAAAGGGAGGGGGTTTGGGAGAGACTGCAGACTGAGGCCCAGATGCACAAAACCTAACGAGCCCACAACTTGCGTTTTAAACTGGTTCCAGCCAGTTTAAAACGCAAGTAGTTCACCCGGGCATGCACTAAGGGCATTTTCCCTGCCACGGTAGCAGGCAACAAAAATGGAATGCAAATGATTGAAAAGCTATTATAATGAGCTGCACTACCGTTGCAGCCCATTATAATGAGATGCACTACCGTTTTTCCGATTCCCTTACCGTAGGAACCCTAACGAGATGTCTGACCTCTCGTTAGGGCTCCTGTGAGGGAATCGGAAAGGAAAAGGGCCCCCAAAAAGGTAAAAAAGAAAAAAAAAAGCAGGGAGCGCATGTGAGGGGCGTCCTTTAAGGACATACTCTCCCTGCGCTTCTGAGAGACGTCTTTTTTTTCGCATTTTTTTTAGCTCTGCTGGCGCTGGTGTTTTTTCCCCCCTTCTATTTTGTCTTCGCCGCCCCTCCACAGCAAAACTTTTATATTTTCCTGGTTGCCGGAGAATCGGGACGTCCCTTTAGATTAGGCTCCTCTTCCTGGTCTCTTCAGCCAATCAGAGCGCGTTTCGCTGACAACAGCCAGCTAGGCCCGCTTTGATTGGCTGAAGAGACCAGGAAGAGGAGCCTAATCAAAAGGGACGTCCTGATTCTCCGACTCAGGTACCGAAGGAATAGAGAATGCTTCTATGTTTGTGCAGCGCTGCGTACGCCTTGTAGCGCTATAGAAATGCTAAATAGTAGTAGTAGAATGCAAGTGAGCTACAAGGAGTAGCTCATTTGCATTCCCTATCGTTGATGCATTCCCGTTCCCTACCGATTCGCTATGGAATCGGTAGGGAACGGGAATTACCGACGTCTTTAATGCATCTGGGCCTGATTGATCTCACACAAAGAACAATGTGCTTGCAAAGCAAACAGTTCACACAGAGGGCTAGATGCACTAAACCTTAATGACCCTCTAACAACCCTTTAACAAACGAAATTCCCAACCGTTGCATGCATTAAAGGCCTTTTTCCAACGAAGCAAGCAGCTAACGAAAACGGAGTGACTACCATTGTAATGTGGGTGATTCGGGATGCACTAACAATACCGACGATTACACTGAATAATTTTCCGCAACATATTTAACGTGTGGTCAGACCAGTCGTAAAGGCCTGAGCTGTCATCTCCCCGCTGCCCCCTGTACCAGAAAAATCAAAGCTGGCATATTTAAACATGAAAAGTGAGAAAAAAAAATAAAAACACCACACACACTGGCTCCCCGCTTTCCCCTGCATTACTAAAAAAATTAACATACCTTAAAAAAGGATCGGGAGGGGGCAAAGGCGCTCTTCAGAAGCGTCCTGTATGGATGGCCTTGCCCCCCCCCCCCCCAGATCGCCGCTGTTCCACACTTCCGCCCTTCACTAAATTAAAAACTGAAAATAAAAAGTTAAACTTTAGCAGCGCCGGGCCCCCCTCCCTTCCTGTGTTCATCTTCTTCTTTTCCCAACACTGCTCCGCCTCCTGCCATCCTCCGCGCCTTGCTCTGCCCCCCCCCCGAGTTCGTCGCCGCCGTTCCCCCCCTCCAAAGGACCCCCCTCCGCCTTACCGGCCGTGCAGCGCCTCTCACCTTTGTGTGAAGGTGCCGCACGAGATGAAACAACGGATCGTCGCTCCCTTCTGCCTTCACCGACGTCTCTCTCCTTCTTCCTGTGCACGCCCTCCTTTGACGTAGGAAACTTATGTCAGAGGAGGGCGTGCACATGAGGAAGAAGGAGAGAGACGTCGGTGGAGGCAGAAGGGAGCAACGATCTGTTGTTTCATCTCGTGCAGCGCCTTCATACAAAGGTGAGAGGCGCTGCATGGCCGGTAAGGCGGAGGGGGGTCCTTTGGAGGGGGGGAACTGCGGCGACAAACTCGGGGGGGGGGCAGAGCAAGGGGCGGAGGATGGCAGGAGGCGGGGCAGGGGTGGGAAAAGAAGATGAACACAGGAAGGGAGGGGGGCCCGGCGCTGCTAAAGTTTAACTTTTTATTTTCAGTTTTTAATTTAGTGAAGGGCGGAAGCGTGGAACAGCGGCGATCTGGGGGGGGCAAGGCCGTCCATATAGGACGCTTCTGAAGAGCGCCTTTGCCCCCTCCCGATCCTTTTTTAAGGTATGTTTATTTTTCAGGGATGCAGCGGGGAGCCACGTGTTTGTGGGGGTTTTGTTGTTGTTGTTGTTCTGACGGTTCTGGCATGCGCAGAGCAGCCAGCATAACGCTTGGCTTCTCTGCGCATGATTTAAGGGCCGATTACCGAACAGCATTGATACATTGTACTTTTTAAATCCGCACCGAACTTGTGCAAATTGTTTTTTTTGAGCATGGTTCATTTTTTAAAATTCGTTTCGGACTTTAACGTTTGTAATTGTTTTACGTATGGTTGATGCATCTGGGCCTAGTCCTTACAGAAGCTTTGTAACATAGTAGATGGTGGCAGATAAAGACCTATACTGTCCATCCAGTCTGCTCAACAAGATAAATTCATTACCTATGGTATGATGTGATACATCATATGTATACCTGATCTTGATTTAATCTTGCCATTTTTAGGGCATAGACCGTAGAAGTCCGCCCGGCACTGGCCTTGTTCTAAAATTTCAGAAGTTGTTGTCAAAGCCCCTGAAAAGCTCCACTCCAGCCCATCCAGTGGCGTAGGAAGGGGGGGGGGGGCGGGAGGGGCGGTCCGCCCCGGGTGCACGCGCTCACGGGGTGCTGGCTCTGCTGGTTCCCTGCTCCCTCTGCCCCGGAACAGGTTACTTCCTGTTCCGGGGCAGAGAGAGCAGGGAACTAGCGGGGCCGACGCAGCTCCGAGTGACGTGCACTCAGGGCGGATCAGCCCTCCCGCAGGTAAGAATGCGGTCCGGGGGGGGGTGCACAGCCGCAACCCGCCCCGGGTGCCATTAGCCCTCGCTACGGCACTGAACCCATCCAAATCTATTCAGTCTTGATCAGGGCACAGACTGCAGAAGTCTACCCGGCACTGGCTTTCCTAATCACCGCTAAACTTCTTTGGATCTGATTCTTCTAAACAGGATTCCTTTATGTTTGTCTCGTGCATTTTTAAATTCCATTACCGTTTTCACGCAGGAGGACATTCCAGGTATCTACCACCCTCTCAGTGAAAACAAAACTTCCTGACATTATTTCTGAGTCAGCCCCCTTTCAATTTCAATTCATTTGCGGATGAATACCTTTAAAATATTTGTACATCTGTATCTGCCTGGGCCCAACATGGGTGAGCAGAACTGTACCCTGTCCCACAAGTGATTTATCTCTCCCTCTCTCGCCTGCATGCCTTATGGTCTCTCAAACATAAGTAGCAGATTTTCACCAGCAGTGAGCAGCAACTAATACACACTGCTCATGTTGGCCTCACAGCCTTCCCTCTGATGCAACTTCCTGTTTCGAATAGGCGGGAATGCATCAGAGGGAAGGCTGTGGGGCCAGTGCAAACAGTATGTATCAGTCGCTGCTTGCTGCAGGTGAAGATCTGCTATTTACAAGGTATACAGGAGGGGCAGTTGTTGAGAGTTTTTGGCTGGTGGCGCTTGGGAATCCCTGCCAGCCACATAATAGGTGCGACCCTTGGCTACCCCACTGCTGTATCATATTTATTTATTTATTGTTCACTTATATCCCACATTTTCCCACTCATGCAGGCACAATGTGGCTTACAAACATTAAATAAAATACAGAATAGGAAAACTTAGAAGAATATACAAGGAGTATGCAGGGGGAGAAGCATCTAACAGGGTAAACTAGCAGGGTAGGAGCCAGGGAGGGTGCATCAAGCAGCGGTATAAAGTGAGGAGTAGGTCTTGGCAAAGAAGTAGGTCTTCAACAACTTATTGAAGAGGGCGTGGTCCGCTTGAGTATCACCCATTTCTCCTTTCCTCCAGAATATACATGATTAGGTCAACAAGTCTCTCCTCGTACGTCTTGCTGCCTAAACCCCCTACCACTTTTCTTGCTTTTCTCTGAACTGCTTCAAGTTTTTTTACATCCTTAGCAAGATAAGGCCTCCAAAACTGAACACAATACTCCAAGTGGATCCTCACCAACGACTTGTACAGACTTATGGTCTTCTTAGTCTTCTTTCAAAAAAGCATTGAAAACCTTTTTGGTCAAGGATTTTTCAAAATATTTATGGGTCAATCCATGCCAAGTGGTCTAAACCTTCCCACCATCATGTCTCCAATTGTGTTCAAATTCTGTTGCGCGAGTCAGGTGTTAAACAAAGTTTCCTAAAATTTTAGGTCTCTAACTGCAATAGTTGCAGATCTAGACCCCCTTTTCTGAAAGGTTGTCAGTCCATGAGCGCGCGACATTTACCAAAATGCCATTTTTGGGGTCTAATAAAATCTAAACACATTTATTTTTTTTTTATAAATTCTTATTTATTGCAATCCAAACTATATCCATATACATCAATCTCAGAATAAACAATAAACAAGTACACTGTTTGAGTTGCTTGACTTTTTTAAACACTTGTCTCAACTAAACCCCCCCCTTTCTCCCCCCTCCCTCCCCTCCCCCCCCCAACCCTACCCTCCCAACCTTATTTTAACAATTCAATATCTTGCTTCTTGCTACTGGAGTGAGAGAGTCCCAAAATGGAGACCAAATGTCACAAAACTGTTCACCTCGCTTGGAGGCCAGGTCCCTTATTCCTTTCTTCTCTAGTGCACAGGCTTGAATCATTGCTGACCTCCAGTGGGATATGGTTGGGCGATCTGCAACCAACCACAACTGCAAGATGACACGCTTTGCCATCAAGACTGCTCTTTTCAAAAAAGCTTTAAATCCCACCGGGGCCGGCTGTTGTATTCCGAAAAGATGAAACAATTGTCGTGGTGATGGTTTCCACAAATTATTCCATATCTGGGATACATGCGTGTTCAACTCAATCCAAAAAGATTTTATCAATGCGCAACTCCAATACATATGCCCCAAATGCGCGTTAGCACCATTGCACTTTGGGCAAGTATCAGTATCTCTAATAGTAGCTCTATATGCTCTATGGGGGGATATGTGCAGACGGAGCAGAAATTTATACTGCATCTCCCACCAAGCTGAGTTCTCCGTTATTTTGTATAAGGATTTGAGACACACCCCAATTTGTTCTGACTTGAGGTTGAGCCGCAGTTCTGTATTCCAGGCGAGCACCACCACCTGATAGTCAATTGGCTTTAATGAGTCTCTCAAATTGCGATGAAAGTACCTCAGTGGAACTCGTAACTGTGCATCCAGTCCCAGCAGTTCGTTTAGCTTCTCCCAAGAAGCGGCACTCAGTGAGGCTGTGGGTAAGGAATTTATATAGTGTTGCAGTTGTGTATATGCTAGCCATTCATTTGCTCCCAACTTATACTCTTCTCTTAACTCTTCGAATGATTTTGTGACCCCCCGTTCCGTGACCACATGAAATAGATACTTGACCCCTGCTGCGGCCCACTTCTGAAAAGAAATTGAGGAACTTCCCACAGGGAATGCCAAATTCCCCTTGAGTGGCAATAATACTGAAACTTTGGTATCTATGTGGAGAAGCTTACCTAGCCCCTTCCACGTGGCACGCATCGGGGAAAAGATATATTTGTAGGGTCCTAACTGTGGTAATTCCCTTGAGGGCGCATGGAGCCAATATGAAAAATGCACTTTGCCTAGAGCTGCCACTTCTGCTTCTGTGCAAGAAAAATATTTGGTAGAACGAAACCAATCTGACAGATGTCTCATGTTACTAGCCATGGAGAACAATTTTAGGTCTAACAAGCCCAATCCCCCCCTTGAGCGCGGCAGCATTACTCTAGATAGTGGCATCCGAGCTCTCCTTCCCTGCCACAGAAAGTAATTTAGCTTCCTCCGTAGCCAACTTCCCTCACTAGTCCGCAGTAATAGAGGAAGCATCTGGAACACATAGGTCCACTTTGGGAATAGGACCATATTGTAAAGTGCAATGCGACCCAGTAAGTTAATCGGGAGTGCTTGCCATCTTTGAAAAGCTTCAATTGCCTGTTGCCTCAGGGGGGTAATGTTCAATCTATAGAGCTCTGAGAGATTTACGGGAATATAAACCCCCAAATATTTAATTTTAGGAGTATGTCGTCGGCGAATGCCAACACCTTAACCGCCAGTGAAGGCATGGTGATCCCCATAATATCCGGATCCCTAATAATCGTACGGAGAAGCGGTTCTATGTATAGTAAAAATAGCAACGGGGATAACGGGCAACCTTGCCGAGTGCCTCTTTGTAATTGAAAGGCTGTGGACTGAGTGCCATTTGTGACCACGCGCGCAGAGGGATTCGAGTACAGTACTGCAACCGCCTCCATATACCTGCCCCCCAATCCAATATAATTTAGTACTTTAAACAGATAAGCCCAATGTACTTTATCAAATGCTTTTTCAGCATCGAGGCTCAACAGTATCAGCTGTTCTTTTATGGAATGGCTATATGCTATAGACATAAGGACCTTACGCACATTTACTGTGGCCTGACGGCCTCTTACAAACCCACATTCAACAAGGATATTGGTCTGTAGGATTCTACTTGATCTTGGGATTTACCTGGTTTAGGAATCAAGGTAATTAAGGCCTCATTCTCCCCCGGGGAAAAATATCCTCGTTCTATCACTGCTTCATAGTACGAAATGAGGGGTCCCACTAAATCTTGACCCAGGATTTTATAGTATTCACCAGAAAACCCGTCAGGGCCTGGGGCTGATCTTAAAGGTAGAGACTTCAGGGCTGTTTGAAGTTCCTGTGCTCTTATAGGGAGAGATAGATGTTCCCGCACCCTCTGCTCCAGGCGCGGCATACCTGCATCTTCCAGGTAGTCTTTTATCAGAGAGTTCTGTTGCCCTTCTCCTTGGGCATATAACCCCTCAAAATATTCTTTAAATGCGTTTGCGATCTCTTCCGGCTGAGAGAGCCGAGACCCTTTTTGAGGAGTTATATATGGGATACATTTTTTTGTTGTTTGGGCTCTAGCTACATGTGCTAACAATCTGCCAGATTTATTCCCGAATCGTTGAAAGTTTAATCGTTTAGCATACAGAAGTCTCTGACATTTTTCATGAATCATCGTGTTCAAGGCCACCAGGGCGGCTGCCATTTTTTCTTGGTTTTCCTTGTTGGGCTTAGCTAAGTGCAATCTCTTTGCAGCTCTATAAGCCGATTCCAATCTAACTATACCTGCCGCTAGGCATTTGGCACGTGCACTCATAAATGCAATTATCTCCCCACGGAGGACTGCTTTGGAAGCTTCCCACAACAAAATTGGCGAGGTACAAGGTTGCGCATTTGTGTCTACATAAAATTGCCAACGTGATCTATGAGTTGTCTATCCTGATAAAGATAAGAGGGGAAGTGCCAATGAGTATTAATTATTCCTCTGGCATTTAAGTCCAAATCTATCCCAATTATGGCGTGGTCAGAGATCTCTGTGGGTCCTATAAATGCCCTCCCCACTCTGAAAAACCATGAGTGTGTCACTAATATGTAATCAATACGTGACCACGTTTGGTGTGCCTTAGACTGGTGGGTATAATCTCGGGTCTCAGGGTTGAGCAGGCGCCAAGGGTCTACCAACTGAAGTGATTTACATAACGCGGGGAGACCCCTCCCTCCTCCCAGTGCAGCTATTGCCCTGGGGGAGGACCTATCCAAAGCTGGGTCCATGACTTGATTGAAATCCCCCGTCCATACCCAAGGGGCATCTGTATATTGCATTCCCAATGCGACTAAAGATTGAAAAAAATTGGGGCAATAATTATTGGGCCCATATACTGTGCACAAATAAAACTGGTGTCCCTGGAAATTTAAGTGGATCAACACCACCCTTCCTTCTGGATCTTTATATATTAATTTGGACTGGCAGGGGAGACCTTTCTTCAATAGTACAATCACACCACTTCTACGATTCCCAGAAGAAGAGTAGTGGCACTCCCCCACCCACTGTTGGCATAATTTCGCATGCTCAATATCCGAGAGTTTTGTCTCTTGTAAACACGCGATATCAGCTCCATGCGCCTTCAGTTGGGATAAGATTTTGTAGCGTTTAATTGGTGAATTGATCCCTGCTACATTCCATGACAATATTCTCAAGTGACGTTTACCCTTCATCTATATTGGAATGGATCTTTTCTCTCCTGATTCTCTTATCATGAACGAACCCCGGGAGCCCAGCCTCCCCCAGAGGTATCTGTCCCCGACCTGTGGCCTCCTGTACTTCCTTCTCCCTTCTTTCCATCTTCTTAATTACTCCCGCTCCATTTATACTGCCTCTCACTCCAAGCATATCTACTACTCCCCCTCCTCCCCCTTATCCCCGCCCTCTCCCCTTCCCTTCGAACCCCCCCCCCTTCTCTAGCTCTGGCTTCCACCCCCATCGAGAGCGGGCCACGGGTCACTCCTAATGCCTTGCGGGGACTACCCCCCCTCGCTCAATAACTACAATATGTGTGTACATACCTCCTTTAACATTAAACAGTTAACAGTATTAAACTTGCCATTTACATGTGGGTTTTAGGTCCATACTCTCAGGTCATATCACTCAGTCCATCCTGTGTGCTCACCCAGGTTCGAAACTCTTCCGGGGAGCCAAAAGAGTGCCACTTGTTATTATACTGCAGCTTCAGTGTGGCTGGGTATTGCACTAAAAAACGAACGTTCTTTTTACCAGCTGCGAGCAGATTCCTGAGTAGGCCCTGCGTTTTAGAGTCAGTGCTGCCGAGTAATCTTGGAATATCCGGATCGACCGGCCTTCAAATTGTAGTTCCTCTGTTTGAGATTTAAACAATCGCAAAATTTGCGCTTTTTGAGTAAAGCTATGAAACTTCATTATCACAGTCCTTGGTCTGTCTGCTGAGGCCCGCGCCGGTCCAAGTTGGTGTGCTCTATCCAGACGAATCGGGCCATGCTCGCCCACCGCTGGGAAATTCTCCAGCAGCCAGTCCTCCAGCCGTGTCAATAAATTTGTATCCTTTATGGTTTCTGGGAAGCCCACAAATCTCAGGTTCTCCCTTCTAGCTCTATTTTCAAGGTCTTCGATTTTAGATTGCTGTGCTTCAGTAAGGGCTTTCAGTGCAGTAATGCTCTCTGCATGCTCCTGTACAGTATCCTCCGCATCAGCGACTCTGCATTCAAGCTCGCCTGTCCGACGAGTAAGCTCCGCTGTTGTTTGGACCATCCCTGCTATTTGTTCTGATAGCTGTGTAAATCGGGAGTCAAGAGCTTTCACTACAGCGTCTGTTAGCTCGGGAATAAAGTCTGGAAGTGCCGGCGAAGCCGCCATTTTGTCTTCGCTCTGGCGCGAGCGATCCGGCCCTTTTCTCGGCATTTTGGCAGGCATTTGCCGTTCGGTTTTGGCCACAAATTTGTCCATTCGCTTCCTCACCCCTTTAGCAATGGCAAGTTTCGTCAATAATTACTTCGTAGGAGGTATTTGTCGCGGAGGGAGTCCCCTGAGCAGCTCTCTCTCAGCACGTCTTCCGCTGCTCACAGCATCACGTGACCTTTAGTACGAAAAACGCTTCCTCATCATTCGTGAAATTCTTAGTCTCTTTTCAAATCTAAACGAAGCTCTAGGCCAAAACTCTGCCAAAAATAAGTGCAACGTTTCAGAAGTATTTCCCTTCTTCTACCATCCGATTCTCGCCCCATGGAGACACCTTCTAAACACATTTATAAGAATGGCTAAAAAATTAAAATCCTGTACAATTTTTGATGCTAATTCTGATGAAATACATTTTAACATTATGGATGCAAAATCCAGTCAAACAAGTTGACTCAAAGTGTGCATCAAAATTGGTGGTGGAATCGAAGCAAACCGAGTTACCCGGAGAGGGAGAAAACTTGGTGGCTGAGAGTGGAGGACCCATTGCTGTATCGACTCCTGTGGGAACAACGCAACAGGGAAGGCAGGTTTGTTTCTCACCATTACTTGTTAATACACAGACTAATCCTTCCGGTGAGATTGGAGAAATAACAAGCTCAGCTGTAATAACCTTAGAGACTTTATGGCATGCAATTCAAGGAATGAATAAAACCCTCCAACAGTTATCAGGCTCCCTTCGGGGAAATGTGACGGAAATAAGATAAATTCAAAATCAATTATCTGGAAAAGTGGAGGACCAGGCTACTAAAGTTGAAGTTCTGGAAAACAAAGTAAAGTCTTCTAAAGACTCTAAAAATGCAATAATAAAAGATAATAACTTTCAAACACGCAAGATTGAATACCTAGAGAATCAGGCAAGGAGGAATAATCTACGATTATTGAACTTTCCCAAATCTCCTCTAATACCACCTTTAGAAATGTTGAAGAAATATTTCAGAGACATTTTGGGAATGTCCTCTGAATGTTTTCCCCCAATTATTAAGGCCCAATATATTACTGGGGTAAAGAGAATGACTCAAAATCCACAACCTGATTTGAATCTTTCAGAATTTCTAGAAAGTTCAATGGAAGTTATTTTAGAAAGAACGCTAGTAGCATTCGCACTGGAGCCAGATCGGAATAATGTGTTCAGATTATATTTTCGTCACATTAATGCTTTATTCCTAGGATCTAAGATACAGATTTTTCCGGACTTATCGAGGGACAGTCAAAAAAGAAGAAAAGAGTTCCTGGTATTAAAACCAAGATTGCTTAGTTTAGGAGGGACTTTCCTCCTTACATTTCCTTGTAGATGTATTGTTTCTTTAAATTATTCTATATACAATGTCCTTTAACCTGGGAAACTATTAAATTTATAGTTAGTAAAGAGTAAGTTGGTGACATTTCTGATTGCATTAACGCTACTCGGCTGTGTACCCTTGAACTCCTTCCTCTCTAAAGATTATAATATTACTTTAATTAGCCTAAATGTCTATATATGATATTGCCTAGTACTTGGATCAAAAATTGTGGACAAAGAATTAAAAATGTAATTTTCCTTTTCTTCTTTTTGTTTCCTTTTCTTTTGAAATAGGAAGAATTTTATAATTCCATATGTTTATGTTGTTGCATGAATGTAATTGAAAATTCATAAATAAATAAAAATGTGCATAGTGCTCAATCTTTATAAATTACACCAGTTTGCCTTGGCACTCGGTGATAATGTTCACCATACATCATCGCACTACAACCCTCCCTAACACCTATTAATGTTATTGACTCGCCCCTATGGGTTCCACAAGCATTCATATAAAGTATTTATCTTAGGGTTGCTAGTTCTTTAATGACAGTTTTCCTGGTGCCGGTTGTTGTTTTTTTGTATACCAGGTGCAGTGAAAAATGTCTTAAGAGAACGTGATATTCCCCATTCAATTCAAAATATTCTTTTAGTCCTCAGACTCAAATCCTTTTGTCCTCTACACGGGCCATGTTTCGCCACTGTTAGCGTCTTCAGGAGAACTATAAATGTCTGTAAAAATACAAATCATAATCATTGGTAATCTAAAAACTTATTTTCTGTGCACCAATTCACTTTTTAATCCTAATCCCCTTATGTATATGTAATTTTCTCTTTTAGTTTTTTAAACTAATCTACACAAACCTTCATTTACGGCATACCTGGAATGGAACTTGATCCCACTCGAGACTTTTAAACCATAATGTTCTATGAATATGTTTTAAGGGCAGATACACAAATATTAGATTTCTTTTACATAGAACGGGAAGACACACTTTTGTCTGAGATACCTTTTCTTATTTAAGGACATTGGCTTTTAGCGAGACATGTAAATTCTAACATGTTGTTTAAATTTGTTTTGGTACCTACAGTGGTGGAAATAAGTATTTGATCCCTTGCTGATTTTGTAAGTTTGCCCACTGACAAAGACATGAGCAGCCCATAATTGAAGGGTAGGTTATTGGTAACAGTGAGAGATAGCACATCACAAATTAAATCCGGAAAATCACATTGTGGAAAGTATATGAATTTATTTGCATTCTGCAGAGGGAAATAAGTATTTGATCCCCCACCAACCAGTAAGAGATCTGGCCCCTACAGACCAGGTAGATGCTCCAAATCAACTCGTTACCTGCATGACAGACAGCTGTCGGCAATGGTCACCTGTATGAAAGACACCTGTCCACAGACTCAGTGAATCAGTCAGACTCTAACCTCTACAAAATGGCCAAGAGCAAGGAGCTGTCTAAGGATGTCAGGGACAAGATCATACACCTGCACAAGGCTGGAATGGGCTACAAAACCATCAGTAAGACGCTGGGCGAGAAGGAGACAACTGTTGGTGCCATAGTAAGAAAATGGAAGAAGTACAAAATGACTGTCAATCGACAAAGATCTGGGGCTCCACGCAAAATCTCACCTCGTGGGGTATCCTTGATCATGAGGAAGGTTAGAAATCAGCCTACAACTACAAGGGGGGAACTTGTCAATGATCTCAAGGCAGCTGGGACCACTGTCACCACGAAAACCATTGGTAACACATTACGACATAACGGATTGCAATCCTGCAGTGCCCGCAAGGTCCCCCTGCTCCGGAAGGCACATGTGACGGCCCGTCTGAAGTTTGCCAGTGAACACCTGGATGATGCCGAGAGTGATTGGGAGAAGGTGCTGTGGTCAGATGAGACAAAAATTGAGCTCTTTGGCATGAACTCAACTCGCCGTGTTTGGAGGAAGAGAAATGCTGCCTATGACCCAAAGAACACCGTCCCCACTGTCAAGCATGGAGGTGGAAATGTTATGTTTTGGGGGTGTTTCTCTGCTAAGGGCACAGGACTACTTCACCGCATCAATGGGAGAATGGATGGGGCCATGTACCGTACAATTCTGAGTGACAACCTCCTTCCCTCCGCCAGGGCCTTAAAAATGGGTCGTGGCTGGGTCTTCCAGCACGACAATGACCCAAAACATACAGCCAAGGCAACAAAGGAGTGGCTCAGGAAGAAGCACATTAGGGTCATGGAGTGGCCTAGCCAGTCACCAGACCTTAATCCCATTGAAAACTTATGGAGGGAGCTGAAGCTGCGAGTTGCCAAGCGACAGCCCAGAACTCTTAATGATTTAGAGATGATCTGCAAAGAGGAGTGGACCAAAATTCCTCCTGACATGTGTGCAAACCTCATCATCAACTACAGAAGACGTCTGACCGCTGTGCTTGCCAACAAGGGTTTTGCCACCAAGTATTAGGTCTTGTTTGCCAGAGGGATTAAATACTTATTTCCCTCTGCAGAATGCAAATAAATTCATATACTTTCCACAATGTGATTTTCCGGATTTAATTTGTGATGTGCTATCTCTCACTGTTACCAATAACCTACCCTTCAATTATGGGCTGCTCATGTCTTTGTCAGTGGGCAAACTTACAAAATCAGCAAGGGATCAAATACTTATTTCCACCACTGTATATCATTAGTTCAATAACGTTCAAAAATGTTTTAATAAGAAAGCAGTAATATGTTACATATGCAGGCACAAAACCATTATGATCCTTCTGATGATCCATTTGAAGGGGCGGTATTCTTATACAGAACGGAGAACGGGAAGACAAAACCTTGTTTTATCTAAGTATTTTTCAGTCTAGAAAGGACGTTTTGAAATATCCATTCTTTCTTAAGGACATTGGCTTTTGGTAAGACATGCAAAATTCAATACTCCAGGATGTTTGGTTCTTGATCATGTTGACCACATATGTGTATCATATATCACTTATTTCACAGTCAGTGGATGTATGGACTCTCACTGTTCTGCATGATTAAGTTATGTACACCAATAAGGTTATTTTACATCTTTATATGCTATGTTTGTTCTTATATGCATGGACAATTCCCCCTTTTACTAAGAAACAAAGAATTAATTTTATTTTACTTAGAATTTCATTATTATATGCATGTACACTTATTTTTAAGCATAATATACTGTTACATTTTTTTATTCATTCATCATTAATATGGATATGTTTATGCTGTCCTATCTTGTTTGTATATATATATATATATATATATATATATATATTGTTACTAAATCTCTAAGGAGTCCAAGGTGTGCCGAAAAATGGCCTGTGCTGGCATACACGTGTGTATTGGACGCGCTCAGGTCCATTTTTCAGTGCACCTGCAAAAAAGGTATTGGGGGGGGGGGGGGGGCAAAATGGACGCGTGGCAAAATAAAAAGTGTGCATCCATTTTGGGCCTGAGACCTTACCGCCACCCATTGACCTAGCAGTAAAGTCTCACACATTAACCGGGCAGTAATGGTATACACGTGTACAATGCTGATTACTGCCCGGTTAGTGCCACGCACTGGCAAATTTCTGGCGTGCTTAGTGGACGTGCATAAAGAATGAAATTACCGCCCGGGTCATGCGGTAGCCGGGCGGAACTTCAAAATTGACATGCATAGGATGCGCCTTTGCAGCTTAGTAAAAGGGCCCTTAGGATATTATGATTTTGTATATTTGTGTTTTGTCAGACCCCTGAAGCAGGCACAGGTTGTGCAGAAACACGGCCGGTGTCAGGTCATTTCAGTGGCGTTCCGAGGGGCGCCGACACCCGGGGCGGATCGCCGATACGCCCTGCCCCCCCATGCAGCGCGACTCCCCCCCCGGCGAAGGGACACCCCTCCTACCCCGGCGAAAGAACCCCCCCCCCCCCCCGGGTGCATGCCGGTCAGCGTCGTTGGTTTCCATGCTCCCTCTGCCCCACCCTTGGTATGCCACTGGGTCATTTTCATTAAAGATTGTACCATTGTTCCAACCTTGGCGGCCCTTTTGTTCATTGTTTTGATGTTTGGATTTGTGTACGTTTGGGCTCTCTCTCTTGTTACTTGACCTGGAAATGAAACCGTCAGTAATAAAGGAGCAGAACCATTGAGGTAGTCCCGGTTATCCCTCACTCTATTCTCTCTCACACAAACTGGTATTCGTAAAGCAGCTTTCACAATTCCTCCTGCCCGTTGCCTCCGGAGTCCGGCCTGCAGTCGACTCCCCTTTCCAAGGTGAACAACAAGCAAAACTATAAGAAGCTATGCACGCAGGGTGCGCTCTTCTGTTTTGACTGCCGCTGCTTCTTTCGTCATGCAAGGAATCCCACGCTGACCTATTCTGTCATTCTCTACAGCCCCCCCCCCGGGGGGGGGGGAGAGAGAAAATGGCGTGTCATAGGGGGCAGGACCCGTTAGAGAAGGACTGAACACGGCAGCGCGTGACAGTGCAAGACGAAAGAGCCGCAGCAGTCAAAAAAAGGAGTCGGCGTGCGCTGGCCAATCACAGTCTTCCTCCCAAAGAACTTACAAAATATTACTTTTTCAAACATTAAAGCTACCAGATACATTCCACGCGTCATCGCAAGCGATCGGCAATCTCCGACAGTATGACTGAGGCTGTATGAATCGCATGTCCGAGTGTGTCGATCGATTCAAGGGCTACCACAAATCGGGTTTAGCGCAAGGAATGGGAGCGTGCGGCTGGCAGCTGCAGCCGGATTCCTTCCAATGTGTTGAAGCTTCGGTCGGCGGTTCTTCTTGTTCGTGGACTGTCGGTCTCGCACCAGCTTGATTGTTTTGGCCTGGCCAATGGCGCCTCTTCCCCCCGGACATGGCTCCCCAGGTTCCTGCTCCAGTGGGTGAAAGTGGCTGCCGCCATCTTGGCGTTCCAGGAGCTAGAGGCGGTGGAGGAGAGAGAAGCGCGAGCGGAGCCGCAGTGCCCACAGGACCGAGCGCTTCAGAGAGAAGCCCCCCGCGCGCGCTCTGAGGTATGACGGGCTGGGGGCGACCGACAGTCATGGCGTCCTGGGGTCTGAAGAGGTATCGAAGCGGCTCCGTGGAAAGGGCTGGAGAGGAGGCTCATGCGTACGGGCTACCGCAAAGTTCGGAAACAGCCGCAGGTCCCGATGCAGTGCCACAGCACAAGTACGTACGTGCGTGCTTCTCACATATATGTACAGGAAGCGCCCACATTTCAGCTTCCCCTGCTGGAGTCATGACAGGGGTATATGTGTGTGTCTTCGGGATGTTTTTGTTTGTTGTTTTTTTTGTTGTTGTTCCCTAAGCTTGGAAATAGGACCGTGATCATAAAGGTTTAGTCTGAGACAGACCGCCCCCTTGTGAAAATAAAACTACCAATGGCATTCAAGAAAATGAGGATCTTACAGACCGTTCTTATTTTAAACTGTCACTTTGTACTTGTTTCTTTTGCTGCTTCAAGTTTTTCTTAGTTCTTAAAACTAAGTAGCATTTACGTTCATCAGGAAAATATTTTTAATAACATATTTGGACCTGTTAACACATGGCTTATCGATCAGCGCAATTCTGGTAGGCCCTTCTCAAAAAAGATATATACCAGAACTAGCAAAAGTGCACAGCAGGTCTACAAAAATAATAAAGGCATGACATGAAGAGGATAAGAGCTCTTCAGTTTGAAGAAGAGGTTTGAAAAGTGATATAATACAAGCTTACAAAATTATCAGTCACCTACAGTAAATTAATAAGGGTAATTTATCCTTTCAAATAGGCATTAAGAGTGACAGTTGATTGTGGGAGGATTGTAAATACATGAATGTTTCAATTTACCTCAGGGTTGCGGGTCTCAAAGGGGCCCTTTAACTAAGCCACGTAGGCGCCCAATGTGTTCCAATTTGGAGTTACCACCCAGCTACTGTGTGGCCCGTGCAGTAATCTAATTTTTTACGTGTTCCAGAAAATATATTGTATTTTCTGGCGCGCGGTGAAAATCGGGCGGCAAGTCCGACAATGCGCATAGGCGATTACCACATAGGGTGTCTCAGACCCAAAATGGATGTGCAGCAATTTTTATTTTGCTGCATGTCCATTATCCGCAAAAATTTTAAAAAGGCATTTTTTGCAGGTGCGCTGAAAAATGGATTTCTGCGTGCCCAAAACCCACGCCTACACTACCTGAGGACATTTTTGAACGCACCTTAGTAAAAGGACCCCAAAATGTTTTGGACAAATAGAAACCTCATGCAATGGTTCTTCTGTTTTGAAAGGTTACAGATTCCTGTACTAGGGAATGCTCTACTAATAGCACATTTAAAACAATTTGAAGAAAGCACTTGGTTTTTTTTCCAGTAAAAGCAAGGTTGATAGAAGGATACTGAGTCCTTCCCATTTACAAATCTCTTTCAGACCCCCTAGAGTCCTCCTCCACTGAGATTTTTGTTTTAGTTCACTTTATTTTACATTTTCAAAGTTTTAGGGGTCCTTTTACTAAGGTGTGCCAAAAAATGGCCTGTGCTGGTGTAGACGTGTGCATTGAACGCACGCAGGTCCATTTTTCAGCGCACCTGCAAAAAGGCCTTTTTTTGGCTGAAAATGGATGTGTGGCAAAATGAAAATTGGCGCGCATCCATTTTGGGCCTGAGACCTTAACCACCACCTATTGACTTAGCAGTAAGGTCTCACACGTTAACTGGGCGGTAATTGTCAGCGCACGTACGATGCCAGTTACTGTCCGATTAGCACTGTGTGCCGGAAAAGTTTCCGGCGTGCATAGCAAGTGCGCATAAAAAATGAAATTTCTGCCCAGGCCATGCAGTAGCTGGGCAGTAGTTCAAAATTGACGCGTTTATGCTGCTTAGTAAAAAGGCCCCTTAAAGCATTACACAAACAAAATGGCAGCATAAGATAACAAGAACATAGCAAAAAGAACACCCCCCCCCAAAAAAAAAAACAAAAACAATATCATAACTGCTCATGGATCCAGAATAAAGAAAATTAAATAATAAAACATGACTCATACTAAAACTGCTTGATCTCAACTGTTAAATTATATATCACCCCGCACAGAACAACTATATAAATATGCATACTATGAATGGTGTTGCCAGAGAAATGTGGTTAAGGCTAAAGATTAAAAAAAGTTTGGAGAAGTTTTTGGAGAACAGGCACATTAACAGTTATTGGACGGATAGACTTAGGTATCTACACTTTTGAGAGTGAGCAAAATGGAATGACGTTTCCTATTAGAATCTGTTGGGTACTTCCAAGTGACTGTAACTGGTTACTATTGGTGATAAGATTCTGAGCACATTTGACAGTTGGTCTGACCAGTTTAATGCTTCATAAATTATGTACTTGGAATATAGAAAACATAAATGTATGTTTGGGTGGTGGTGTTCTTGTAGGCATGGACACTGATACTTGAGTGTGTGCAGCTCTGTGAGCTGAAACTGATGCATTCTGTGAGTTGGCCTCCCTTGTGCTGCTGTCAGTATTCTGGCTGTTCCTTAACTATTAATCTGTTTCTTTAGTATCTTTCAAAGGAAATACATTTTTTTATACTCCTTCTTGAAGCAAAAATATGAGCAGATGAAGATGATTAAATTCAGTAACGCATACAAATGTTATTGTTGAATATTTTGTATTATTTAAATAAAAAGATTTAACAGTACCACGCCACAATACAGAAATACATCTAAATTTATAACTCTTTTGGGTAAAATCCCAATGATAAAATCAATCAGTATCCATAGCCTAAGACTCTACCCCAATAAAAGCTGATTACCAAAACATAGAGCAGTGGTTATCCCCATGGAAAAGTTTGCAAAGAAATGATTGAATAACCAGCTAATAACATGCATGCTGCCTAACAGGTATGCCCCCAATCTATGGGGAGACCAGTTTGAGAAGTCCTCACTAGCAAAAGGCCAAGTACGTGCCACATATCTGTGTGACAAACTTGAAACTGAACTAAACTAAAAGTACCTAATAACAACAACAACAACAAAAAATGTTAAGTGCTGAGAAGCTAACCCAGGCTGTGTTCCCCTCTTCTATCATGGTCAAACGGAGTTGAGCACCAAGCTCTAGGCGAGAGGGAATATATGTACGGCTCCCATGTTAACAAGAACTGCTTTTTATGCTTTAAAGGAAAGGTGAGGTCCATTTTGTTCCATTAACATTAAATAGTGCAAACCTATTATTCTAGCTCCAATATATTGGAGGGTCTGTGCTTGTCCACTGCAAACATCTCAAACCTGTCTAGTAGAAATCCTTTTGCTGAAAATAAAATTGATGATTCCAATAATTGTTCCAAGTAATAAATTATTGGTCTTCAAAAAGTCCTTACTACTGAATGTTCCCAAAAAGTGTGAAAAAGAATAAATATTTTGATTACATTTCCAATAGAGTTGGGTATCAATCCCTCCTCTCCCCCCTCCCCATTTTAAAGATTTGTGCTTGTGTAAAATAAGCTCAGTGGAGCACCTGGAATTGATATTCACGTAACTGCATTGACCAGACCCAGTATTTCCTGGATCAGTTTAATAGCATAAACAGAGTTAGGTGACCTACCAAGGTCCAAGCTACATCAGGCCATCATAACTTCCATGTTCTTCGGTGGGCAAAATTTCTAGTGAGACTCTATGGAGTTTGGACACAGAAAGACTGTCGCCTCGGATGTTCACTAGGAAAGTCCAAATTCTGTGGCCATGCCTAGAATTCAAAGCAGCTACATTTAAGGTAGATATGTAATGTTGCAATTGTTGGTAAACAAAAATATACCCTGAGCGAACTGTTCTCCCCCTAAAGCTGCTAAACCTAACATTTTGTCAACCTCCCTCAATACATGCTCTAAGCGAGAAATGCCTTGCCTCTGTCATTCTCGGAAGCAGGGCCGGTCTTTGCAATTGCGGGGCCCTGTGCAGACCGGTTAGGTGGGGCCCCACCTAACCCCACCCCTTGTTGACAAGATGCATTTTAAACATTTTTTTTTTAATTTCAAATAAAGACAAATCAAACAGAAAAACTAATTGTACAGAAAAACTAATTCAAATATGCACAATGCTATCATAGGAAACATTTGGGTTTAAAAAGCATGTGCATGTAAGGACTAGATAAATTAATTAAAACAAATCTGCTTAATATGTAATACTTGGTAGCAATAATGAAACAGTAATTGAATATTCACATGGCTACTTGAGCCAACAGTCTCGGCAGCCATTTTTAAAGAGTGATGCGGTAACAAGGCATCAGTGCCAGCAGTGGGCAGGAAAGACTGGGGATCTTTCCTGCCTTGAAGACTCCATTACACCACCAGGGCAGCCTCGGGTATGTGCCGGGAGGGCACCCTGCTGCTCTGGGGAGGGGAGGCAAGGAGTCAGATCGAGGCAGTGGTGGGGAGCAGGAGGGAGCACCACGGGGCCCCTGGAGGCGCGGGGCCCTGTGCGACCGCTCTTCTCACCCCTGCCTAAGACCGGCCCTGCTCAGAAGATCCTCCTTGCCAGGTTGAAACATGGCATTACCTCAAATTGGCAAAAGGTCAACAGTTCTCAAATCTATGCCCCAATATCTAGGTAAGTCCTGCCAGAGGCAGGCAACAACACTCTACTCCTAAGGTATTTCAGGATCAACATGAAAGTTGTCTGTATGCATACAAACTTTAAATTAACTTGTCAGCTGATAGATTTAATTTATTTATTTTCATCTCACATTTTATGTAATTGTTTTTAAACTGAGGTAGCAGACTCTCTGTAGTGGTGATCAAGATGTGCATGCTCCCACCAGCATCTAAAAGGTTTTTCTGATTATTGATGTCCCCATAATAATATAGAAAAAGATGGATAGCTAATGAACCTGCTGAGATTGGAAAAAAAAAAAAAGTGGGCCAACTGCTGTGCATCTATATTGCTGTCCCCTGACAAGGCAAAAGTAACATTTGGCAATGGAACAGTGTAAAGGTTCTGGAGATAAATGGTTAGAGGAGTGGGCATTTCTGTGCTGCTTCCAATGCTAATTAGTAGATGCTGGCTGCTATGAAAAACACACAAACAGAACATTATGACAGATAAAAACCATTGAGACATCTGGACTGCTTGTTTCCTCTTCCTGTTACTACATTTGATTGCTACTTTTTGCGTGCTTCTGTGGAGTCAAGGATCCTCTGTACATAGAACATGCTTTCTTGAATTTATATACTTTGTCATCATTATCTCCGTTGGGAAGCTGTTACATATATTATGCACTCTTTCTGTAAATAAATATTTCCTTTTGTTGCTCCTGAGCTTACCGTATTTCAGAATTTGAGTGAATAGAGTGGTAACTATCTCCAGTGCTAATCATTTCTTCTATTGCATGGAGTTCATTGGAAGTATTTTCATATGTAAAGATGGAGTTTAATCAGTGCTAGATACTTATTTTCATCATTATTATCTTCAAGTATAGTAATATTGACTGATCTATATAAAAAATGTTTTGTTACATTTGTACCCCGCGCTTTCCCACTCATGGCAGGCTCAATGCGGCTTATATGGGGCAATGGAGGGTTAAGTGACTTGCCTAGAGTCACAAGGAGCTGCCTGTGCCTGAAGTGGGAATCAAACTCAGTTCCTTAGTTCCCCAGGACCAAAGTCCACCACCCTAACCACTAGGCCACTCCTCCACTCCACAATATACTTTTGGTGCAGGTAAACTTTGATTTCACCGTAAGGGTATCCCATAGCATTATGTTCTCATATAAGCTAATCACAATGGGAATTTGTAGCATTCTGTATAGCATGAATTTAAGTTTTAGAGACTCATTAAGAACTTAAACATCATCTGGTATATGTCATAATTTTCTAGAATTTGGAATGTTTTGCTGCAGACATTAATTATTTTGATTAGGCAGCTTAGATTTCATAAATTAAATTAATTTTCCTATGTTTTCTGTTTTCTGCAGTCCTGTGTGTGCTCCAGGGGAGAAGACCCATGTTTTTGAATGAAAGATTCACCAGGCATCATAGAGATGTCGCTCTGCTTTAAGGAGAACAGGAGACGGAAGAGCATAAAGAATAAACCTCTGTTGGCTTGGATTGTAGCAGGAAAATCTTTACTGAACACCTTGCTTTCTTCATGTTTTCATATTCACACCAGCTCTTAACATACTGAGAGGATATTGTGTGTCTCTAAATCACTCTTGCTATGGAAACAATTCTCCAGTGTCATGCTGTTTACAGTAAAACAGAAACAACTACAACTTCTTCTCTCACAGAAGCATGTATGTTCAGAATTCAAATACATTTATCTAAAGACATTCTTGAAAGAATTTTTTTTTTGTAGAATTTTTCAAACTGACATATTTTCAAATTCAAGAAAGAAGCATACAAGCCCATATCATGGAGAGAACTGGAGTACAAGTCCTTAGAAGAAATAAAGAAAAAAAGCAATTCAAGCAGATATAAAATTACTCTGCCATGTTTCTTGAAAGAAGTTTTATGGGGAAGGTATTGATATGATCACTATTCTTTCTATGTTTAAAAGAGGGAATGGCAGTGGTTAATTTAATACTGAGCTTGGTGAAGAGAAAGCAAATTCTGTGTTTTAAATTACAATGTGATTCTGCAGGTCTTTCCAAGTAGAAACCCAAATCTGCTTTTTATCTTCAAACTTGGAATAATAAAAAGTAATTTGGGGGACCCTTGAGCAAAATCCTAGAGGTGGAAAAATCTGTGGCCAAACACATAGTTTCTGTGCACAAACAAATAGAAATGTCTGGGATGATTACATTTTTTTACTTTTCATATTAAAGTTCTGGGATGCCCTGCATGTGTGTAATCTTTCCAAGAAGAATTTTTTACTTTCCTGACAGAATGTAAAAGAGCAAACTTCAGATACTTTCAAAATGGTGAACTTTGTTTTATCTTTCTTAAGAAAGTAAATCTTTGGTGTGCTCGACTGTACTCTTCTGCTCCAGCCACATTCCAGGAAGAGTAAATTTTATTCATTTCCCTTGCTATCACCTAATCTGCCATCTTGAGGCAAAAATGGTAAAGAAAGAAAGAAGCAATCTTGGATGTGAAGGAGGTTATGATGCTTCCCTTATACCTTTTCAGTTCTTATCTAATATTTCTAATAATTTGTGACTGCCATACACACTGCCAACGCTGTATATGTTTTGTCATTGCTTGTTTTAGCTATTCAGCAGCTTGGTGTCTGTCTTTGAAGCACCAACGGGACTAGTGCTTTAAGCAGAAGAAAGAATAATAACAAAAACAAATGGAGTTTGCCTTGTTAGTGGCATCTCTGTCTATTATTTTAATACGTCACAGTCTTCTTCCACTGGAATTAGAGAAATGTACAGCCCAGTATAAAGATTCTGTTCTTAGCCTTTTCAGACATTTCTGATCAAAAGATGACAGAAAATTGGTACAAATGTTTAGTCAGGGCAAACCCTAACAGCAGGAGCAGAGTAAGATACATTTTATATAGTTTCTGTGCTTTCTTTCCAAGAAGGAGATGTAAGCAAAAATGGGAGAATTCAATGAAGACTGTATGCCCGTCTTGATCACTATATAGCGTCAAGAAGTAAGGAAATACAGCCTTGTAGATAACAGGATACCTTTTTCAACTTTAACACTTTGTATTCTTGGTTTGGTTCTTTTCATTGCTAACACCTGTGGTCTTCAGTGATGCAGCTGAACAAGAATAGTCTGTCTGCATCCTGCAAGTTACTCCATTCTCTGTTCCATAAAGCTTTGAGTAAGGCTTTTTAGTTGATGGGGAGAGAAGCCTCATTAAATATTACGTTTGGCCTTTTTAAGAGAGAATTTGGGGATTGCATATAATTATGAAACCTGTTTCTTTCTGTTTAAAAATTGCTCAGAAGCTGCTATTAATGAAACTTGCAATTAATATTTTTGCAAAATTTCATAAGCAGGTAGACTTGTAACATTTTGTAGAACAGATGCAGTATGTGTGTGTATGGAAGGGTAGCTAGGAGAGGGAGATGGGGGAATGAGAGGTAAGATGTGATTTAGAAAGTCTAATTTTAGTTCAGAAACAAAAAGTCACTAATGGAGCTGGTTGGAGGTAAAGAATTTTGGAGCAAAAGCAGACTGGGTATAGGAGTTGGACTCTTCATACAGTTTGGACTACACAGACTTCACTTTGGAGTCTTGGTAGGAGCAGTGATGATAATTCTAAGAAGTGATGTTTGTGCTCTGGGCAACAGTGACTTTCTTTGCAGAGAAATGAAGCTATACTGTCTGATGATAAAACATTTACCATAATGTCCTGATTTTTTTCTCCCTCTTACTGCTGTAGAGATATTGTTAGGATAAACCAGCAGTAGAATGAATACTGAGATAGATCAGAACCACAGTTACTCAACACCCTGGTACTTGGAAGAATCCTGTGAGAGAGATGGTGGGCCAAACTTGAATCTGCTAGCACCAGTTTACAAGGCAGCACCATCTTACCTTGAGGGATATTCCTATCTTGGGATTATGTAAAAGGAATTTTGAGGGGAAAATGTTTAGTACAGTGATGCCAAAGTGTGAAAACTGAAGGCATTCTTTATGGTAAATATATATTTTTTCCAACTGTGACTTTCTGTACTGTGCTGGAAAATTTGAGTAAGGTGTTTATACGCCAAAAGTAAAGAGACTGTAGCTAAATAATGCCCCAGCCTCCATCCTGTAAATTGATGTGCCATTGGAGGAGGATTCATTCCAGCCCTGGTAGTTCATCTACCTGTTGATAAATAAGAAATAGTGAACAGGGGCATTTGTTTAGCTTGTAGCTCCTTTATTTCAGACATTTTGCCACATGGCTGATTGAGATTTATATTCAAATTTGTGAATGCATGCTCAGCTTACAATGACTTCCTTTTACAGCATATACACAGTCTGTGCTAAGCTGGTCATTTGTACCGGAGCCCTTTGGTTTGAATCACCACACCACTTCTGGAGCTTCCTGTTGCTCCAAAATCTTTCCCTTGCAGCATTACAGAAAAACTAACAGAGGGCATGTGCAATATTATCCATATATATATATATATAGATAGATAGATAGATATACATATATGTATATTTTAATACTTGTGGACATAATGATGTTACAAGTTGTCTGAGAACAACAAAATCACCAATGTCTTCCATTTTGAGATGTGTATAGTTCCATATGCATTAGTGCTTTGTAGAAAACTGTAGTGCCATGGTAGGATCAGTGCATGAGATGCTAGTAATACTTTTACAATTTCAGAGTGATTATTAATAAATATGAATAACGCACAGGTGTAAAAAAAACAAAAAAAATAGTGTCTTTGAAAGATGCAGTATCCTTCCTGCAGATCAGCTGTGGATCGCTCAGGCTGCTTGGAGTCCAGCTGATTAAAGAGAGGATAAATACATTTTTATGCAAAGAAAACTTAAGCACATTATTCTTCATGTTTAAACTGGATTTAGCACTTATTTTGAAGCATATAAGCAGTATTGTAACGTTAGTCAACAACCGGGTAGTGCACCAAAACCCTCTATGTTCAGATTAAAACAGTACTGGTTTGTTGATCTTTGTTCCCTTTGAGGATGACAGTATTGTTGGTGATACTTAGGAGAAGCAGTGAGCTGTTTCCTTTAGAATGACAATGTTTGAGCTGAGTGACTTGACACTACGCTGCATGGAGGCCCCCAGTTTGACTTTCAGACTGGCTTTCTCAAGGTGGTGGATGATGCTGTGATGGCTCTGTTCACAGCCCTTGAAGGGGAGAAAGTGTGTGTCATTGCTCTACAGTGAGACATGCTGGTTAGATTCAGTATATGCACATACTGTGTTTTAGAGAGGCCTGTGATCTTTGGTTGAGAACTGTCACTGCAGTGACTGGGCTTGGTCAGGGGCTATAAAATAGAAGTCTCCTGGGTAGTTGTGTGAATGACGCTTCATGGTGCTTTAGCTCAATAGAGGTTAGTACTGATTCACCAGAAAGCCCAAAAGAGTGGGAAGAAATTGCTGGCTCAAGGAAAAATGATTGACCATACTTGTGTTTCCTTTCTTAAAAGCTGCTGCTGGGATGGAGTACTTTATTTTGTGGAAATTCCCTTCAAATTCTTTAAAGCAGAGGCGTCTAACTCAGTTTGTTTATGTTTATTTGGCACTTGATATACTATGTAAAAGTAAGCAAAGTGGTCAGGATTTTCTGTGTTTTGGTGTAGTTGTTTTTCTTAGTTTACCTTTCTTTTTAAACTAAATCTTTTAATTTGTTTTCTCTTATGCTTTATAACTTCACTTTTTTTGTTAATATCCACATGCTTGTATATGTATCAATATGATGCTTGGTATTCAGATAAGGACTGGCACAGTGGCAGTCTGATTTAATCACAAAAACGTAAAATGTGCACTCTTAGGCTTTCCCATCATTTCTTTTCAACTAGGTATTCTCTTGTTCATTCCATGTATTCTTACAAAGTAGTGGGTTGAATTAGCATATGTTGGAAATATGTGAACACTGGTGCCAATTGTCAAAGCTTTAACTTTTTGACAACTGTCCGTTTACACACATTTGATAAACATTCACAATTAAGTACAGAATGGTTGTGGTGGCTACACAAGAACATGAGGAATGATAAACTCCACTATCTGCCTCGGAACAGTGTAAATTAAAATGATAAAGAGGGATTTCAGTGATTTTGTTTCCATTATATTACTTAAGAGCTAATTTTATTATGTCAATGTTTTTATTAAATACTGCTTTAAAGACATTGAATATAATTATAAAACAGCAATACTGGCAATATTTTGTTTCCAGTGATCAAGTTAATGGATAAAACTGACAAAATCATTAGAATCTCTTTTGCATTCTGATATATCTTTTGCTGTGAGGAAGTCTGGATGCTTGCCTGAAAGCTCTTCCTGCATATTCTTTCATCATTCTGAGTGGTGCTTGCTTGTTTGAAAGCTGTTTCTGTATATTCTTTCATCATTTTGAACTGAAGTAAATTGGAAACCCACTAAGAGCATAAATCAGTCTGTGCATATTGAAAAAGGATATTCCAGAAAGAAGGCTTTTAAAGGGTAGTGTTACGGCTACAAGCAATTATGACAACAATTGCATTCCAAAAGCGTGGATGCATTAGAACTACATTTGAATAAAAGAAGCAAACAGGAATAAGGCAAAAAAGATGAGCCAAGTCAAGAATCTAGCTGATACTGTAGCTTTGAGCTTTGTGTTCTCACAACCAAGTAGTTAGATCTCTGAGACAATACTACAATAGTGTGAAATTGTAGATAACAGAGTTGTCTGTGAAACAAAGAATTTCCAGTAAATGATTGGAATAAAACCTTCCATCAGATGGTTTGTACCTGGTGAGCAGTGTAGCGTATATGCAACATATTTTGCTTGCAGTTCTGAGTTCAGGAAGTTGATTGAGTACAGAGTGTAAATTAGCATCTGAATGTTGGAACTGAAATCCAGATTTTTCATTAGATTTCTCTGTAGGTTACAGTTTATAATAGTCCTCTTTTAAGCAAGATTTTGACTTGTCTAGCTTTGAAAATGCATAAAAACACCTAGAAAGCACAATCAATTCTTCTTTAAAGCATACTACTTTAAATAGTAGTAGTAGTACTTTTGGATGCTCATCTGATCCTTATTTCTTTAAGGCTCACTTCACCTCAAATAATGTTGGTTAGATTTTTGAGGGAGAGCAATAAAATTAAGATATTCATAGCATATATAGCTTATGAAAGCAAGATATTCAGGTTAAACTAAGACTAAGTCAGAGCCTGCAGGAAGAACCACCATAGGCACCCCTTTAATCCTTTAACACTATTTGATCTTAAGGTGGTCAAACAGGTACAACAGCTAAAGCCAGAAGGATGCTTGAATGCATACGGAGAAGAATGGCCAACAGAAAAAAGGTGGTGATGAGTGTCTTTGAATAAGCCTCTGGTGAGACCTCATTTAGAGCACCGTGTAAAAGTCTAGAGACTGAACCTCCAAAAAGGAGTTGGTCCTGAAGGCAACCACTAAAATAGTCAGTGGTCTTTGCCATAAAGTCTATGGCGACAGTCTTAAAAATCTCATTATGTATACTTTGGAAGAAAGGTGGTTGGGGGAGATATGATAGAGACATTTAATTACCTTCTTGGCATAAATGCACAGAGGGCAGGCATCTTTTAAATTGAAAGGAAGCTCGTCTTTTAAATTGAAAGGAAGCTCAGGAATGAGGGAGCATAGAATGAAGGTGAAAGGGGATAGACGGGACTAATCTAATGAAATACTGGCTTTCTGCTAGAGGTTGTGGAGAATGAAGGCTGTATCTGAATTCAAGAAAGTATGGGACAAACACAGAGGATCTGTAATAGAGAGGAAGGGATAGTAGATGATATGAGCAGACTGGATATGCCACATGGTCTTTATTTGTTAAAAAAAAAATATATATATATATATATAATTTTTTTTATTTAGTTGAGTTTTTAAATTACAGCCTTCATCATACAACTGTAAAATAACACCTTCAACGATAAAGCTCTACATAGGATTCTTTTATCTGCCATCCTAATCTTGCATAGTATCTATCTATACCTCAGATCTGTCACTGCCTAGTGCTCTTATACAGATTCTAACCCTTCTCCCCCCATATCTCTCCTTGCCTGCTCCACTCCCCCACATTCTGTATTTATTGCCCTCTTTTGCCAACCCTAATGTACACTGTGCTCTTTTTAACATGTGTGATTTGTTCTTTTCGCACCCAGCATCTCAAGGCATAATGCCTAAAATAGTTTATAATGTGCTCATACGCTTTCAGTGGATTTTCAGACAGACTGGTCTAGTTATGTCCATAAAATTATAATCATTGCATATTTTTTCAATAAAAAATTTTCATGCCATAATGTGCTTCTAATATTGAGTTGGGCTCCTTGAAACAACATAATTGCGAAATATGGTATATGTTGGATACCCAAAACCATTTCTTTGAAGCTAAGTATGAAATTACATTAGTTATGAGTTGAAGCATGTTATGCCATGAAAATGTTTATTGAAAAAATGTGCGATGATTATATTTTTATGGACACAATTAGACCAGTTGGTCTGTTAAGTCCACTAAAAATGTATGAGCACATTATAACACAAATGTATTTGCTATAGTGCTTATGGGAGCTTGTGACACTGACAATCTCCTCCTACAAGGTCAAACTGTTCTCAGAGTTCACTAAAGGAAAGGTCACTTCTCTCTTCCATAAGTTGCTGCAAAATTGTTTCAATCTTCTCCTCCCATATTTTTAAATACTCTCTTCTCAATCTGCTGTCATTTTCTCTGTTTCTATTATCCAAAAACCTGCCTACAAACACTGACACCATATAGTTATATAACTTATTTTCGGGCCAATTGATAACAACAGTGCTTGTCTACTAGACTGGAGGGATGATGAGGGGTTTGAGATGTGGTTGGACCAACACTGTAACAAAATCTGACCAGGTATCAAATTAGGAGAGGAACCTACAGAATGGGTATTTCATTCTGCTGTTCAACACACATACACACATGCCACAAAGTGCAGGTGCACTTGCATAAACTGCGCACAATAACATTAGACAGCAGACCACATACGTAGCTGTTTGGACTGTCCATGCAATATACATAATTACTCACCACCCTAGTGAAAATGATGTGCCACTGGATTATACTTAGGCTGCTTCCCAAAACAACCCCCCACACACACACATACATCCAAAAGAAAAAAACATGCCAGGCAACTTGGAACACGTGCTATTTTATAGCACTTAAAAGTGTAGTTCTACATTTACAGTAGACCTGTGTGCAGATAGCATACATCAACTAATTTATGTGATTAGATATTAAATGTGAAATTCGATGAAAATGTACCTAAAGGAGTGAACAGAGACACTCCAGGATCTCCTGGAGATACCAGAGAATGACTTCATCCCCACCCCTGTCCCATCCTCATGGGCTCTGTCCTAATTTGTAGAAGTCTCGAACACTTATGATTTTAATATTTAAATATTTTTATTAAAGTATAAAAAGGAACAGTATTCCGTGCAACTGTTATTTATAAATCACAAGTAGAGAACAAAAACATGAGCAACTATAATAACTCTCTACCCTTCCAAACCCAGCTGACTTCTACTACCCAAAAGAACTGTAATCCACCCTGTTCCATGGGTACAAAATACAACCTGCTCTGCATGCCCTAGTGGGGGAGAAATATGCCCTATGAAGCACTGTTATGATTTTTTAAATCAGTAGATAAATAATAAGTCATCAACAATTTCAGGATTCAGTCTAGCTCTCCAGTCTTCCACAGTCCTTCCTACAATAGAAAGTGTCTTCTCTGAAGATGTTCTGGTAGCAGGAATGCACTTTTGCTTGATTTTCCAAAAAATTAAAACTTCTGCATCACTCGAACATAAATAACTGTCCAGTTCATTAACAGCCCTCAAAGTAGAAAATGACATGAGGACAAACTTTGTCCCTGCTCCATTATCACAGGTACCCATCCCCGTGTCATTCTCTAATACCAGTAACGGCTGTGTAACACCAGCTATAGAAAAGAGCAGTCCTCATTCCTTCACAGTCAAATATCCTAGGCCTTGCAGTTTCCATTATAGGACTTGGTAGGGCAAAGATGAAAACCATACTGAGAGACATGATATGATGTGCCCCCCCCCCCCCAATCATTTTCTGGGCTATGTCCAAGTTATATAGCTGATCGTGTGGTCATTTATGGTTCTGTAAGTGACTCCTCCTGAATTATATAAGAGATCAAGCTACACTTCTTAAGGTCAAAGAAGAGATCTCTGAGTTTGTTGCTAGAGTGCATAGTTTGTGTTTTCGTCAAGACACTGCAAGGAGACATGATTGGTGTCATTTTCTCTTTGAATGCCATAGCTTTATACATTCTCCTAATTCTTCTCTTATGCCTTTACCATACATGGCAAACAAAGGTCAATGAATTTTAATGGAATATCTCATATTTTCAGAATGATGAAAGGCAGAAAATGGATGTGGCAACTTAGATACTTGTTCTATTCCTAAATGTTCAACCTCCCTCTTAAAAATCATTTGGTTATCAGAAAAAGCCCTGCTAGGAATAATAGAGTGGAGAATGAAGCTTGTGATTCAAGGGAAGACTGGTTTTTGAAATAGTGGTTTTCCTTGATGTTCAGTGTTGGTTATATGGGAGCGAGGGCAAGGCAAAGTAAGCAATAGGGATGAAAGTAAGTTTTTTTTTTTTTTTTTTGTAAACATATACATGAGCCTTCCCTAACCTCTGGGATAGGCAATAGGACACTTTTATAAATGTTCCCAATCATATTGTCAAGATTTTAATGTGTATTCTGATCTCCATTTTGAATGCTATAGAGCAAGACCTCCAAAGTGATTCTGAGCATATTTTAAAAAGGCAGCTTGATGTATGAAATATGGGCAACCATATTTGTCTTCCTGTCCTTTTGTTCAAGATGGTGTTGTAGTTGTAATTAACTTGTATGATTAATCTGAATTCTAGATATTGTTGACTTCAGAAGGGATGAGGCTTATGGATATTGTAAGGACGTTAAGAATGTTATACAAACCCCAGTATGTGTGTGTGGGGGGGAGGCGGGGGAGGCAGGGAAAACTCAAGCAAGCACCTCGTAATTTTCCCAAGATAAACAAGGTATCTGAGCTATGCTTTTAAACAGTACATTTTACTTACAAGTATCTTTGGACCATAAAGTTTCCAATTTGTCTGAATTAGTCACATAGATATATAGGACTAAATTCTATAAATGGTGCCTAAAAAATTGGAGCCCAAAATAAATAGCGCTTGGCACTGTTCTCTAAATGGCACTTAACATTTGGTGCTGTTCATAGAATAGCGTTTAGTGCCAGGAACCATGACTACATTTAGGTGTGACCATTTAATGAAACCTTGGTGTAAAAGATCTGTGTTTTGTTTTTCTGTAACAATGCACATTGTGGGAATGCCTCCAATCCACCCATGACCATGCCCACTTTTTTAGACTGTGGGTAAAATTTATTTAAATCCAGTTAGCACCAATAATTGCTTGTTAAGTCAATTATTGGCTCTAATTTGCTCTTCAGTTAAATTGCATGCAGGCCCAAATTTGTGTATGTAATTTTTAGCAACTTTTATAGAATTTGGGGAATAATGGAAAAATGTTTCTTTTACTTCTAAATCATGGGATAGTCTGCTAGAGGATAAAAACTGAATCCCTATATAAATTAATACCCATTCTTAAAACTTTTTATAATTATACATAGAAGAGTGCAATATTTTTGTAAACATGAAAGCCTGGAAATGATACTGCATCTTTCTCCTTGTGCGAATTCTACCTGTAACTGGCCCCCTTCCAGAAGTAAGGAATTCAGTTGTATTTGGTGTGAAATGTGTCAATGAATTACATGAGGTAGCAGGGTGACCTTAAGGGATAGCAAGCACTAACTTGGTCATTGATGTGCTGTTGCAATCCCCACATTTGAATTCAAGATGCCACATCTTGCAGTGCCTGCCGTGGAAGTCGTCCCTCTAGGATTGCCCTCATAGTGAAGAAAAATTTTCTGCTTCGAACAAAACCATTTGGTAGAGGTTTGCCTTTTACAATAGGTTTCCACAGTTGAGTCATATTTGCTAGATATGGGCTCCAGCTCTGAAGAATTTTAGCTGTAACTTATTTTAAGTAGCTTTAGTGCTTGAGAGAATCCATTGTGTAACTTAACTGAGCAAAAATACCTCTAAAACTGGAATGCAAAAATAGTACAGTTTGTAGGAAAATACAAATTCCTAATCTAAATAAAGCCATAAAATGATTTATTAATAAAATTTTAGTAGCAATAAATGTTTTGCATGTAATAGTAAGTAATCTGCATTAATAAGATTGTACTACAAATGAGTGTGAGTATTTAGTGAGGAGTGGTACATTTAAGGGAATAGCTGACTTTGACAATGCAGATGCTGTTCCTTCTTTGCTGATGGGCAGTGGTAGTCTCTTGTTAGCTACAGATAAGCAATGGTGTCTGTAGTGTCTATAACAATGTTGCAATGAAAATTGAGATCCATGTTCTGAAAGCCAGAGTCTCTTCCAGAGAGTTTTAGTCTTAATATGGAAAGAAAATAATAGCTGTGAAGTTGAATGGTCTGAAAAAAAGAGAAACGTGCTGTTCTTTTTTGTGTGCTGAGGGATAAGCATCTCCTGTGGATAGAGCCATTGTTGCACACACTTTTCAAAAACTCCACAGCTGCTACACATTTCCAATTTTAATTGTTACTGCATCCTTTCTACTCTTCTAGCATCAGCAGTAACAAAAATAAAGTGATTTTTCGTTTATACAGGAATATCTCTTATTGATTCCCTCATTAAGGGGGGAGTTATCATTGTGGGCCACCATTAAGACAGGGTTTTTTTTTGCCACATGTTATACTATTTTAGCACAGGGTCTTATTGTATACTAGTAAAAAAGGCCCGTTTCAGACACAAATGAAATGGGCGCTAGCAAGGTTTCCCTCGGAATGTGTTTGAGAGAGTGTGTGATAGTCACTGTGTGAGGGAGAGTGAATGTGTGAGTGTGTCTGTGAGAGAGAGAGTGTGTGTGTGAGAATGAGAGTGTGTCCCAGGGCTCCCCCCTCTCTCTCTCTCTCTCCCTCCCTGTTCCAGGGTCCCCCCTCCCAGTTCCAGGGTCGTCTTCCCCACCCTCCCTCCTGACAGGGTGTTCCTTTTTTTTTCACAGTCAGAATGATGGGGGGGGGGGGGGGGTTGGGGTGATGGGTTTCTTGACGTGTGTGTGGAGGTGAAGATCACATTTCCTCTTACCTGGTGTGCAGTTGTGATTTGTTTTTCTGTGGGTGCCGTTTTTGACTGACGGTGGGCTGGCTGGCGGTTTCGTAGCGATGTGGTTTGGCGGGGCAGGCTGCAGGTGGACTTGCACTGCTGGGCGGGTGGTCTGGCTTTCAATTTGACGGGCAGCGGGCGTGGTTTCTATTGGACTGTCAGTCCTTTGTTTTTCTTTCCGGCTGCCGTGGGTGCTGTTTTTGACTGGCAGCGGGCGGGCGAGCTGACGGTTTATGTGCTATTTGTTTTGATGGGGCGGGCTGCAGGTCGACTCGCGCTGCTGGGCGGACTGGCGTTGGCATGCGGGGTGGCAGGTTGCAGGTCGACTTGCGCTGCTGTTGCTTGGGCTTTCTGGATGATGTCATCCGAGGCTTCAGTCCCAGGCACAGCCAATCAGAATAGAGGCACGGGCCCAGGCAGCTTTCTAGAACGTTCATGGTGCAAATTATTATATAGGATAATGAGACCCTGTTCTAAAATAGCATGACTTCTGGTAAAATAACCTGTCAGTTGTGGCCCACATTGATAATTTTACTAAAGGTTTTCTCCCATTTTGTGTCTGTAGGAAAAATGTTTAATAAAGATGTAAGATTCTTAGTAAAGCAGGGTTCTTCTGGGTTCTCCATATCATAATCCTATTGAGACAACATGTCAGTAGTTAAAGTAAGAAAATAACGTGAACCACTGACAGATGCAAAGCAGACATTTAAAATGGGGCATGGAATTATCAGATAAAACTGAGACAAAAAAAAAGTCTTGGAAATAAGTCCAAAAAATGTAACAGAGTAAAAAATATGATTTGTTATAATTTTTTTGGCAGTGCAACTGTTTTATTGCCAACCAGTCCAAGCGTTTTGTTTTTTTCTTTAATTAAACAGAAGAGTGTTGGCAAACAATGGTGTTTCCAGTGGCATGATCAAAATAGTAGTAGAGAATGAGGTAAATGACAGGTCTTTAAAGCATAGACTCTCTGGCCTGCCAGGTTTAAAATTAGTGTTCACTTTCTAGCTTCAGCTCCCATGGGTGAAATTAGTTTTGCTTGAGATATATTTTGCGTTTTCATTAGTTTCAGACAGTATGTTTTCTGTTAAATGAAAGCTGTTTTTAGCACTTTGAACCGTACCCTCCCCGCATAACATAGAAGCTTACTTGGCAGTGAAGGACCTGGCTATCTTGGTGAGCCCTGGCATAAAAGTGTGACAGAGTTTCTACTTGGCCACCAGAAACTGCTGGGCAAGGTAGGTGTTCTAAACAGAGCTCATACTTTTGCCAGTGTTGCTGTAAAACTTGACTTTCTTTTTCTTCATTTGGGTTATTTTGCTTGTGCAGTTTATTAGATGGACTGTAGGCGCTACAGTTATTTTCAGGATTTGTAATATAAATGCTTGTGTGTCCGTAAGTATATTTAGGCCAAGCTATACTAACCTCCACATATGTGTCTGATAACCAAAGTAGAAATGTGATATTTTACTAATAAAGCACAGATTTTTCTTGCATGTACCTATTTCATGCTCTGTTAATCGCTATATCACAAGAGCATCAGTTTGTGTGTCCATTGAAGGCAGATTTGAGACTGAGGGTCTTGGTGGAAAGATTAAGATTAAAAGGTAGAATGCAAATGTCACTAAACCATAGTTCTATATAATTAATATTCTAATTATGCATGATTCCAAATGTATAGTGTTATGTAGGTATTACAAGTAAATTGATATATGCATTTATACACTGATGAAGCAATAGAAACTAATATACCAATAGCTTGAATTTACTGCTTTTTATTATGTTTTATTTTTCTTAAATGGGCGATGCTCCAACTTTCCAAAGGGAAGGGGGGTATATTGTCCACAGGGATTGCGTATGGCACCGAAGCTGTATTCCAGGAACAAATAGGAAAACTCACCTTGACCTTCGTGCCTGGTTTGCATTTGTCCTGTGAGCATGCAAAAATCAGGCGCAAACTAAGAATATCTTATGGCAAGAGGATACAGGTGTCTCAGCCAATGTAGCTGTGCAGTAAGTGGTGCAGAGTTTCACAGAGGCAGGGTAGGGAAAAACTACTGAGACCAAAATAAAGGAAGGGCTTAAATTTGGCTGTCAGCTTCATTGGGGGGGGGGGGGGAGGAGGGGGATATTAGGGTGGGAATGTCAGGGACAGGAACTATAAACAATGCATTTCCTTAAGAGAGATTGAGCAAATATGAGATTTCTTAATAGGCACCGAGGCAGCTGTGTTTAAATATACTGGTGTCAATAAGCAATAAGGTTCCTAGAATATCTGTAATGTACGTGTGTGAGTGTGTTTAAGGCAGAAATCTGATAGATCATATGGAATTTTCTTTTAATCAATAATTGGGGAATAGGGAAGTAGAGTATATATACTTTTTATTTCCTTCTTGGTCCCTAGTCCTAAAAAATCACCAAATGGAAGGTACAGGGTCCCACACTAATAATATATAAAACAAAATCCAGCATTTTACTAGAAAGATGCTATTTTCCTGCATCCTTGTATTTAAAATACAATGCTCCTAATAAGTAGAAGCCCATGAGTAAAATCTCAGAAGTTGTTAATAGCAAAGCAGGATTCTGTCTTATGGGGCAGACTGACCTTCATATCTTGTAAAAGTTTTACAGATCTGGAAGAGCTAATTTATTATTTTCATGTGTAGGTGTCATTTACCTCTCTACTGTCAATTTGCTAGGTCTTATGACCTAGTAAAGGTTTTAAAACACTAATCAAATGTGAAAGGAGTGCTTTTTCTTCTGAGCAGCAGAGCACATACTCCTCATTTTAATCCACAAATCAAGAGTCCGTATATGTGGCTCAGAAATGTTCAGGAAGAGCAGCTTATTTTTATTTATTTTTTTACCTATGCATTTTGTAATAGTGGTGGGAGGGGGAATCAATGAATTTACTGACAGTAATGCTATTGTTGTGATGTCACAAAAGATCTGTTTAAAAAAACCCTAATCATGGAAACTCTGCACCTATGTATGGATTTTTTTGTTTTAGCAATAAAGCAGCACAGAATGCACTGAAAACTTGAGTGTTGTCAGTTGTATTTGCTGGAACAAGTATTGCACACTAAGGGCCCTATTTAGTAAATATTTTCCCATAAACACAAAGGACTAGATTTAGTAAACTGCGCACAAATCTGGGATGGAAAAAATCCACGCGCAGCGCTATTCTATAAACAGCACTCAGAGTAGCGCACTGTTTATAAAATAGCGCTTCGAGCCAATTTACACCTATTGAAACCTGTTGTAAATCCTGGTGTGTTAGGCACAGATCCCTGGTATTCAGCAATACTGTGCATCTTTAGTGAATACCCCTGACAGCATGTACAGTCTTGGGATGCTGCATCTCAATCCTGTCATGTATTTTGGATGCACAGTGTTCTGATTCAAAAGCATCATGTCCCAGCTTCAGCTGGTGCTTCTGCATGTAGTCCAGAAAAAGGATATTTAGCAATCTTGAAAGCCTGAAACAGGGCTCAACATTCAAACAGACTGAGAGCACACTGAACCCCCCCATAAACTTTATAGTAAGACTATCAGAGATATAATGTGTACTCATCTTTTGCCTTCAACAGGATATATTATCAATAGATTGATGGGACAGTACTGGGGGGACACAGTAGCTCCCATTTTTGCCAATTTGTTGGGAAGTTTAATGGGCCAGTATCAGCTGGACATATTAAGGATGTTGGGCCACATGCTATCAACAGTTTATGTCACACTGATGTCATGTCTCTATTTGACAAGCTCAATGGACCTTATCCATAGGCAATCTCCAGGACATAGTATCTAGCACCAGTCCAGACAAATCATTCCAATCTAGCAAAAGGAATCTGCTTCCAAGTTCCTGAAATTCAAGCAACTCTAACAACAGACACATTCACACTGGGCTGGGGCGCTCATTTGGAGGGGCTTTGTGCCCAGAGTACACAGTCTGCTCAGGAAAAGCATCAGCAGGTAAACTTCCTAGAGCTAAAAGCAGAATAGATCCTATAAAGGCTTTCAGAGATTGGTTATCTAACAAGGTTATTCTGGTTCAAATTAACAACCAGCTGGCCATGTATTACATAAGTAAGCAGGGAGGGATAGGGTTGTACTTCCTGTGTTGGGAGAGTGTCATGAGGTGGAAATGGACCATATCTCATGGAATATTTCTCAAGGCCACATATCTAATAGGCGAAGATAAAAATGTCCTGTTGAACAAACTGAGAGGAGTCCTACTACCTCACAAGTGGTGACAAATTCACCCACACAATTTTTTGAGAGTGGGGCACCCCCTTGGTAGATCTTTTTGGCTCGAGCATAGCAAATTAGCCTCAGAAGCCTTCCTCCTTCAATTGGTAGGTCTTTGTTTGTGTATCCTCCTATTCCTGAAGCTTGGATAAGATCAGGAAACCATGATTCTCATAAACCTCTATTAGCTAACACAGGTCTGGTTTCCACTTCTATTGTATCTCTCCATCAGAATTCTGATGAGGCTGGACTGTTTTCCAACATTGATCACACAAGAACAGGTGATATTGTTGCATCTCAACATCAAGTGCTTAGCCCTCACAGCTTGGACTTTGAGAGATTACATTGACTTTCCTGAATTTGTCTGAAAGGTACCAATAGGAAAGCATATGGTTTTAAATGGAAGATAATTGCTCTCTGGTGTGAGGGCAAAGCACAGCCATTTACTTGCCTCACACAAAAACTGTTTCAATACCTTCTTTATCTGTCAAAGGTGGGTCTCAAGACCCATTCTGTTCATGCACTTCAAACTTATCATTGAGTAGAAGGTAAACCCATCTCTCTACAACCTTTAGTTGTTTGCTTTATTATGGGCTTGAGCTTGCGTCTATTGAAGCCTCCCATTAAGCCTCCTGGTGTGTCATGAGAGCTCAATGTTGTACTTACCCAGCTGATTCAAGCTAATTGAGCCACTCGATCAGGAGTGGGCAACCACAGTCCTCAAGGGACACTTCCCAGTTAAGTTCTCAAGATTTTCACAATGAATATACATGAGATGTATTTGCATACGATGGAAGCAGTACATGCAAATCAATCTCATCCATATTTATTGTGGAAATCTTAAAAACCCAACTGGCTGTGAGCAACAGCAGACGTGTTTTTAGCCCGCTGCAAGAACCCGCACCCCTCTCACCAACTTTCTACACCGATGGAAAAACGTTTTTGACTAACATACCTCACGGGTCTAGGAGTCTATGGACAAATATCTGAGTGCATCAGCGCCACAAATGTCGGCCAAGCTGCCGCGCCAAGGACAAGACCGGGCAAAGCAGGGTGAGGACAAGATGGTGCCCTATTCCTCGACTAAGCTGACCTCTGCGGAGTTTATATCAGAACTTACAGAGGTGGTGGTAAAAGCTCTGGACTCTACCATTCGTCTTGTTTCTGTAATATCATCCCCAGTAAAGCGCTCCAAGATTTTAGCACAGCTCAAACACCACAAAGCGTCCATTGCTTGCATCCAGGAAACTAAATTATCAGATTCAGAACATGAGAAACTAAGGCAGCAGTGGGAGGGAGAATGTTATTACTCCTCTTCCAGTAACAGAAGAAGTGGAGTGGCGATTCTAATAAAAAAAGGCCTCCCATGTCACTCTAGACTTATTATTTATAAAGATGCAGAAGGAAGAGTGGTCCTGCTTCACATCACCTTATTCGGGCAAAGTTTCTACCTGTGTGCAGTATATGGTCCAAATACTCACCCCAGTCCTTTCAGTCTTTAATTTCCTTGGGCTTCCAACACGCGGATGCACCTTGGGTGTGGGTGGGAGACTTTAACCAGGTCATAAGTACATTTAAGTAATGTCACACTGGGAAAAGACCAAGGGTCCATCGAGCCCAGCATCCTGTCCACGACAGCGGCCAATCCAGGCCAAGAGCACCTGGCAAGCTTCCCAAATGTACAAACATTCTATACATGTTATTCCTGGAATTGTGGATTTTTCCCAAGTCCATTTAGTAGTGGTTTATGGACTTGTCCTTTAGGAAACCGTCTAACCCCTTTTTAAACTCTGCCAAGCTAACCGCCTTCACCACGTTCTCCGGCAATGAATTCCAGAGTTTAATTATGCATTGGGTGAAGAAAACTTTTCTCCGATTTGTTTTAAATTTACTACACTGTAGTTTCATCGCATGCCCCCTAGTCCTAGTATTTTTGGAAAGCGTGAACAGACGCTTCACATCCACCTGTTCCACTCCACTCATTATTTTATATACCTTAATCATGTCTCCCCTCAGCCGCCTCTTCTCCAAGCTGAAAAGCCCTAGCCTCCTTAGTCTTTCTTCATAGGGAAGTTGTCCCATCCCCGCTATCATTTTAGTTGCCCTTCGCTGCACCTTTTCCAATTCTACTATATCTTTCTTGAGATGCGGCGACCAGAATGGAACACAATACTCAAGGTGCGGTCGCACCATGGAGCGATACAACGGCATTATAACATCCTCACACCTGTTTTCCATACCTTTCCTAATAATACCCAACATTCCATCTGCTTTCCTAACCGCAGCAACACACTGAGCAGAAGGTTTCAGTGTATTATTGACGATGACCAGATCCCTTTCTTGGTCCATAACTCCTAACGTGGAACCTTGCATGACGTAGCTATAATTCGGGTTATTTTTCCCACATGCATCACCTTGCACTTGCTCACATTAAACGTCATCTGCCATTTAGCCTCCTAGTCATAGATCCTGAGAGATCGCTCAAGAGATGGGCCTAAGCCAGGGGTGGGGAGAGAAAGAGGCTTGCCTTTCATGTGCAACTCCTTGCAGCTAGTGGACCCTTGGCGTCTATTACACCCAACCACAAGAGACTACACCCATCAATTCAAAGTTCATCAATCCTGGTCCTGAATAGACTATATCCTGGTGGCGAAGGATTGGTTTTCCGAAGTTTCACAAGCAGACATAGGGCCATTAGAGTCTCAGACCACTCACTAATCTGGCTAGACTTAAATTTTGAAACTCTGGGTGAGTCGGGTCATTTTTGGCGATTCCCCTCTTTTTTTGTATCAGGATATGGCCTTCACCTATGTCAAAGAACAGTATGTAGCAACTAATGCAGAATCTTGCAACGCTCCACTATTTTGGGAGGCCTTTAAGGCAGTCCTGAGAGGGGGGATAATAGCCTACTTGAGCGCCAGATCTAAACTACTCTCAATAGGTATAATTTGACTAGAATGGGAACTCCGGTTAGCACAGAAAACATACTTATCACAGCCAAACCAACACAACAGAGATGCTATGTCAGTGGCCTCCACAGCATTAAGCTCATTAATACACAAGCAAACAAATAAACACCTTTCTGTGAGATGCCTGCAGTTCCACCGGTTTGGAAACAGGCCGGGAAAATTGTTGGCACAGGTGGCCCACACGCGGATCCCACGTAAGTTGATCCCATTGATTATATTGTCAGAAGGGATTGGGGTACACAATCCAGAGGAGATAATGCAGGTATTCCACTCATATTTTTCCAAAGTGTTTTCTAAAGAGGAGGGCATAGACGACATGCCGGCTCGGGACTATTTGGAAGATGCGGGCCTTCCCCGTCTATCCCAGGCTATCCAGAACCAGCTTTCACTGCCACTTTGGGCCCAGGAAATACAACAGGTGTTTAAATCTCTTCCTCTAGGCTCGGCCCTGGGACCTGACGGCTTCTCGTCCTAATACTATAAAATGTTACCCCCCCCCCCCCCCCAATTTTGTGGCTCACTTATTGAATACTATGATACGGTAGTCCAAAGGGGGTTCTTCTCTGCTCAGGAAAACAAGGCCCTAATTATATTGATTCCTAAACCGGGCAAACCACGAGATCATGTGGAATCCTACAGACCCATTTCTTTGATTAATGTAGACCTTAAGATCTTAGCTTGAGTGTTGGCAGACCATTTGGCGCCCCACATTCCTTCCCTGGTGGGGGACCACTAGGTGGGGTTTGTGCGGGGCCGACACTCGGTAATAAATGTTCGCAAGGTCCTCCTCTCAGTAGCTCAGTGCCACTCTTCAAATACACAGTTATTAATGGTTAGCCTAGATGCAGAAAAGGCATTTGACAAGGTGCACAGGGATTATTTGTTCCAGGTATTATCTTACGCGGGCCTGAGGGGCTGGTTCCTTCAAGCTATAGAAGCTTTATACAAAGGACCGACTGCACACTTGTTGGTCAATACAATTAAATCCCCCCTCTTGGAGGTCCAGGTGGGCAAGAGACACGGATGCCATCTTTCCCCTTTGCTATTTATGCTGTATTTGGAACCATTACTGCGCACTATGGTGACAGATCCGGATATTTCCGGAGTGCTGCTTCCAGCCCAGTCGGTGAAAGTGCTGGCATTTGCAGATGATTTGATTTTAACTCTAACACACCCTCAGAGCTTGCTGCCTCGATTATTGTCAGTCATTGATGAGTTCAGGTTTTTCTCAGGCTTTGTACTCAACTTGCAGAAGTCCATGGCTTTACCTTCCCATTCAGAGATAAAGGAAAATTGGGAGGGAACATTTCCATTACAATGGGCCTCGCAAATGGTAACTTATCTGAGTGTCAGAATCCCAGTGGATTTATCCACACTCTATTCAATAAATATGGAATTTTTGAAAAATCGAGTAGCGATGGCCCTACAGGGTTGGCAATCTTTACCTATTTTCCTACTTGGACGGGTGGCACTATATAACATGGTTCTGTTTCCGACTTGGATATATGCTTTTCAAACATTACCCCTGTTTTTACAATTTAAAGACGAGAGATGGCTGCAGAGACAGCTAAACAAATTTCTTTGGCAGGGGAAGAGGGCCCGCATGTCCATCTCGAGGGCATCACTACCACAAGACAAGGGGGCTTGGGACTGTTAGACCTTCACCTCTTTTCAGTGGTTGGCTGTATGCACCATCTGTCAGACTGGTCCAATATTTTTCTAACACCCCCTCAGAGACCCGCTGGTTTGAACCCCTACACTTTGCCTATTGGCTCCAAACCCGGCAATCTTGGGTCAAGTTTCTCCCATTTTCTGACCTCTTCGCCAGACGTGGCGCTGGTTATGCACATTTTTTTTCTCTGAGCAATTCAGTTTCTCCCTTATTACCCATAAGAGGAAACTCCTCCTTCCCAGTGGGCAGCACTTTGAAGGTTTTTCAGTGATGGGCATCTTGGGGAATTCAATACCTGTATCGTGGTATCAGAACAGGGAACAATAAAAGCCGACTTAGACCTTTGGGGGGAGTATAAACTGGACAAGTAAGATATCTTTGCCTATATGGAGCTATGTTCCATCTTTGCCAAGAAGCTCACTGGCAACAGAAACCTGGTACTGTTATAACTCTATGCTTGGGCTTGACGCGCAATCGTGTATCCCTTTGAAATTTTTCCACTCACACCTCAGAGACTCTACAAAGCAGCATGACTATGAGATGGTGACCCAGCAATGGAATATGGACTTAGGCATTCACCTTACCAAGGAACAAACACGAACCAGTCTTATGAAGATATACCAGCTAACAGAGAATTCCAGCTGGTGGGAGTTACAATTTAAGTTTACCTTCAGACTTTATATTTCTCCCTGCAGAGCCTTTCGGGCTACACTACGAAGCTCTGATAATTGCTCCAAATGTGATGGTGGAGGAACCCACTTAGGACACATGTTGTGGACATGCCCCCCCAGAGAATGCGTTTTGGAAAGACTTGGTTTTACATGTGTCAAGGATCTGGAAGGTCACCTGGCATCACTCCCCGAAACAATTATTCGACTGATTCACACTTCCAGGAAGGTCACCAGCAGGCCTGAAGGCCTTCTTACAGCGATCAATCCTTATGGCAAAAAAAGCGATTCTACAGCTATGGCTTAGTCAGGAAGCAGTGGCTCAGTGGCGCTCGATAATGATCCACATGTGTTTGTTGGAATGCAGGAGCAATCCGAAGTTATCTTTAAAAAAGGGGGACTTGTACTGCAAGACATGAGCTCCATTTTGGGACTCTCTCACCCCAACAACACATAGTTGAATACTGAATTCCTGAAGGGGGTGGGTTGGGGGTAGGGATGGGGGGAAGTGGGGGAAGGAGGGGGTTGAAGAGTATGGACATCATACCATGTGTTAGTTGAGTAAGAGAACTGTTTAATTGTATCATTGATAAAACCATTTATTGTAAGAAGCTATTTGTAACTTGACAAAAAATGTTAATAAACAAGATTTGGGGAAAAAAAACTGGTTGTGGTCTCAATGACTGTGGTTGCCCACCCCTGTACAAGATACTTCAAACAGTGGTATCTGACCCGGAAAGTCTTATTGTTGGTGGCAGCTAGTTCATTTTGTAGGGTCAGTGAGCTTCAGGTCCTAACAACTGATCTTGTCTTACACTGTTTTTCAACAGTAGAGTGATTCTGTGCATCCATCCAAAGTCCTTTCCCAAAGGTTCCATCTTAACCAGTCAATAGTCCTTCCAACCTCTTTTCCAAAACTTCATGCCCACAAAGCGCACTGCACTGCACACTTTGGACTGCAAGGCCTTCGCCTTCTATCTGGAGTGGACTAAAGTTCATAGAAGGTCCACCCAGTTTGTTTCTTTTGACCCAGACATGATGGGGACTGCCATCAGCAAACACGTACCTTCTAATTGGCTAGCAGACTGCATTTCCTTCGCTTATGCCAGGAAGGCTGGGCTGACTCTAGAGGATCTTGTCACAGTTCATAGTGTCAGAATTGTCTGTGCCTGTGTTGGTAGTCCATTGGAGGTCATCTGTCTCCACAGAAGAGATTTGCAGGGCTGCAATGTGGATTTTTGTCCATATATTCACATCACATTATTACTTAAAGCAGGACTTCCAACATGACAGTAGATTTGACCAGACAGTCCTCCAGAATCTTTTTTGGGGTTTAGAAACCAATTCCATCTGCCTGGTCCCTTACTTTCCGTTCTAGGCTGCCTGACAACAAAATAAGATTATAAATACGTTTTTTTTGCTACCAAAGATTATAAAGGTATCTGCTGGTTGCAACATCAAGTTCTGTTATTCCCCTTTTTTTTCTGTCGAAGGCAGCCTATGGCTAGGAGACCCATGAAGGAAGATTCATTAGTCCTGTTCATCCTGTAGCAGATGTTCTCTGAGGACAACAGGATATAGCTCCTCACTACCCACCCACCTCCCAAAGGAGTTGCATTCCTCAATACATGTAATGGACTGAGGAGAACTTGCATGGCAGCAGCTAGGGAAGAGTGCACATGCAAAGTTAACTTTTGCAAAAGCTTCCAGATAGCTGGAATAGTGTATCCTGCACCAGGCTCCATCAGTGATCTGAACTATGAGTGAAGATTTATGCCCTGCTATCCTTGGAGAAGACATGCTACAGGTAAGTAACTTAATTTTAAATTCTGTCCCCATATGCATTATGACAAAGACGTCTGACTGTTTTAGTAACCACCCTCTGGGCCAACTATATCCACTTTATATTCTTTTCAAAATGTGGTCTCCAGAATTGCACAGTATTTCAAATTAAGTCTCACTAAAGGCTTATACAGATGTATTATCACCTCCCTTTTCCTTTTGACCTCTCCTGTACCAAGCATTCTCCTGGCTTTTGCAGTTGCCTTTTCTACTTGTTCCACTTTAAGATCATCAAATACAATTACTTCTTGCTCTTCTTTCATGAACAGTATTTCATCCCCCCACTCCCTGTGCTTTTTTTTGTTACATTTGTACCCCGCACTTTTTCCCACTCATGGCAGGCTCAATGCGGAAGGCAATGGAGGGTTAAGTGACTTGCCCAGAGTCACAAGGAGCTGCCTGTGCCGGGAATCGAACTCAGTTCCCCAGGACCAAAGTCCACCACCCTAACCACTAGGCCACTCCTCACCTTTCTTTCATGAACAGTATTTCATCCCCCCACTCCCTGTGCTGTACTGCTTAAAGAATTACACGGGGATGGGGAACCACAGTAACTGCGGGAATGGGGACGTGGGACAGAGCTCACGGGGACAGATCCCACAGGGATGGGGTGGGGATGAGATCCCATGGGGATGGGGACAGAGCCCACTTTGTTCTCGTGTCATTTTCTAGTTGGGTAGAGGGTGGTGGTGGGAAGGAGGGTTATTGTAGCTGCTCATTGTTACTATTGTTTTCTATTTGTAATTTATACACAACAGTTGCACAGCATATTGTTCCTTTTTATACTTTAATAAAAAGATTTAAATTTAAATCATAAGTATTCAAGGCTTCTGTGGAGCTCATTGAAATAAGATTTAAATTAGTTCTGCTTGCATTCCGCCCCTACGATCGGAGAACAGCTCTCTGATCGTCAGGGTGGAATAGCTCCTTAACCCTACACCAGCTCAGAACTGACATTGGGTTAAGGATCTGTTCCTGCCTCTCCCTATCAGAGTCAAGCAGCCAGGGCTGCCACCATGTCCTGGGGGTCTGTGGGACCCCCGGACTCTCTTCCCAAGGTGGGGCCCTGATGTCCTGGTGCCCTCCCAGGATGGTGACACAGGGGTCTAGAGGTCTGGTGGATATATAGCCCCCCATACCCCCCCAAAATTTGAATGCGGTGCTGGAAAGAGGAGGGAGTGCTACTCACTCCTCCAATGCTAAATTACGAGGGGGTGGGTGGGTTTGCCATTAGACCACCAAGGAAGGAGGGGGAGTTGCGTCAGCAGCCCACTTGGGCCACCAGGTATACTTTTTTGGGTGGGTGCGGGATTAGTGGAACTGGGGATCCACTGGATCTCCAGCCCCTTGTGCTCTCATGTCGGTGGGGGGGGGGGGGGGGGGGGGGTCAGGGGGCTGGAGGTTCCTGTGTCGCCATCTAGGGGGTTTGTGTGGGTTCTTGGGAGGCTCTGGGCCACCGGGGCCTTTCTTTCTTTGGGAGGGGGGTCCAGGGGTCCCATAGACCTACAGCCTCTGTGTTTGACAGGTCCGGGCTTTAGACAGCCTGACTTAACTGACACACATATTGATGACCCTGATTTGTCAGAGTCACCAGCAGAGACCCTTCCTGTTATAGATACTGATATAGGACAGAGACATATAGGACAGAGACATGCTTTTCATGAAGCACAGTGCTGTGACCCTGACCTGGAAGCCTTGAGGCAGAGGGCTGGTCAGCCAACCAATGAGACTTTTAAAGATCGTATCCTATGGAAAGGGGGCATGCTGTACAAAGAGACTGATCCCATTGATCCTAACAGGTCCTGAACAGCAGACAAACAGCTTATAATTCCCAAAGCATACAGAGAACAGCTCCTACAGATTGTACAAGACATTCCACTAGTGGGACATCAGCGGGTGACACGCACATGCACTAGATTGACACAGAACTTCTATTGACTGGGAGTATCTCGAGCTGTAGCTGATTAATGTCGAACCTGTGATGTGTGCCAGAGAATCCACACATGCAGTGAAAACAATACATGACCACCTAAACTTCAGGAAATTATTAAAAACCCACCTTTTAAAAAAAGCATATCCCACCGATCCAACATAAACCCCCACACCCAGCAACACAACATAATCAATTATCGTACGACAATTTACTATCCTCCTTCCCCTCGACCCCTAACCTCTGATTCACTGCTACCTCTTTTGACCACAACATAATCTTGTATTTATTATCAACCGAAACGGCAAATGCCGTTACGGTACTTTGTAAGCCACATTGAGCCTGCAAACAGGTGGGAAAATGTGGGATATAAATGTAATAATAAATAAAATAAAATAGATGAGGACAGAGCCCACGGGGATGGAGATGGCCTACGGGGATGGGGCGGGGGTGGAGACAGAACCTGTGGAGACGGAGACAGAACCCACAGGGACGGGACAGGGACAAACTATGTCCCTGTGTCATTCTCTAGTACTGCTCCCTTGATTTGTTGTTTTCAGCTGAAATGTATGATCCTACATTTTGTAAACATTAAATCTTACCTACCCATGCTTTATTCCCCCCCCCCCCCCCCCCACCACCACCACCACCACCAAGGTGCTACTGAGCAGTAGCTAGGATTGAATGGGCCCCTATTAACACCATCTCTCCCAAGGTATTGGAGACTGGGAGGAGGAGAAAAAGGAGAAATCCCTTCAGAGCTCTAATAAACAAACTCTGAAACAAAAAGAAATTCAGACCAATATAGAAAACCTGTCATAGTAATAGGTAACTGAAATGCATGATATCAGAGATGCACATTTCCCAAAGCTGACTGCAATAAATTCAGAAAAAGAAAAATACTGTTTTCTGCCTTTTATGTCTAAGCATTGCTTTGGTTCCAATGTCAGTGTCTCTTTCCTTTTGACATTTCTTCTCTATGTGCACTGGCCATTTTCTTCCCTATGTATCCATGTGCCTGTGCTTATCCTCCCCTATGTCCAGCAACTGCCCTCTTACTATTCCTATCCTATCCATATTCAGCATTTCTTTGTGTTCCTATCCCTTCTCTTTTGACCAGTTTATCCTCTCTTCCTTTTTTCCTGTACCCCCCCCCCCCCACCATTGGCCAGCATCTCTGTCTCTTCTGTTGGTCCAGTGTATCCGCCCTCTCTCCCCCTGGTCCACTCTTTCCTCTGCTTCCCCACATCCCAGGTCCAGCATCTCTTCTCCTCTCTTCCCCTCTTGGTGCTCCTCAAAATGTGTGATGTGCACCAGCAGAAGCAGCACTGAAAACAGGTTGCTTCCATCTGGCCCCACCTGGACCTTCCTCAGCTGGATCCCACCTCTCTGATGTAACTTCTTGTGAATGAGACACGACAGAGGAAAGGCCCTGGGGTCCAGACAGAGGCAGTCAGTTTTCTTTGTTGCCTCTGCCAGCGACCCAGTGCACATCTTGAGGATCATGGGGAGAGCAAGGTTAGAAAGATTGCGGTCCTGCAGGAGGGCAGAGTAAGGCAGGGGCCAACTGCAGGCAGCCCTGGCCATTTAGCCAGACTTGCTCGTCGGTAGCTGCAGCTCTGGTACTGAGTACTAGCATCTTTTCTATTGCCTGCTACTATTGACTTGCAGACTCAAGTGTTAATGAAAGAGCCCAGGATCTGCACCAAGGAGGTTTGATTTCACAAGATTGAAGCTGGTCTCCACCCAAGGAGGTTTTCATTTTCCCCAATGCAGCTGCCACTAACTTAGTACATCCAAAACAATTAAATTGATAGAGACAAAGCTGGGCCAGGGACAAATACACCCCCAGGCCCATGTGCTGCCCCCCTAAAGACCCACACGCCACGCCCATCAGGCCTGTTTATTTGTTTGTCTTCTCTCCTGCTAGCTCTGCTCTGCTGCACAGGTCCTTCTTCCAAGTAGTTTACACAGGATGTGGGACACGGCAGGAAGAAGGACCTGTAGCCGGCAGAGCAGAGTTAACACAATAACTCTGTTCTGTGGCACACAGGAGCAGGAGAGCCATGCTAGCGCCGGGTGAGTGCTGGACCTCCCCCCTTGGAGGCCAGGCCCTGGGGAATTTTGCCCCCCCCCCCTTTCGGCAGCCCTGAGGGTGACTGGCTCTGCCTACTGGCTTCAGCCCACATAATGGACCAGATAAGCTCATGTCATCAACTATTATCACACTTCCTTGACTTGCACACCCCAAAATCACAGAGGTCCCCCAACAAGAGAAACAGTGTTTCCAGCTGATGCATGCAGTCCCACAAGAGAATATGGAGCTGCATACTACAGCTAGCACATGATAGCTCAGCTCATGCACAATGTGGGAGAAATGGGTTTACGAAGTGGAACTCTTCATACAATCAAGGTAGAAAAGCAAATTTTTCTATAGAATTCCTCTAGACTGGCACAGACTGCTGGGTTATGCACTGTCACCAGCAGATGGAGACTGAGAATTACTAATTTCTAAGCAGGGCTTTTTTTGAGGGGGTTCTGAGTACTGGCATCTTTCCCATTGTCTGCTAAAATTGACCCATGGTCCCCAAGTTTTAATGAAATAGCTCAGATTCTACACATCAATTCTGCCTTGTCATAGATTCTGTGACTGGTTTCAGCAGGCCTGCCTATTGTAGGGTGGGTCCTTCAGTGATCACCCCACCCCTGAAGGGTGATCTGGCATTTGAGTACCGACACCTTTTTTGTTAGAAAAAAACACACGGTTTCTAATTAAAACTATAAATGTGCTGCTCTGTTCCCTGACAGCCTCAGACTGTAGCAGATGGTGGATGTGGTAAGCCTGTGCAAGCTAGGTCTGGTAGTTAGGTCTTGAGGGTTTTGGTATCAGAATGGATTTACAAAAATAAAATAAAAGGGAACATTTTAGAGCCAATTTCTTTCCTCTCACTGCTGCCTTATTTTGTTCTCCTTGCTGCCCATGAGGGTCTCCTTTGCCCCAGGAGTGTAATTACAAGGGTGACTGGGTCCCTCCCCCTTCATCCCACTCTCCCAAGTCAGGGGTCTGTTTTTGTACCTCGACTGACCTCCTCTGTCTGGCAGCAGGGTTTGCTTCATCTGGAAAAACGGGGGGGGGGGGGGGGGGGGGGGGGGGGGGGCGACAAAAAATAAAAGCAAACAGCCTCTTGCTGCCTTCTCCTTGTACTACCTGATTTCCTTTGCGTGCTCTTTTTGGGACATACACAGTGGTCAGGGTGTTTCTGGGTGGGGATGAGACGGGCTTAGTTTGTCAGTTCACATCTTGCTTCTTCTCTGCGATGAGCACAAACAGGCTAAGGAAGTGTTTGGTTTGCCTCAGGCATGGTTTGGAACCATATGGGGGGATACAAGTTTTGTACCAGCTGTAAGGGGGACGATATTTCAGATTTGGCGGTTGTTGGGGCACTGAAAGAAGGTCTCAGCTGATGTTTATGATGTGGCAGAGGGCCCAGTTTTTTGCCACTGTTGCCTCCATGTTTGGAGTATGTGGCTGGAGCTTCAATTCATCCGAGTACTAGTGAGCAGTAGGCCTCCTCTGAGGTGGACTTATTTCCAGATTTTATCTGGCCTATGTACAAGGCCTTCTGCCTTGAAGCTGGGGAGTCAGACCAGACACAATGTTTGGAATGGAAGAAGAAACCCTCAAGGCCAACTCTCCTCTTTCTGAGGGGAAGCAGCTGTGGGCTGAAGATACGCTTTTGGGGCAGTACCAGAACAGCATGGGAAAAAGAACACCCTTATGATCAACTAAGAACATGCAAACTTATGCATGTTATTAGTGATGATCACAGTACATAAGTAATACCATACTGGGAAAAGACCAAGGGTCCATCGAGCCCAGCATCCTGTCCACAACAGCGGCCAATCCAGGCCAAGGGCACCTGGCAAGCTTCCCAAACGTACAAACATTCTATACATGTTATTCCTGGAATTGTGGATTTTTCCCAAGTCCATTTAGTATCGGTTTATGGACTTGTCCTTTAGGAAACCGTCCAACCCCTTTTTAAACTCTGCTAAATTTAAACCATTTTAAACCCTTTTTAACCGCCTTCACCACGTTCTCCGGCCACGAATTCCAGAGTTTAATTATACGTTGGGTGAAGAAAAATTTTCTCCGATTTGTTTTAAATTTACTACACTGTAGTTTCATCGCATGCCCCCTAGTACTAGTATTTTTGGAAAGCGTGAACAGACGCTTCACATCCACCTGTTCCACTCCACTCATTATTTTATATACCTCTATCATGTCTCCCCTCAGCCGTCTCTTCTCCAAGCTGAATAGCCCTAGCCTCCTTAATCTTTCTTCATAGGGAAATCGTCCCATCCCCGCTATCATTTTAGTCGCCCTTCGCTGCACCTTTTCCAATTCTACTATGAGGCATATTTTCAAAGCACTTTGGGAGGCTAAGTTCCATAGGTTTCTATGGAACTTTGGGAGGCTAAGTGCTTTGAAAATATGCCTCTATATCTTTCTTGAGATGCGGCGACCAGAATTGAACAAAATACTCAAGGTGCGGTCGCACCATGGAGCGATACAACGGCATTATAACATCCTCACACCTGTTTTCCATACCTTTCCTAATAATACCCAACATTCTATTCGCTTTTCTAGCTGCGGCAGCACACTGAGCAGAAGGTTCAGTGTATTATCGACGACGACACCCAGATCCCTTTCTTGGTCCGTAACTCCTAACGTGGAATCTTGCATGACGTAGCTATAATTCGGGTTCTTTTTTCACCACATGCATCACCTTGCACTTGCTCACATTAAACATCATCTGCCATTTAGCCGCCCAGTCTCGTAAGGTCCTCTTGTAATTTTTCACAATCCTGTCGCGATTTAACAACTTTGAATAACTTTGTGGCATCAGCAAATTTAATTACCTCGCTAGTTACTCCCATCTCTAAATCATTTATAAATATATTAAAAAGCAGCAGTCCTAGCACAGACCCCTGAGGAACCCCACTAACTACCCTTCTCCATTGTGAATACTGCCCATTTAACCCCACTCTCTGTTTCCTATCCTTCAACCAGTTTTTAATCCACAATAGGACATTTCCTCCTATCCCATGACCCTTCAATTTCCTCTGTAGCCTTTCATGAAGTACCTTGTCAAATGCCTTTTGAAAATCCAGATACACAATATCAACCGGTTCTCCTTGGTCCACATGTTTGTTTACTTCTTCAAAGAATTGAAGTAAATTGGTCAGGCAAGATTTCCCTACACAAGAGCCGTGCTGACTTGGTCTCAGTTGTTTTTAATAAATAGCCTCTACCATTTTCCCCGGCACTGACGTCAGACTCGCTGGTCTATAATTTCCCGGATCTCCCCTGGAGCCTTTTTTAAAAATCGGCAGGACCTTTGCAGAAAGATTGTGCCTGGGCATGCACTCAAGGCATAATCCACCAAGTGAAGTAGTTTGACAGATCTAGGAATTTCTTCTGGATCAGGCCCGTCACTTTCCCCACCCAAGCACAGGGGGACCCTGGAGGTTCAGTGAACGCCCCCCCCAGAGCACAGTGGGACCCATGACGGGGAACCCCAAGAAGGAGGGCTAGTTCCTCCTGCACCAACTTAAAGTACCAGGGGAGGGGGGTTGGGGGACCCCACTGCTGAAGCACCAAGGCTAGGCTGTGGGTGGGAGGGGTGGAGTTGGATCACAGCAGGCCCCCTACCCCAGGTCCTACCAGGCCTTGTTTGGAGAGGATTTTCTTTTTTGCCTCGGGTGGGGGGCTGGAAGCATGCTGAACAGTGCCTTGCCAAACCTTAAGGCCAGCTCTGCCATAGGGTTTGGTGTGGGAGCAGTGCTCATTTGGTGCGCTACTGCTCAGCATTAGGGAGGAATAGTGATGAGCCTGTTTAGCATGCATTTACATGCAGGTAGCTTTCAGAGCCGGCAAGCTTGTTGGGTCTGATCACTGGGTGCCAGCAAATGCAGACACTAATGGCCTCTAGCACCCATGTTTGCTTTCGATCATCTGGCTGTAAGCTTAGTAGAGTTATTTTCATCTCCAGCTGCAATTGTATGTCCTACCTTACAAAGTGCTCACTCTTCGTTTTCCCAAGTTCCAGCTGATGTGCCATAAGGCCTCCTATCACTCAGGAATGAATCAGTAAGAATCCAAGCTATTTTGATTTGGCCCTTTTCAGATAGGCAACCTCCACAACCTACTTGCATTTTCAGATTTTCCTTAATAACTATACGTGAGACCTATTTGCATACATTGCCCCCCACTGTCTACAAATAGATTTCATGCATAGTCATTGGGGAAAGCATGAAAAGCCAATTGGGTTGCAGCCCTCAAGGCCTGAGGTTACCGACCTCTGTCTTAGAGCATGTTTAATAGTTATTACATGACAGCTGCAGCTAAGAGTATTTAAGAACAAGTTTATAAATATAAAATAGAGAAATGTATTGTGGTAAAAACTTGCAAACAAACTATTCCTTGTTTTAATTGCAGTAAGAAAAGGACAAGTTAAATTGAGCTAAAATTACTAGAAACAGGATAACGCCAAGTTAGGCTGTCAGTAAGTGAAGCCATTTTGCACAGAGTTCACTGTAGCATACATTAGAGCTGTGCTGTAATGTTTTGTGGTAACATCTCAATACTATAACCAAATAGTATACAAATATATTGTACACAAAGACAGGAGAGCACACCAGAAGCACGCACTAGCACTTAATGACAGCACTCAGCCCTGAGTACACATGTTCCAAAATGCTATTGTACATACCAGTCAGTCTGGACATAAATACATGCATAAATTTTCAGAGCCCCCCCCCCCCCCCCCGTTACTTATCTCCTCTCCGACCCCACCAAGCAGCACAAAATGTAAATACTCCATGTTTCCAGACACCCCCCCCCCCCCCCAAAAAAAAAAAAAAACCCCAAGGTATGTAAAGTCCTTACTGATGCTAGCTGTAGAAGAATGAGCTAACTTTACTCCTCCTTAAACCTGGTGTTAACCCCCCTCCCCCCCCCGAACTCTTCAGGTCTTTGGGGTGGGGTTTAAAAGCTATTGTCAGTGCTCAGCTAATTTAAATCCAGTAGTAATGAGTTTCTTGTGCATGAGCTGTGTGCAAACTTGTTAAAACAGGACACCCCATGAAGTGCACAAATGTATGCGCACTATGCTGTGTGCAAAGCCTCCCACTATTACATTAGCTTAACTGGTTAATCATTCATTTAAAGTAACCTGCAGAGTAAGTTTGGGCCTACTTGACAAAGGGTTTGAGGTTAGTTTTTGCCACTACAGATAAAAGAAAACACATCACACCCTGATTAATAGTTTAGTACTTCTGAAAGTGTTTAGTGAAATTTGGTCTTACCTGATAACTTCCTTTCCTTCTGTCACACTAGACTAGACCAATGGGTTTTGTTCTCCAACCAACAAATGGAGGCAGAGAAACTGTCTGGTTTTCTGGATATCCCTAATGAATATACATCATACTTCCTCACTGATTTAAGGCAATCATTTTGAAGTACCCATAAGCAGTTAAAACAGTCCAGTACCCCACAGGGTTACAGTTCTAAAATAAATAAAATCATTGTCAATAAATCATGACGAGTCCAGTTCATAAAAAACAGTAATACTTATCTTTACATGTTCCTTTGTCTTAAATCAATGAGGAAGCGCAATGATAGAGAAAGGGGACAGTTTTCTCTCACTTTGGTCACAAGGTTTTCTGAGCACTATGGCTTACAAATGTTACAATTGTATTTTATGTGATACCCTGGGAAATAGTATTTTTGGTTTGATTTGTATTCCTGTGGATTTTTTTTTTGAAACGTGAATAGTGAAATCCCATTTTCAGAATGAATATACATGAAATATTTTGTTTACAATGCAGGTATTATATTCAACCCTCTCGGGTATATTCATTAGGGACAACCAGCAGAAGAAGCGATGATCTGCAAACCAGCAAAGCAAGAGGCAGGCCAAAATGACTGAAGTGCTGAGCATTTTATTGCGAAAGACACCCAATGTGGCTGTTAAATTAAATATGCAATTCAGCAAATTAGACCTAATTAACAAAACAAAAATTTAGCTGGTTTGTGGCCCTGCAGGATTCAGTTTTGATATCCAAGCTTTAGATCAGGATTGTCTAACCTCCATCCTTGAGGGCCCCAATTCAGAATATGCATGAGAGCTATTGCATAAACTGCCTCTATTGTATGCAAATAAATCTCATGCATATTAGGGAAATCCTGAAAACCTAGACATCCCTTTGCTATAGATTATATTTCAGCTCATTACTGCTACCATCCTGTTTATAGATAGCATAAACAAAACTTTTCCCCATCCAGTTAAGTAAAAAAAAAAAAAAAAAAGACTCCTATTTAACATTTAGTTAACTGCGCATTATAAACAAGTAAAATTCTTGGTTACAGTAGTCAGACTATTTAACAAGATGCCTAAGGAAGTTTAGGAGAGCAGAACATGTTTTAAATAAAAAGGATAGGTACTTGATACGGCCTCCCCAGCCCCACAACCAAATTGGTTTGCAGTATATCCACAACAAATGTGCAAGAGATATAGGATAGAGGAGTATAGACTCAGTATGTACAGTGAGCCCTTGCATGGTCAATGTGGATATCTGGAAAAACCTAACTCACAGTGGAGTTAGTAGAGGTTTGGGAAGCCCTTGACCATATACAAATGGATTTAGAATGCTTTTTTAAGTGGTAGCTTTTTCAAGTGGCAGTTGAACTGTGTTCTTAGTCATCTGCTGTCCTGCTTATTAATTCTTCCAGCCTGTTTGTCAGAAGTTCCAGGCTATGATGGGCCTTTACCAGTCGCCCTTTAAGCTGGAAAAGTGGAAACCAAGTATCAGTCAAGTTATATGCACAAAATCATAGATACATCTTTACACCACAGATAGAGATCCATAACAGTTAGGATTGTTAGGAGAGAACTTTTTTTCTGTATCTATGAAGGAAGGAAGATGGTATCCCTCCCCCCGCCCCCCCCAAAAAAGTAACCAACTAGCAACTGCAAGGCTGTCACACTTCACATCACTGTGCTAACCAGCAGGATGAGATTCAGTTTTCAATATTACAAAAAACGTGAAATAGAATTAAAATCCATATATAGGCTACAATACATGATCATCAAGACTTTAGGCGATCTTTAAAGACCTGTTTTGTAAGGCCTACCCTACTGATGCTACTCAATAGACTCTACATTATATTGCATCAAAGGACCATTATATTCCTTATTATTTTGTACCTTATTTTACAAATGTACCCCTCCCTTACCTGACCCTATTTCTTATTGACATGTAAGCCACATTGAGCCTGCTTGTGTGTGGAAAAATGTGGGATACAAATGCTGCAAATAAATAAATTTCAAGAATTCATTTATAAGCCCATAAATGCCTACCTAAGGAATCTTATTTTAAACTCAAATGGAGTAAATATCTTTCCCTGTTCCTGAATGATATATGCTAAACTAAGTTACAGCTGATGCTTGAAGATCCTGCACATCTCTCCTACCGCACATACTATATTTAAAAACTAACACACATGCAGAGTTAGATATTAGGGGGGGGGGGGGGGGGGAGAAGGAGGAAGAGAAGACAAACTTTACCATATCTATATCCTCTTGAAGACTTGAAAAATCAAAATTCAAATCAGAGGCTGGTACTGTAGTTTTTGTTTTAAGGACATAACTAAAAGAAACAAGAAAAAAAAAATCACAACTATTGCATGTTTAAATTTGTACATAGGATAAATGCATTCACACAAATTTTCTTGAAGGTCAAAAGCTATAACTCAGTAGAGATCATTTCTAGGTCAATAAATTGCCCCAGTTTCAGGGCCAGCGTTAAACCATGTTGGGCCCAGGCCATATATTTGGATGGGGGGGGGGGGGGTACAAAAAGCCCATCAGCATATTGTATCTTGAGCCCCCCTGCAGAATTGGGGAGGGGGGGGGGGGGGGAGTTCATTAGCAAGGCAATAACCCTGGGCTCCCAATGTTGGTCCTAACCAGTTTCCTCACTCTAGTGGCAAGAAAACAATACCATTCATCCCTCCTTCCCCCAACCCCCAAGTAGTGTAATAGATTTGTTCAAGTTTGCAGAAACTTAAGATTCAATACAGATACAGCAACTGCCTATGTTTGAATCAGTGGGCTTCTTTTCTGCACCCTTCTGTGGATGCTGTGAAGAGCACACCTTATATTACTGACAGTGGTACCAGCCTCAAAACACATTATCCTCAAGCATTTTAGATGTTTTTAAATCTCAGCTGCTTTCAAAAGCTATTAGTTACTTGTAATAAGGAAAAAAAAATCAGCACCAATGAAAGGTGAATTCATGCTGAAAAATGGAATAGACAGTCTTTGGGTCCATAAACATGCCTCTCTATGAACCATGGCCAAATTTTGAAGCTACAGGCCGGCAGTGTCAGAGGCCCGTTTATCTTTGTATTTATGGAGGTAGAAGCCAGGGGCTTTGTGGCCAAATGATGATAGCTGAGTCTTGGGTTGAGAAAACTGATCTAAATTATGCTAAAGATAGATAAGATAGAGTGAAAAAGTCAAAGAACAGTCTGGAGGTTTATATAAAAACACCATGCTAGTGGCAAGGGATGTAGTAAGGTGTTTGGGGTTATTACTAGATATTAATTTAACAATGGTCCTTCAAACTGCATTTTTATATTCAAAATTCTGCCACATCTAATTTAAGTCACCATGCACACAAAATATACATCTCAAAATGTGCAATTAACAGGCAGCTGACAAGTCTTACAGCTCTTAAAAAAAATGGTGATATGCCAGAGGAATGCTATTCTTGAAATATAGCATAATGGACTTATGATTTTGAAGTTTGTTATGTAACAAGCAGTAACATAACACTCAAAAATTTTAGTATTATACTACATATTTTTCATAAAGCTGCTCTGCGGTGCTTGTGGGAATGGATACTAAGGAAAAACTAAATAAGACAGTGATGTAAAAAAAAAAAAAATTCTGCTTCCCTCCTTCTCATATCCCCTATTGCATATGTGTCACAGTCAATGATTTCTGATCTTTAAAGAAAATGTATTAAAGGGAACCCGAGTAAAACATACAGAAACATGACAGATAAAGGCCAAATAGCCCATCCAGTCTGCATATCCACTGTCTCCTCATCTCCCTAAGTGATCCCACATGTCTGTCCCACACTTGACTTCAGATATAGTCCTCATCTCGGCTATTCTATGCATCCACCACCTTTTCTGTTAAAAAAAAAAAAAAAAAAAAAAGTTTCCTTAGATTATTCCTGAGCCTAACACCTCTTAACTTCATTTTATGCCTTCACATTATGACGTAAAATAGTTTATACATTATTACATCGTATCTTTATGGAACAAAGTTATCCAACACCCATATGAATAAGTAACTACCCCCTAAACTTAATAACCGATTGCACCACCTTTAGCAGCAACAAAACACTTCCTGTAATTTAATATCAAGTCTTTCACACTGCCATTGAGGAATTTTAACCCCCTCTTTGCAGAAATGCTTTAATTCAGACACATTCATATGGTTTCAGGTTTTACCATGTCTGTTGGATTCAAACCAGGACAATGACTAGGTCAAGCCAAAACTTTGTTTTTGTTTCTTCTCATTCAGATGTAGATTTGCTTTTTGTTTTGGATTATTGTCTTGCTATACAACCCACTTCAGCTGATGACTGCATATTCTCCTTAAGAATTTTCTATTATTAGTTGCATTTGTATCCCACATTTCCCCACCTTTTTGCAGGCTCAATGTGGCTTACATTATGCCGTAATGGTGATCGCCATTTCCGGAATGAGAACTACAAAGTGGTATTGCATTAAAGTTCATAAATGATAGAGTAGATTAAATTAGGTAATCAGTTCATTTCCGGCGTGAGAAATAAGGTGGTAGTGTGTTAACGTTCATTGGTGACAGAATGACTAAAGCAGTCAGGTATAGAGAGTTCGGTTTTGTCTGGTTCTGGTAGAATTTCATTGTCTGATATTTAGGATAGGTAACATTGTGGTATGTCTTTTTGAACAGGTTGGTCTTTAGTAATTTTCGGAAGGTTGTTAGGTCATGCATTTTTTTTAATGACATTTGGTAGTGCATTCCATAGTTGCGTGCTAATGTAGGAGAAGCTGGATGCATATGTTGATTTATATTTAAGTCCTTTGCAACTGGGGTAGTGGAGATTCAAGAATGTGTGCGCTGACCTTTTTGTGTTCCTGGTTGGTAAGTCTATGAGGTCTGACATATGCTGGGGCCTCGCTGTGGATGATTTTATGGACCAGGGTACAGATTTTGAACGCAATTCGTTCTTTTAGTAGTAGCCAGTGTAGTTTCTCTCTTAGGGGTTTGGTGCTTTTGCATTTCACTTTTCCAAATATGAGTCTGGATGCTGTGTTTTGGGCAGTTTGGAGTTTAATGATTTGTTCTTTACATCCGGCGTAGATGGCATTACAGTAATCTAGGTGGCTTAGCACCATTGATTGTACCAGGCTGCGGAATATTTCCCTTGGGAAGAAAGGTTTTACTCTTGAGTTTCCACATTGACAAACATTTTCTTTGTTGTATTTTTTGCGTGGCTTTCTAGTGTGAGATTTTGGTCAATTGTAACGCCGAGAATTTTCAGGCTGTCCGAGACAGGGAGGGTGTAGTTTGGGGTGTTTATAGTGGTGGATGAGATTGTGTTTTTTCTGCGTTGAGCTTTAGTTGGAATGCATCTGCCCACGAGTTCATTATTTGGAGGCTGTGTTTGATTTAGTTTGTAATTTCTTTTAGATCATGTTTGAACGGGATGTAGATTGCGACATCGTCTGCGTAGATGTAAGGATTGAAGCCTTGGTTGGATAGTGATTTGGCCAGTGGTGTTATCAGGTTGAAAAGGGTTGGTGAGAGCAGCGATCCCTGAGGTACTCCACATTCAGGTTTCCATGGTGTCGTCTTCGAGTTAGGTATCACTTGGTATGTTCTTGCGGTTAGGAAGCCATTGATCCATTTCAGTACGCTTCCTCCAATCCTGAAGTATTCTAGTATGTTCAATAGTATTTTATGGCTAACCATGTCGACGCTGGACATGTCGAATTGTAGAAGAAGTACACTGTTGCCAATTGCAATTGTTTGTTTGAATTTGGTTAGGAGAGTGATAGTAATGTTTGGGTGCTGTGGTTGGATTGAAATCCTGATTGTGATTCATGTAGTATTGAAAATTTGTTTTAGTCGTCGGTAAGTTGCTTGGTTACCATACTTTTAGTTTTACTACCAGAGGGATGGATGCTACCGGGCGGTAGTTGGTTATGTCATTTGTTTTTTTTCTTTAAATCTTTGTATTGGGGTAATATATTGCCTTTGTTGTTAGGGAAGAGTCCATGTTGTAGCATGTAGTTTAGGTATGACGTGACGTCTGTTATGAAGCGTTGAGGGGCGGATTTTGGGTCGTTGGGACATATGTCCAGTTTGCAGTGGGATCTGGCAAACCTGTTGATTGCTTGGGTGACAGTTTCGTCCAGATTCGGTCTGCTGGGTATTCATCAGTGATTGGGTCCAGACAGTTAATGAATTTTTCATGGTTGGTGGCATTGAGTGGTACAGTGCAGAATTCATGCTTCCTTCAATAAACAGCAAATTTTCAAGGTCTCGAGGTAGCAATGTATCCCTATACCATCACATTACAGCCACGTTTGGTTATGTTTCTTACTGTAAAAAGCTGCATTTACTTTACACTGAACATAAATGGGAGCTGTATATATATATATATATATATCTAATATAATAAAACGCACCGTGAACGTTCTAATGAGGACAACGTTCTGAAGTCACTAAAACACTCCCTGAAGGGTTCGTGGCGTGAAGCCAGCCAGGCTGCCAGCCGTCTCTGCCCCGCCCTCGCGTCAAACGTCATGACGTCCAGGGCAAACGTCATGACGTCGACGGCGCAAAAAAAAAAAAAAACCAAAAAAAAAAACGCAGCGTCAGGGAAGGAGGCGGAGCTCCCGACGTCTCTAGCCTTCCCTTCACTGTGTTCCGCCTTCTTCTGACGTCAAGGATGACGTCAGAAGAAGGCGGAACACAACAAAGGGAAGGCTAGACGTCGGGAGCGCCGCCTCCTTCCCTGACGCTGCGCTGCCGGAACCGCCGCCACGGAGGTAAATTTAAAAAAAAAAAAAGGGATGTAGGGGGAAGAGAAGAGGGTGGGCAGTTGAACAATGGGAGCGGGAGAGCAGAGGAGAAACGACAGCAAGGATGCGAAGGGGGGGGGAAGAAGGGGGCGGGACATGCGAGACAAGAGCATGGTTGCGAGGGGGGTCATGGAAGGGAGAGAGGGGAATTGCTGGAAAAGGATGAATGGAGGGGGCAGGGGACAGAGAAGCATGGATGGGCATGGATTGAGATGGCAGGGCTCAGGGAGAGAGGGGAATTGCTGTAAAAAGGATGAATGGAGGGGCAGGGGACAGAGAAGCATGGATGGGCATGGATTTGGATGGCAGGGCTCAGGGACAGAGGGGAATTGCTGTAAAAAGGATGAATGGAGGGAGCAGGGGACAGAGAAGCATGGATGGGCATGGATTGAGATGGCAGGGCTCAGGAAGAGAGGGGAATTGCTGGAAAAGGATGAATGGAGGGGGCAGGGGACAGAGAAGCATGGATGGGCATGGATTGAGATGGCAGGGCTCAGGGAGAGAGGGGAATTGCTGGAAAAGGATGAATGGAGGGGGCAGGGGACAGGTGGGCATGGATTGGGAGGGCAAGGCTCACACTCTCTCTCTCATATACAATGTCTTTCTGACTCTCACTCTCACACACTCTGTCTCACAATGTATCACATTCACTCTCTATGTGCCACACAGTCACTCACACACTCGCTTGGTCTCATACACTCACTCTCACAGAGAATCTGTCTCACACACACACTCTCTCTCGCGCACACACACACACACACACTCTCACACTGTGTCTCACATACACACTTGCACACACTCTCATTCTCACACACACACTCTCACAAACACACTCTCACCCAGACTCGCTCTCTCTCTCACAAACACACACTTTCACTCTGACTCTCACACAGTCACTCTCACATACACTCCGAGGAAAACCTTGCTAGCGCCCGTTTCATGTGTGTCAGAAACGGGCCTTTTTTACTAGTATATATATATGACTATGGACTTTTCCCCCCCAGAAAAGTATATATTGAACCTTACCATGAAAGTGAAGTCCCCACAAAGTTTCTACAAGAACGGTATGCGACAGCTTCCCCCTCACCCCTTCTGGAATTTCCTTCGGCTGTCGCATACCGTTCTTGTAGAAACTTTGTGGGGACTTCACTTTCATGGTAAGGTTCAATATATAGGGAGGTTTAGATTTAGCAAGGCTAGCAGCAGTCAAGCCTGGTTGTGTTCAATCAGCTGAATATAATAGCCATACTAGGTCAGACCAATGGTCCATCTAGCCCGGTATCCAGTTTCCAACAGTGGCCACAATTCATGTCACAAGTACCTGGCAGAAACCCAAATACTAGCAACATTCCCTGCTACCAATCCCAGGTCAAGCAGTGACTTCCCCATGTCTCTCTCAATAGTAGACTATGGACTTCCCCCCCCCCCAGAACTTGTTCAAGCCTTTAACCTCAGATATGCTAATTGCCATAAGACCAATTAAATGTGGTCATTGTTTAGTTAAGAGGGCAGTTACTTTTTCACATAGGTGATGTGTGTTGGATAACTGTTCCTTAAATGAAGTAAATTTAAAACCTGGGTTATCCATTTACTCACTTCCCCTTTGCCTAATTGGGAAGGTGGGGGGGGGCTTTTTCACATCCCTGTAGTATTAAAAACCCCTCACTCACTCAGACCGCACAAAATTACACTTATTTGGAGTCATCGATTGGTGTCCAGCAACAAGACTAAATCCATATCAAGTAGTCCCTTCCATACCCACAACATGAAGATGCAAGAGGGGGCAATTTCTCTAATTTTGATAAGTTTTAACAAAAACATTGGCACACTCACGGAAGAAATATCTGGGCTCAGAGGGAATTCTGAAACCTCTTGTGCACAAAACAAACAGCTTCATACAAGACACCAAGCAATTACCACCAAACACCCTTGTGGTCACGATGGATGTAGAAAGCGAATGCTACATACCTGTAGAAGGTATTCTCCGAGGACAGCAGGCTGATTGTTCTCACTGATGGGTGACGTCCACGGCAGCCCCTCCAATCGGAAACTTCACTAGCAAAGGCCTTTGCTAGTCCTTGCGCGCTCATGCGCACCGCGCATGCGCGGCCGTCTTCCCGCCCGAACCGGCTCGTGTTCGTCAGTCCCATATGTAACAAAACAAATCAAGGGAAGACAACTCCAAAGGGGAGGTGGGCGGGTTTGTGAGAACAATCAGCCTGCTGTCCTCGGAGAATACCTTCTACAGGTATGTAGCATTCGCTTTCTCCGAGGACAAGCAGGCTGCTTGTTCTCACTGATGGGGTATCCCTAGCCCCCAGGCTCACTCAAAACAACAACCATGGTCAATTGGGCCTCGCAACGGCGAGGACATAACTGAGATTGACCTAAAAAAATTTACCAACTGAGAGTGCAGCCTGGAACAGAACAAACAGGGCCCTCGGGGGGTGGAGTTGGATCCTAAAGCCCAAACAGGTTCTGAAGAACTGACTGCCCGAACCGACTGTCGCGTCGGGCTGACTTCAAGTGGGCTACCGACGCAGCCATGGCTCTAACATTATGAGCCGTGACATGACCCTCAAGAGCCAGCCCCGCCTGGGCGTAAGTGAAGGAAATGCAATCTGCTAGCCAATTGGATATGGTGCGTTTCCCCACAGCCACTCCCCTCCTATTGGGATCAAAAGAAACAAACAATTGGGCGGACTGTCTGTTGGGCTGTGTCCGCTCCAAATAGAAGGCCAATGCTCTCTTGCAGTCCAATGTGTGCAGCTGACGTTCAGCAGGGCAGGAATGAGGACGGGGAAAGAATGTTGGCAAGACAATTGACTGGTTCAGATGGAACTCCGACACGACCTTTGGCAAGAACTTAGGGTGAGTGCGGAGGACTACTCTGTTATGATGAAATTTGGTGTAAGGGGCCTGGGCTACCAGGGCCTGAAGCTCACTGACTCTACGAGCTGAAGTAACTGCCACCAAGAAAATGACCTTCCAGGTCAAGTACTTCAGATGGCAGGAATTCAGTGGCTCAAAAGGAGGTTTCATCAGCTGGGTGAGAACGACATTGAGATCCCATGACACTGTAGGAGGCTTGACAGGGGGCTTTGACAACAGCAAACCTCTCATGAAGCGAACTAAAGGCTGTCCTGAGGTCGGCTTACCTTCCACACGGTAATGGTATGCACTGATTGCACTAAGGTGAACCCTTACAGAGTTGGTCTTGAGACCAGACTCAGACAAGTGCAGAAGGTATTCAAGCAGGGTCTGTGTAGGACAAGAGCGAGGATCTAGGGCCTTGCTGTCACACTAGACGGCAAACCTCCTCCACAGAAAGAAGTAGCTCCTCTTAGTGGAATCTTTCCTGGAAGCAAGCAAGATGCGGGAGACACCCTCTGACAGACCCAAAGAGGCAAAGTCTACGCTCTCAACATCCAGGCCGTGAGAGCCAGGGACCGGAGGTTGGGATGCAGAAGCGTCCCTTCGTCCTGTGTGATGAGGGTCGGAAAACACTCCAATCTCCACGGTTCTTCGGAGGACAACTCCAGAAGAAGAGGGAACCAGATCTGATGCGGCCAAAAAGGAGCAATCAGAATCATGGTGCCTCGATCTTGCTTGAGTTTCAACAAAGTCTTCCCCACCAGAGGTATGGGAGGATAAGCATACAGCAGACCCTCCCCCCAGTCCAGGAGGAAGGCATCCGATGCCAATCTGCCGTGGGCCTGAAGTCTGGAACAGAACTGAGGGACTTTGTGGTTGGCTCGAGATGCGAAGAGGTCTACCAAGGGGGTGCCCCACACCTGGAAGATCTGTCGCACTACACGGGAATTGAGCGACCACTCGTGAGGTTGCATAATCCTGCTCAACCTGTCGGCCAGACTGTTTACGCCTGCCAGATATGTGGCTTGGAGCACCATGCCGTGACGGCGAGCCCAGAGCCACATGCTGACGGCTTCCTGACACAGGGGGCGAGATCCGGTGCCCCCCTGCTTGTTGACGTAGTACATGGCAACCTGGTTGTCTGTCTGAATTTGGATAATTTGGTGGGACAGCCGATCTCTGAAAGCCTTCAGAGCGTTCCAGATCGCTCGCAACTCCAGAAGATTGATCTGCAGATCGCGTTCCTGGAGGGACCAACTTCCTTGGGTGTGAAGCCCATCGACATGAGCTCCCCACCCCAGGAGAGACGCATCCGTGGTCAGCACTTTTTGAGGCTGAGGAATTTGGAAGGGACGTCCCAGAGTCAGATTGGACCAAATCGTCCACCAATACAGGGATTCGAGAAAACTCGTGGACAGGTGGATTACGTCTTCTAGATCCCCAGCAGCCTGGAACCACTGGGAAGCTAGGGTCCATTGAGCAGATCTCATGTGAAGGCGGGCCATGGGAGTCACATGGACTGTGGAGGCCATGTGGCCTAGCAATCTCAACATCTGCCGAGCTGTGATCTGCTGGGACGCTCGCACCCGCGAGATGAGGGACAACAAGTTGTTGGCTCTCGTCTCTGGGAGATAGGCGCGAGCCGTCCGAGAATCCAGCAGAGCTCCTATGAATTCGAGTCTCTGCACTGGGAGAAGATGGGACTTTGGATAATTTATCACAAACCCCAGTAGCTCCAGGAGGCGAATAGTCCTCTGCATGGACTGCAGGGCTCCTGCCTCGGATGTGTTCTTCACCAGCCAATCGTCGAGATATGGGAACACGTGCACCCCCAGCCTGCGAAGTGCCGCTGCTACTACAGCCAAGCACTTTGTGAACACCCTGGGCGCAGAGGCGAGCCCAAAGGGTAGCACACAGTACTGGAAGTGACGTGTGCCCAGCTGAAATCGCAGATACTGTCTGTGAGCTGGCAGTATCGGGATGTGTGTGTAGGCATCCTTCAAGTCCAGAGAGCATGGCCAATCGTTTTCCTGAATCATGGGAAGGAGGGTGCCCAGGGAAAGCATCCTGAACTTTTCTTTGACCAGATATTTGTTCAGGGCCCTTAGGTCTAGGATGGGACGCATCCCCCCTGTTTTCTTTTCCACAAGGAAGTACCTGGAATAGAATCCCAGCCCTTCTTGCCCGGATGGCACGGGCTCGACCGCATTGGCGCTGAGAAGGGCGGAGAGTTCCTCTGCAAGTACCTGCTTGTGCTGGAAGCTGTAAGACTGAGCTCCCGGAGGACAATTTGGAGGTTTTGAGGCCAAATTGAGGGTGTATCCTTGCCGGACTATTTGGAGAACCCACTGATCGGAGGTTATGAGAGGCCACCTTTGGTGAAAAGCTTTCAACCTCCCTCCGACTGGCAGGTCGCCCGGCACTGACACTTGGATGTCGGCTATGCTCTGCTGGAGCCAGTCAAAAGCTCGTCCCTTGCTTTTGCTGGGGAGCCGAGGGGCCTTGCTGAGGCGCACGCTGCTGACGAGAGCGAGCGCGCTGGGGCTTAGCCTGGGCCGCAGGCTGTCGAGAAGGAGGATTGTACCTACGCTTGCCAGAAGAGTAGGGAACAGTCTTCCTTCCCCAAAAAAATCTTCTACCTGTAGAGGTAGAGGCTGAAGGCTGCCGGCGGGAGAACTTGTCGAATGTGGTGTCCCGCTGGTGGAGCTGCTCTACCACCTGTTCGACTTTCTCTCCAAAAATGTTATCCGCACGGCAAGGCGAGTCCGCAATCCGCTGCTGGATTCTATTCTCCAGGTCGGAGGCACGCAGCCATGAGAGCCTGCGCATCACCACACCTTGAGCAGCGGCCCTGGACGCAACATCAAAGGTGTCATACACCCCTCTGGCCAGGAATTTTCTGCACGCCTTCAGCTGCCTGACCACCTCCTGAAAAGGCTTGGCTTGCTCAGGGGGGAGCGCATCAACCAAGCCCGCCAACTGCCGCACATTGTTCCGCATGTGTATGCTCGTGTAGAGCTGGTAGGACTGAATTTTGGCCACGAGCATAGAGGAATGGTAGGCCTTCCTCCCAAAGGAGTCTAAGGTTCTAGAGTCCTTGCCCGGGGGCGCCGAAGCATGCTCCCTAGAACTCTTAGCCTTCTTTAGGGCCAGATCCACAACTCCAGAATCATGAGGCAACTGCGTGCGCATCAGATCTGGGTCCCCATGGATCCGGTACTGGGACTCGATCTTCTTGGGGATGTGGGGATTAGTTAAAGGCTTGGTCCAGTTCGCCAGTAATGTCTTTTTTAGGACATGGTGCATGGGTACAGTGGACGCTTCCTTAGGTGGAGAAGGATAGTCCAGGAGCTCAAACATTTCAGCCCTGGGCTCGTCCTCCACAACCACCGGGAAGGGGATGGCCGTAGACATCTCCCGGACAAAGGAAGCAAAAGACAGACTCTCGGGAGGAGAAAGCTGTCTCTCAGGAGAGGGAGTGGGGTCGGAAGGAAGACCCTCAGACTCCTCGTCAGAGAAATATCTGGGGTCTTCTTCCTCTGCCCACGAGGCCTCACCCTCGGTGTCAGACACAAGTTCACGGACCTGTGTCTGCAACCGTGCCCGACTCGACTCTGTGGAGCCACGTCCACGATGGGGGCGTCGAGAGGTAGACTCCCTCGCCCACATCGGCGAAGCTCCCTCCGCCGACGTAGTCGGGGAGCCTTCCTGGGAGGCGACGGCAGCCGGTACCGCACGCGGCACCGACGCCGGAGACCTCACCTCGGGCGATGGGCCAGCCGGCGCCACGCTCGACGGTACCGGTGGCGCAAGCACCGCCGGTACCAGAGGGGTAGGGCGCAACAGCTCTCCCAGAATCTCTGGGAGAACGGCCCGGAGGCTCTCGTTCAGAGCGGCTGCAGAGAAAGGCATGGAGGTCGATGCAGGCGTCGACGTCAGAACCTGTTCCGGGCGTGGAGGCTGTTCCGGGCTGTCCAGAGTGGAGCGCATCGACACCTCCTGAACAGAGGGTGAGCGGTCCTCTCGGTGCCGATGCCTGGTGGGTGCCGACTCCCTCGGCGACCCAGAGCTCTCGGTGCCGACCCGGGAAGGAGACCGATGACGATGCTTCTTCGATTTCTTGGAACGAAGCATGTCACCAGAGCTTCCTGGCACCGACGAGGAGGACGTAGAATCCAGTCGTCGCTTCCTCGGGGCCGAGGCCGAAGGAGGTCGGTCTCGGGGGGGCTGTACCGCAGGAGCCCTCAGGGTAGGGGGAGACCCACCCGAAGGCTCACCGCCACCAGCAGGGGAATGGACAGCCCTCACCTGCACTCCAGACGAAGCACCACCGTCCGACGACATCAGCAGACGAGGTCCCGGTACCACCGACGTCGATGCAGCTATCCGATGTCTCGGCGCCGATGCCTCGATGCACTGGCGGCCGAGGATGAAGCTCTGGACGCTGAAGACGTCGATGCACTCTATACCCCTGGTGCCGATGCCGACGAAGAGCCCGAGAACAAAACGTTCCACTGGGCCAATCTCGCTACCTGAGTCCGCTTTTGCAAAAGGGAACACAGACTACAGGCCTGCGGGCGGTGCCCAGCCCCCAAGCACTGAAGACACGACGCGTGCCTGTCAGTGAGCGAGATGACCCGGGCGCACTGGGTGCACTTCTTGAAGCCGCTGGTAGACTTCGATGTCATGGGCGGAAAAATCACGCCGGCGAGATCAAAAGTCGAAATGGCGGAAAAGGCACCGAAAAAACAAGGGGAAGAAAACTTCGACCCGAGGCCTAAAAGCGGCCTACCCCGACAACGAAAGAAAACTTACCGGGTCGAAAGCTGAAAATAGCGGGGGAAGAAAAGACCAAGAGTCTTTTCCCACACAAAGGATTATAATTTTTCTCTTCGAAAACACACAACGAACGCGCGAGGTCGACTTTGCGGGGCCAGACACGGCGAAAACACGACCGTACCGAGCGCGGATAAAAGAAGACTGACGAACACGAGCCGGTTCGGGCGGGAAGACGGCCGCGCATGCGCGGTGTGCATGAGCGCGCGAGGACTAGCAAAGGCCTTTGCTAGTGAAGTTTCCGATTGGAGGGGCTGCCGTGGACGTCACCCATCAGTGAGAACAAGCAGCCTGCTTGTCCTCGGAGAATCACTATACAACATTCCCCATGCAGATGGCATAGCGCTTGCATGTGGGAGGCTCCTAAATACATCCACACTGGACCATCAATACTCACCAGAAACTATTACAAAATTAATCAAATTTATTTTCTCTCACAACTACTTTCACTTTAACAATAATATCTATCTACAAATAATGGGCACTGCGATGGGCACCAGGACAGCACCCCAATATGCCAACCTTTTTATGGCTGAGCTGGAAGAGACATTTCTGAATACATACCAGACCAAACTCCTAAAATACTACCGGTACATTGATGACATTTTTATGATTTGGACTGAAGGGGAAGAAAAACAAATTTTACTATTCCTTCAATACATACCATCCAGATTCAAAATGTGACTACTCCCCAGAAAGTGTCAATTTTTTGGACACCACGGTCTCAATCAGCGATGGCTATATACAAACAACCCACAGACAGATGCAACTACCTCCACAACTCCAGCTTCCACCCTTCACATACAAAGAGATCCATTCATTTACAGCCAAGCCACAAGATACCACCGTATCTGCTCTGACCCAAGGGACAGAGACAGACACCTTGAAATCCTGACTGCATCCTTTGAACGGAAAGGCTACAACCCCAAAATAATCTCCCAAGAACATTGCCTCCTTCCTCAAAACACCCTGAGAAAATCTGCTACAGTACAAAGAAAAAAAAAAAAAAGCCACAGACAGAATCCCCCTTATAGTGACATACAACCCAGAGCTGGAAAAATTAACAAAAATCTTAAGACCTTCAGCCTCCACTCCAGGAGGATGAATTACTGAAAGATATTCCCATCCTCACCAGTGCTTGCTTTCCGACAACCACCCAACTTAAAAACACAAGCTAATCAGAAGTAAGCTCCCAACAGAGACTCAAAAAGAAGAGAATGGCACACATCCCGCTGCAAACTATGCCAAAACATTTCACAGGACCCCACAGTCATTCACAAAGGAAAAATATTCAACATAAAGGAATCCTTTACATGCTCATTTTCCAATGTGGTATACATCATTCAGTGTAAAAAATGTGATGAAGGATGCTATATTGGAGAAACAAGCCAGATGCTAAAGACAAGATTTAATTTACATAGACATCACATGAAAAATGCCAGTGCCAGACAGTATTCCACCCCTGTGGGGCAGCACTTTACAAAACCAGAACACTACCAGTGATTTCATAGTAAGAATCCTGAAAGGTAACTTTAAAACAATACAAGAACGTAAGACCGTTGAAGTCAAAATGATTGAATATTTTGACACCCAGACAAGACTTAAAGATCTGGGTTTTCTAGCCCATTATAAACCATAAAGTTGTATTGCTCTGTTTGTCACCCTCCTGTCTCCATGCATCTCTCACCTATCCACCCCCATCCTGTTAGACTGTCACTGAAATGCTTTGATGTTTCACTTTTATATACTGCCATTTACCAACACTTGCTTATTTCCGGTCTGACGAAGAAGGGCAACCTTCAAAAGCTAATCAAGAAATGTATTAAGTTATGTCCAATAAAAAAAAAATAAAAAAAAAGTATCATTTTCTTTTCCATGTTTGATTTTATTTCTATTGATTAACAAAAACATTAAATTTTCCGGAATAGGTAAATATGCAATACCAACATCCCCCACTATCTGTCCTTTCATGTGTTGTCCTTACCAGGAGATGTTCTGTTTTAAGAAGCAGAAAAGTTCTCGAAGGTGAGCAACAGATGCAAATGCAGAGAAAAGGCTAAAGCCTACTTTCATTGTACACGAGCGACAGTAGAGCACGTGATAGGAGCTAAAGAGACATAAGACAAGCGTCAGTGTTTTTTTTTTTTTTTTTTTTGTAGAGTACATCAAATTCAATGCATTTTATACATTCTCCCCGCCCCCCCCCCCCCCCATATTAAATAGGAGTACATCTATTGTCATTAATGATTCACAATGACATTCACAAAATAAGCACTGGCTTCACCTATGGCATTAGCTCAGTTGATGGGAGCCAAGTTCAAGACAATCAGAATAGCCACCTAGTGGTTAGAGCAGGAGACCAAGAATCAGAGAATCCAGGATTCCAATCTCACTTCTCCTAGGTGGCTGACTTTGGGCAAAGTCCACTTCACTCTGTGGCATCCGGTACAGTTTACATTGTAAGCTTCTTGAGAAGGAACTTACAGTAGCTGAATTTTTAATTCTAAGCTCAGATAGGCCCTCTACATTGGTGCAAGGGTGTCCAGATCATGTTCTTTATAAAGTTGCCCGGCCATGCACAGCTCACATCCCTATTGTGCACAGTCTCTTCCTTCCCATGCACATATTGGTCTACTTACTTTGTCTGGTGTCACCCCCACCTAGATGTAATCCTCTGTACAGCCCCCAGAAGTCAAACCTGCCTTGAAGCAGCAGGTAGGTCTCATCTTGTTGACCAGCACAGGCATGTAAAGCGTGCTGGTTGACACTGTTAATCTTGTTCATATTAAGATTAAAAAAAAAAAAGAAAAAAAAGTACCTTTCCCAAAACTACAAGGTTTAACAATGGTTTAGATTTTTTTCCAGGAAACCGGTCTAACCTGTCCTGGGGACACCACACCATTTGGGTTTTCAGGCTATGCATATTTGTGTACAGACTGAAAATCCAAACAGTTCTGTGGTCCCCATGACAGGTTTGGAAGCTCTAGTGTAAGGAAAAATGATCCCTTCCTACTAGCAGGTGGAGGTAGAGAAAACTGAATTCTGCCACTAACATCACCAGCATAAGCTAACGTGCTCCCTGGAACAATCCAGTATGCATCTCCAGCAGGTGATCCTTTTGTAATGCACCCAGCCCCATCAACCACAGCAGCTGCAATGAAAATCAAGCGAGCAAAACACCACAGAGTGGCACCTGCTACCCTGCATATACCAGGATATAGTCATATCATGGGAACCTTTATGGCTGCCAATCATGCAATGAATCTTTTTTTTAAAGGACCAAAAAGGAAACAAAGTACACTCAGAACCCCAGGCCGAGGTCTTCAGAACAGTGTCACTGACTAAAGAAAAGAAAATTTGGGTAACAATTTCTCCTTGCTTAGCATCAGCTCCATTGTTCTGAACCAATTAGGGAAAAGACCCCCCCTCCCCCGAATGATACCTCTGCAAGTCCAAGTGGGCTCTGGCCAGCACATTCAATCTACAGTACTTAGCAAAGAAATGAAGAGAAAGTCGCCACCCTCCCAATCTTCTAGGGAATACTGCCCAGACCTCTATCCAGAAAGCAGCCTAAGCTGTAGTAGTGGGCTTAGATCCCCTGAAACACCAGAAGATTCTTGCCAATGTAAGGACTCAATAATGCCTTAATCCACCTGGCAATGGAGGCCTTCAAGGTTGCCTGGCCCCTCCGAGGGTCATGGAAAGTACAAAGAGGTGGTCTGAGAGAAAACTTGTTTGTCTCCTTGAGGTACCTGAGCAGTGTCCTTCAGATGTCCAGCTTGTGAAGCCTCCGATCCTTCGGAGACGATCCCTGTGCCACAAAGGAATGCAAAAAACTATCCTTACTCAGATGCTGGCTCCGAGTGCCGCCAGCATACTCTCCCACATGGCAGACATATAGGCCTGTCTGACTGTCCCGGCCTACCTCTCCCCAGGGTTCCAGCATCTCTGCTGTCCCCTGCTCTCCCTTGGTACGCCTAGAGATAAATTCCCTATTTAGTTCTTTACCATAGCGTTAACCCCTGACAAAGGGAATAAAGCTATCTAGGCCAATTGAATGATTACCTTATAATTTTCTTTAGTTCTTCACACCATTCCAGGATGTGTGGGATAGTTATGTCCACTGACCAGCAGGTGGAGATAGAAAACCCAGATCTGAGCTGCTACATATATTCGCAGCCAGCCCAGTTCTCTCTCCAGTATTTACAAACACAAATAGAAGGAACAGGACCAACAAAACCTCTACAACTTTAAAGAACAAATCAACAAAGTACCCCAGGTGGTTTTTGGAGTCCTCGTAGAGAGAAGAGAGCATGGCAGGCCATGTAAAATTCTTTAGTACCTGTCCAAGAAACAAAACCATGGATGGGCTCCTGGAATAGGGTGAAGAACTAATGGAAAGAAAGTTATCAGGCAAGCCCTAATTTCTCCTTTCATTACATTACTTCCCACTATTCCAGGATGTGTGGGATATCCCAAAGCAATCCTTAAACAGGGTGGGATCCCAGCCCCATCGCCTGGAGAACAGACGCCCCCAAATGGGTCACAATATCCACCTGATAATGCCTTGCAAATGTACGCATCATCAACTATGTCGCTGCCCTGCAAATATCCACCAGGGCTAACTAGGTTGATTTTGCCCAGAAAGTTACCATCCGTCTCGTAGAATGAACCTTTCCCATCAGAGGGGACAGTTCCCCCTCCAGCATGTTCACTGAAGCAATTGTCTCCTTCAACCACCTGGCAATGGTGGCCTTGGACGCCATGAGGACCAGCCTCTGCTTCCCAAGGACTACCAGGTGATCAGATTTCCTCAAGAGGGAGCTTGCCCTCCTCCAAAGGCTCCTTCAGAGAAGGCCCGCCAGAGCATAGGGAAGCCACCTCTGAGATGGGGGATGCCTGAGAGAAAAAAAATCCTTGTGGTCATTGTAGAGGTATTTTCCTGCTGCAAATTAGCCTCCAGTTATCTCCTGGGAAAAGTGGAGGAGCGTACCTCACAGAGACAGATGGCTCGAGGAGTATGAGAATCAAGAGGGAGATCTGCTTGTCTGAAGAGTTTCTTCACTAAATTACAAGGCCTCTATTCATGACCATGAATTCTGCTGGACAGAATTACACCATTTGTGATTGACATCTTTCTAGGTCAGATGATACCTATAGACCAATGTTGAACTGAAGAGAGAAGAAAGGAAAAGACACCTTGTTGGAGGATAGATAGCTCTGAAGAGAGGGAGACTGATTTCTAAAAACACCAGGGAACTGAACTTTTCTTGTAATAAGCTGACAAAATCAGTTCCCCAGCAGCCCCGAGGCCTTACCCAAAAGGCTGTGAGCAGTATACAGAGTCAAGACCTTGGACCGAGATAAGACTCGCAGGAAACTTCTGCTAGAGTCTCAACAGTGAAATCCAATTCTTCATTAATTGAAAGTCTGCAATATGAACTGTGAGGTAAGAGAACAGGATTACTACCTACAGTCAGGGTTTAGTCAGTCTAGGCTTTTATCTGTAAAAGACTGCTTCGTCTCTGGTTTTGTGGTCCATAGTGAATTACAAAATAGACACATAGCAGCTAGTATTTTTGCACAATATATATTTGTTGTACTCTCAAATACAGTTATTTAGCTGATCAGATACAAAATCTTGGTGATAATCTATTTTTTGGTAGTACAAGTTTATTTTTGTAACTTGCTTTGCATTAGCCACATATTTTTATATATTTTCTAATAAATACTTTATTCCATTTGTGGCATTGTTCCTTTCATTGGTACAGCTAGTCAGAAGAGTGAGGACAAATAAGAGGTACACACTTCCCCTAGACAAACAGGTAATCACAAATGGAATGAACTCTAGATGTTCTACAAAATGTCTAACTTATGAAGCTTCTTGGATGACCTGCAGTGAGACCTCTCTGAGAAGGTTGGTAGGACCACTGCCTGGGTCACATGAAATGCGATCACTATTGTGAGGAAGGAGAGCACTGTCTACAGAATCCAAATGAGGGACGTTATGGTACTGGGGCCGCTTGATAACAGTGATCATAATATGATCAGTTTTGATATAAACCTTGAAGTAACTATACACAGGAAGTCAAATACGTTAGTGTTTAACTCTAAAAAAAAGGTGACTATGATAAAATGAGAAGAACGGTGGAAAAAACAAAAAACAAAACTTAGGGGGACAACTGAGAGGGTAAAAACTGTACAACAGGCATGGACGCTGTTCAAAAACACCATCCTGGAGGCCCAGGCCAAACATTCCACAAATTAGAAAAGAAAGATGGAACTCCAAAAGACAGCCGGCCTGGTTGAAAAGTGAGGTGAAGGAAGCTATTAGGGCTAAAAGAAATGCCTTCAGAAAATGGAAGAAGGAACCGTCTGAAAACAACAAGCAGCATAAGGAGTGTCAAAGCCAGTGGCGTAGCTACGTGGGGCCTGAGGGGGCCGGGGCCCCCGCAGATTCACCCCAGGACCCTCCTCCCGGCGAACCCACCCCCGCCTACCTTTACTTTTGCTGGCGGGGGATCCCACTCCCCGCCAGCCGACGTCTTCTCAGTCCTTCCTGCACTTAAATTTGTTTGCTGACGTCCTGCACGTAATTATACGTGCAGGACGTCAGCAAACAAATTGAAGAGCGGGAAGCGACTAAGAAGACGTCGGCTGGCGGGGAGTGGGATCCCCCGCCAGCAAAAGTAAAGGTAGGCTGCAGCGGCGCCGGGGGGAGGGCTAAAATGTGCCCCCTCCCCCCGGGCTCGGACCCCTCTCCCACGGAAGGCTGGCTACGCCCCTGGTCAAAGCAAATGCAAGGCGCAGATAAAGAAGGCCAAGAGGGATTACGAAAAACAAAACAAAACATAGCATTAGAGGCAAAAAATCATAGTAAAATTTTTTTTTCGGTATATTAAAAGCAGGAAGCCGGCAAAAGAATCGGTTGGACCGCTGGATGACCGCGGGGTAAAAGGGGTGATCAAGGAAGACAAAGACGTAGCAGAGAGACTGAATGAATTCTTTGCTTCAGTCTTCACCGAGGAAGATTTGGGTGGGATACTGGTGTTGGAAATGATATTTCAAGCGGAGGAGTTGGAGAAACTTACTGACTTCACAGTAAACCTGGGAGGACGTAATGGGGCAGTTCAGCAAACTGAAGAGTAGCAAATATCCTGGACCGGATGGTATTCATCCTAGAGTACTGATAGAACTGAAAAATGAGCTTGCGGAGCTACTGCTAGTGATATGCAATTTATCCTTAAAATCGAGCGTGGTACTGGAAGATTGGAGGGTGGCCAATGTAACACCCATTTTTAAAAAAGGTTCCAGGGGAGATCTGGGAAATTATAGACCGGTGAGTCTGATGTCAGTGCCGGGGAAAATGGTAGAGGCTATTATTAAAAACAATTACAGAGCACATCCAAACACATGGATTACTGAGACAGAGTCAGCACGGCTTTTGTGTGGGGAAATCTTGCCTGACCAATTCAATTCTTTGAAGGAGTAAACAAACATGTGGACAAAGGGGAGCCGGTTGATATTGTGTATCTGGATTTTCAAAAGGCGTTTGACAAGGTACCTCATGAAAGGCTACAGCGGAAATTGGAGGGTCATGGGATAGGAGGAAAAGTCCTATTGTGGATTAAAAACTGGTTGAAGGATAGGAAAGAGAGTGGGGTTAAATGGGCAGTATTCACAATGGAGAAGGGTAGTTAGTGGGGTTCCTCAGGGGTCTGTGCTAGGACTGCTGCTTTTTAATATATTTATAAATGATTTAGAGATGGGAGTAACTAGCGAGGTAATTCAATTTGCTGATGACACAAAGTTATTCAAAGTTGTTAACTCGCGACAGGATTGTTAAAAATTACAGAAGGACCTTACGAGACTGGGAGACTGGGCGGCTAAATGGCAGATGACGTTTCATGTGAGCAAGTGCAAGGTAATGCATGTGGGAAAAAAGAACCCAAATTATAGCTACGTCATGCAAGATTCCACGTTAGGAGTTACGGACCAAGAAAGGGATCTGGGTGTTGTCGTCGATAATACACTGAAACCTTCTGCGGCTCGGAAAGCGAATAGAATGTTGGGTATTATTAGGAAAGGTATGGAAAACAGGTGTGAGGATGTTATAATGCCGTTATATCGCTCCATGGTGCGACCGCACCTTGAGTATTGTGTTCAATTCTGGTCGCCACATCTCAAGAAACATAGTGGAATTGGAAAAGATGCAGCAAAGGGCAACTAAAATGATAGTGGGGATGGGACGACTAAGGAGGCTAGGGCTTTTCAGCTTGGAGAAGAGATGGCTGAGGGGAGACATGAGAGGGGAATATAAAATAATGAGTGGAGTGGAACAGGTGGATGTGAAGCATCTGTTCACGCTTTCCAAAAATACTAGGACTAGGGGGCATACGATGAAACTACAGTGTAGCAAATTTAAAACAAATCGGAGAAAATCTTTCACCCAACGCGTAAACTCTGGAATTCGTTGCTGGAGAATGTGGTGAAGGCGGTTAGCTTGACAAGAGTTTAAAAAGGGTTAGATGGTTTCCTAAAGGAGAAGTCCATAAACCGCTACTAAATGGACTTGGGAAAAATCCACAATTCCAGGAATAACATGTATAGAATGTTTGTACGTTTGGGAAGCTTGCCAGGTGCCCTTGGCCTGGATTGGCCGCTGTCGTGGAAAGGATGCTGGGCTTGATGGACCCTTGGTCTTTTCCCAGTGTGGCATTACTTATGTATTTATCCAAAAAAGAAGAGGTAAAGGTCCTTGCATGATCATCTGGCAAAGGAAATGACCACCCAACAGCACTGTTTTCAAGGTGAGATCCTTAAGCAAGGAAGCTCGCAAAGGCTCAAAATAGGGGACCCATTGCATTCAGGACCAGATTACGGTCCCGCTGTAGCAGGACAGGCTAGGGAAGGGGGGGTGAGGGCTGCCAAGCTGCTTCACCCTGTGTAGGCAAGAGTACAACATCCAGTTGTGCTGCTACCAGGGGAGACCCAAGGATCTTTGCCTCAGTAGTAGGTAAGTACCACTACTTGCACATGTGCTGCCATTACCACCATGACCTCGGAAAGGTCCTTGGTGCCATTAAAATATCAAAAGGTATTCCCAAAAGAGGAAATAACCCTTGAAGGGAGACTACTCAAAACACCTTAAAAGGTGTTATCAGCTGCCCAGTGCCTGGGACCGAGAAAACCCAGGCGAGAGCCCGCAACAGCATACAGACCCAACAGAAGGCTCAGCACAAAGATGCCCAGAAGCAAAGGAGGGAAAAAGTAGGCGCCACCAGCCAAGAGGGAGCTGCACCATAAGCCCACATCAGGTCCAGAATTGTACCAGGACAGAGACAGAAAGTGCCTTGTTGCTGCAAGCAGAAAGAAAACTGCTGTGGTACATGAAATCCAGAATAAGAATCAGTATTCTGACAACACGCAGAGAGCCCGCCAAAATACACGGGATGGGAAACAGACACCCTGATGAAAGAAAAACACAGATTTGAACACCACCAGGTAAAATAAAGCAGAAATAAAGAAAAAAAGCCAATTGCTCTTTTTTTTTTTCTGTTGAATTATATCCTATGAAAGTTCTCTCTGGAAGGGGAATAAAAAATTAACAGCTTACCTCACAGGCAGGAGGAATTCAGCCATACCTGTCCACAAACTGAAGGAACACAACTCCACGCCACTACAACGCATTGCCAGGCCTAAAAGGCCGACAAGTGAGGTAGGGAGGGGGAGGGAACCAGAACCCCTGGATAATCACCCTAGCTAGCAGATGAGGGACCTCCAATTGTCATCAAATACCCAAATGTGGGCTACCAGCATACCCCTGGCTCCATTGTTCACCAGAACAAGTTGAGACAGTAGCAAACTGCCAGTTACCAAGAGAATCTGCACGATCCATCCACCATCTGCTAGGAGACGGAGAAAATACTGAACATGATAGGCTGCACGATACCTTTAAGGGCAAATTACTTGAACTATTTTCTGTCTCCTTCTGATGGTGGATGGACATAATCCCAACTGGTCTAGTATAGATGAAAAGGAGAGGGAACTGTATGATCAAGTCTAGACAAGCCAGATAGTGTGTGAAGATGCATTTTGAGCTACCTCCAATGCTAACAGTAAAGAAGAAGTCCTAAAATACAAGAGATTACAATAATCTAGATGGGGCAAAATTAGACTTGCCCCAGTGCTGAGCTGGTTCATGCAAATGGGACCCTTCCAGCCAGGAGGCATGTCTGCACACATACCTGGACCTGAGCCCCCCCCCCCTCCCCCCCAATCATGGGCCTGGCTGCTAGTCACTGGCATTCTCTTTGGGCCAGCTGGTTGCTTCTCCCCATTAGTGGCTCTACTAGTGTTTTGCTTCTCTCCCCATTGCATTGCTTTTGTTTCTTTTTTAAAGGTTTATTGCCCTGACAGAAAGGGAATAAAGCCAGAGACAGATGCAAAAAAAGAAAAAAAAAAAAAAGAAAAAGACAGATGTTGCAGGGGAGCCTACCCCCCCCACCCCAACACACACACACACCATCAAGGGCCTCAGAGGGACTTGAGCCAAAGGCCTTGTCAAGTTGAAACCCATTGCTTAGAGTTTGGGGCAATGGGGGGATGAGGGGAGAAAATCACCTCTGGCTCAACTGGGATAAGGGACTATGGTCCAATTTCCAGGAAAATCAATGAACCAAGGACTCAACCATAAGGTATTTAGGCCACCGCCTAAGTTCCTGAGAGTCAACTGCACCGGCCTAGACCTACATCTGAAGGAAGTACAGAAATACTGGAGAACTTCAGGATACACCAGCACTTACACCAGTCATGTTGCTGGAATAATTCTTTATCTCTACCTCCATCTGCTGATAGGGAGACTCAACCAACTTGTCTAGACTGGTCTAGCAGAAACAAAAATATTGAAAATCAGTTCGACACCTCCAATTTATACTAGTCCTCTGCATCAGAACCACCTTCTCCAAAAAGAGTCATGGGGCTGGCCATGAACATACTGATAACTACATTACTTACCATCCATTCAGAGGCCCCTCATAATCAATCATAAGAGAATCTTCACAAACAACTTCATCAGTAACACCTGAGAAAGAATCAAATCAATTAAAATTTGTTACCAAGATAAACACTTATTTGAAACTCCCTCTCTGTGGTGGCTATCCACAATTACCCGGCCCCAGGTAGAGAGTGGGCAATGAGGGAAGGTAATAAAGACGACAAAGTAGAAATACAACACTCTGGAATGGATGGGTTAGAATCTCCCTCTTACAGATCTGAATAGTCCTAGCTAACACTGAAAAAATAGGACACAAGCCTCAGATGTTATAAGAAATAGAAAAGCTGGTTTATTAGAAATATTGGCAGCAGTAAGCTTAGTATCTTGTAGAAGTAACAGTGCCAGACAATACACTTAAGCAGAATTACCCAAAATGAGTACTTAAATACCTGTCAAGGTACGAGTAAAGATAACACATGCACCTAGTCCTGAATTAGGTCATCTAACATCCTCGGCACTATAAAACAGAAGAGATAAGTGCAACCTGATCAATAGAAAAGGCTCCCCCACTCACAAACTTAGGAACTGAAGTCAATCAAGGAGTTGTTGAAGGAAGCAGGCAGCAAAGCTGGGATGGCAGATCTCTCTCTGGATGGCAGGTAAGCTCACCCCAGCCAAGGAACAGCATGCAAGCAGGTGATGCCGCAGATTAATGGGTCTTCATCATGTGGCTGCCTGGCTCAGGCCAGTTGATAGCAGCTCGCTATTATGTTTATGGGAGAGGTTCTTATACCCTTTCCTCTGGTTTGGTGCCATGCTGACTAGAACAACAAAGCCTGATGTTTTCCAGCGTTGTGTCACTGGAGGACCAAACAACTGATTTCTTCTGACCATAAAGTCCCCCAGCTCTGTAAACAGGGTTGTTATTGAAAGTTACTTTGCCTTGCTCAGGCCTTGATGTGTCAGTTCCTATGTGAATAGACCTCTAAATAGGGGCCTAAGTCTGTGTGGCGAAATGGTGAATTTTCCAGCATTTAAATTATAAGAATATTAAGTGTATTTCTCTAGTTTGGCCAGCAGTTGGTACATGTTTTATGTTTAAAGCCATTACAGAGAAATGACTGTTCCTTCTTTAGTTTCACACAGAGCAGTAGTGATATTGCCAGCTACTTTTGTTCTGGGCTCCGATTGGCCTAGGAGCTCAAATTCAAATGTTTCGGACTGGGTCAGCCATGTGCTGGCGTCAGTGTGGTGAAGTAGGGGATATGTTTCATGTGTGGTGGGCTTGCAAACATGCACAGCGCTATTGGGAGGGGATACTGACATTTTTAAGTGAAGTAACAGGGGTGGAATACCCGCTGAAAATGGACCATTGTTTGCTTCACTTTAAACCAGTGGTAATACGGAACTCTGTACATTGCTTTGCTGCTCAGCTGTTTGTAGCCAGTAAGTTAGTGCTGGTGGTGGCTTGGAAACAACCATCCCTGCCGGAACTGCAGATGGTACTACGAAAATTAGACCACATCTGCCGGATGTCAAAAGTTGACGGCCTTACGGACTGGTCATTTGCTGCAACACTATAAAAGTTGGGCTTCATATGAACAATGGCTGTCCTCCCAAGCCACTCCTGACTAATGCTATACATAGATATGACTAAAGAAAATGAGTCGAAGACATAGGTGGAGGGGGGGGGGGGGGGGGGGGGAAGCTTATAAGAGAAGGAAAGATGGAAATATGTGAACGGGGTAAGAAGGCGTGTTCTAAATCATATTTTGTATAATGATATGGTTTCTATGATGTTCTGCTTTTAATTGAAAATAATAAAATAAAACATGGAAAAAAAAATAAACTAGAGGACATGAAATGAGATTGAAGGGGGGCAGACAAGAAAAATGTCAGGAAGTATTTTTTTCATGGAGAGAGTGGTGGATACTTGGAATGCCCTCGCACGGCAGGTGGTGGAGGTGAAAACGGTAACAGAATTCAAGAATGCGTGGGATAAACAAAGGAATCCTGTTTGGAAGGAATAGATCCTCAGAAGCTTAGCGAGATTGGGTGGCAAAGCCGGTGGTGGGAGGCGGGGTCTGTGCCCTGAAAGGGAAAATTAGGTTCTTACCTTGGTAATTTTCTTTCCTTTAGTCACAGCAGATGAATCCATTAACTGATGGGTTGTGTCCACCTACCAGCAGGTGGAGACAGAGAACACTGAAAAACCATAGTGCTCTATGGATGGCTAGCTCCATCTGCCTTCAGTATTTGAAACTTCCAAAGCAGAGTGTATCCTTAAAGTAGAATAACATGAGCTTTCCTCACAGCAAACGAATGCCCCAGAACAGGAGCAATAACCACACAAAGGAGGGATAATCTCAACCTCCTGTAACAACAGTAAACAGAAATCCTGAAGACCGTTTTTCCAACTTCTCCCAATGAGGGAACATATCTGCAGGAAAAACTGAACAAAAAACAGATTCTGACAGGGAGGGATCATGGATTAATCTGCTGTGACTAAAGGAAAGAAAATTACCAAGGTAAGAACCAAATTTTTCCCTTCCTTGTCATCAGCAGCAGATGAATCCATTAACTGATGGGATGTACAAAAGCACTCCCTAGTTAGGGCGGCAATATGCCACTCCACGAGCAAGCACTTGCGCTCCAAACTGTGCATCCCGCTTCGCTGCAACATCCAGCCTGAAATGCCGGACAATAGAAGCCCAAATAGCTGCACTACAGATCTCATGAAGAGAGAGTGCTCCTGTTTCAGCCCACAAGGAGGAAATCATTCTCGTGGAATGCGCTTTAAATGCGTCAGGCGGAGACTGCCCTGACAGCAGATACGCAGAAAAAATGACTTCATTGAGCCAACGGGCTATAGTGGCCTTAGACACCGAGACCCTCTTCGAGAACCTGACAACAAGACAAAAAGGTGATCAGAGGTCCTGAAGTCATTTGACATTTATAGATACTGCAAGAGAGCCCTGCGAACATCCAGAAGATGTAACTGCCCAAAAGATTCCGGAAACTAGTAAAGGAGGGCAGATAAATGGGCTGGTTTAGGTGAAACGCTGAAACCACCTTAGGCAGGAAAGAAGGTACTGTACGTACCATTACTTCGGACTCTGAGAATTGTAAGAAAGGGTAGCGACAGGATAGTGCCTGGAGCTCAGACACCCGCCTCGCCAAAGTCATGGCCACCAAACAGACTGTCTTTAGAGTCACATCCTTCTCCGAAGCTCGCCTCAGCGGCTCGAAGAGTGAACACTGGAGAGCCTTCAACACCAGCCCCAGGTTCCAAGCTGGACATGGCAGCCGCACCGGCGGGCGGAGCCGGACTGCCCCTCTTAGAAATCAGGCAATGTCCGGATGAGCGGCCAGGGACAAGCCACAGACCTTCCCTCGAAAGCATGCCAATGCTGCCACTTGTACTCGTAGTGAATTGTAGGCCAAGCCTTTTTGTAAACCATCCTGCAAAAAGTCCAGAATCAGCGAGACTGAAGCCCGTGTGGGTGTGATCGCATTTGAAACACACGACGTCTCAAACTGGCGCCAGATCCGAGCATAAGCAATGGAAGTGGACCGCTTGCGGGCCTGCAAGAGAGTGGAGAAGACTGTTAGAATAGCCCTTGTCTCTCAATTGCGCCCTCTCAAGAGCCATGCCGTAAGACCAAAGTGGCAGGGATCCTCCATGGTCACCGGTCCCTGCATCAACAGGTTCAGCACCAGAGGCAAAGGAAGAGGGGCCTCCACCAGCATCTGCATACCACAGCCGCCTGGGCCAATCCACGGCAATGAGAATCACCACTCCTCGATGTAGCCGATTTCGCAGGAGAACTCACCTTATCAAGGGCCAAGGAGGGAACACATACAGGAGGCCCAAGGGCCAGGGTTGAGCCAGCGCATCCAACCCAGCCGAGCGAGGATCTCTCGGTCTGCTGAAAAAGCACGGGACTTTGGCATTTGCGCCTGACGCCCTTAGATCTGCTACAGGCAGTCCCCATTTGGCACAAATCTGAAGAAACACTTTGTCTGCCAGTTCCCACTCCACTGGGTCGATTTGATGCCTGCTTAGAAAATCGGCTTGCACGTTGCTCTGACCTGTAATATGCACTGCAGAAAGAAGCTGCAAGTGTAGCTCGGCCCAGTGGCAAATCTGAGCAGCCTCCGCGGCCAGTGCCCTGCACTGAGTGCTGCCCTGTCGATTTATGTAGGCCACCGCTGTCGTGTTGCCCAACAGAACTCTGACAGCCAGCCCCTCCAGGGTCTTGTGAAAGGCCAGAAGAGCCTGGAATATTGCTCTCGGTTCCAAGCGATTGATGACCACCTCGTTTCCGCGGGTGTCCACAGACCCTGGGCATAGCTTCCCTGGCAATGTGCTCCCCAGCCGACCAGGCTGACATCAGTTATCACCAGGCACCAGGAGGGAAGCGCCAGCAGCATTCCTTGCCGCAGCATGCTGTCGGAGAGCCACCACTCCATACTGAGCCGGGCTGCAGGGAGCCACATTAGTCTGCGTTGATAATCCTGGGACATGGAGACCATCTGCAGTGGTCTCAAGTGCGCTCTCGCCCATGGCACTACCTCCAAAGTGGCCGTCATCGACCCCAACAGCTGGGCAAAGTCCCAAGCTCGCGGGCGAGGCATCCGCAGGAGCAGACGGACCCGATTCTGAAGCTTGCACTGCCTTTGGTCGGGTAGAAAGAAACCCTGACGCCGTGTCAAACCGGACCCCCAAATATTCTAGCAACTGAGAGGGGGGTCAGGTGACGTTTGGGTAGTTTGACGACCCAGCCAAGAGACTGCAGTACAGAGACCACTCTGGCTGTGGCCAGACGACTTTCGTCTGCCAAATCCGCTCTGATGAGCCAGTCGTTGAGGTATGGGTGAACCCTGATACCCTCTCGCCTGAGAAAAGCATCTACTACCGCTACTACCACCATTACCTTGGAAAAGGTGCGGGGAGCTGTGGCGAGGCCAAAAGGCAAGGCCCGAAACTGGAAATGCTTTCCCAAAACTGCAAACCGGAGGAACCGTTGATGTGGGGACCAAATAGGAATGTGCAAGCAAGCTTCTTTAAGGTCCAGAGACGTGAGAAACTCTCCTGGCTGTACCGCCACAATGACAGAGCGCAGGGTTTCCATGCGAAAATGCCGCACTCTTAGTGCCTCTTTGACTGACCTTAAGTAGAGGATCGGTCGGAAAGACCTGCCTTTCAGAGGCACCACAAAGTAAATGGAGTAGCGAACACAGCCGCGTTCGGCAGGAGGCACAGGGATAACCGTGCCGAGATGCAACAAGACTTGTAGAGTATCCTTTACCGCCGCCAGTGACAGCAGTACCGCATTGGGACTCACAAACACGTCTCTCACCGGGGCGCTGAATTCCAATCGGTAACCTTCTCTGATCAGGTCCAGGACCCACTGATTGGAGGTAATCTTGGTCCATTCCTTGAGAAAGACGTCCTCCTACTGCAGGAATCGAGGAATGGAACGGCGCCCCGTCATTGCGGGGGGTCGCCCTGAACCGGCCGATGCGGAACACTTGTCCGAGCAAAAGGAGTTCCTCTGCTGAAAACGGACACGTTGAGAAAACCCAACACAGCGCCCCGGGCGATACCTGCGAGCTTCACGGAAGCGAGGTATGGAAGAGGGCCACACAGAACCCTTGGAAGAAGGCCTTAGCCTATCCTTGGGTAACCGCTGGGGCTTAGGGTCCCCCAGGTCTTTAACAATTTTCTCCAGCTCCTCTCCAAACAACAAATGGCCCCGAAAGGGAAGCTTCACCAGCCTGTGCTTAGAGGCCATGTCAGTCACCCAATGCCGTAGCCATAGAAGGCCACAGACGTCTGTTTAGGCGAAGCTCTGACCAGATCATAGAGGGCATCAGCCAAAAATGACAGGGCCGACTCCATCCGCGGGGCAACCTCAGCGAGGGACTCCGCACCATCCGCGGGCTGGTACACTGCATGTTGTAACCAAGAAAGGCAGGCCCGGGCAGCATAGGAACTGCAAATAGACGCCCTTAAGGCGAGGCCCGATATTTCAAAAGACCGTTTCAATGCGGAATCAAGCCGCCGGTCCTGCATGTCTTTCAGGGCAACCCCTCCCTCTACTGGGAGGGTGGTCCTCTTTGTCACCACTGTGATCAAAGCGTCCACTTTAGGCATCCCCAAAGGGGCCAAGTGCTCCTCACTTAGAGGGTAAAGCTGACCCAAAGCCCTGGCCACTTTCAAAGGCCCATTGGGGTCAGACCATTGAGCTGAAATAAGCTCTTGGATGGAGTCAGGCACAGGAAAGGCTCAAGCAGGCTTCTTAGTACTCGCCATCCTCGGATTACCAGAGGAGGCCACTCTCCGACGGGGAATTTACCCGTCTATGTTTAGCGTCCTTCCAACACTCGGGGAAAGTAGCCAGCCCCGGGTCATCACCACCCAGGGGGAAACCAGGTAACAGTGCAGTGTAAGACAGCTGCGGCAAAGCTCTCTTCAGCAAGGCGGCTTTATGCATAAGCACAAACTCAGGGAGAAAAACTCACCCTGACCCTCCATCTCCGAATTAGTTTAACGGGAATAGGAGCTCCTCTGGTAGCCTCTAACCGAGGTGTCCCCATGCACTCAGACTCCTCCGCAACAGCGAGGGTTGAGACATGCGGCACTTCCAAAATGGTGCCCGCTGCCAGCTCCATTGAGCGGGAAGAATCATCGCTCGCCATGCTCGTATTAGCTCTAGCGTCTAAAGACCACGTCTTACAGAGCCCTGCTGCTGATCTGCGTTTACCACAACGGGAGCAGCGTTTAACTGCTTCAGCAGCCATCGTCCAACTAGATAGAAATAAGTAAAATGGCGGCTTCGCGCCAAAAACTTACCCCGTTCAGAACGGCGTCCGCGGGACCTCCCCGGAGCTGGGCACTACTTTCACCTCAAAAGACCGAGTCAAACGAGCTCTGGTCAAGCTGCACGTAGAAAATAGCCTCAGAATAGCTACGCAGAACATAAGCGTACTCCCCCAAAATTTTTTAAACGCTGTGAGGAAAGTTGGAGGCAGGGGGGATGGGTAAGGCAGGGAAAGGGCGAACCTATATGCCTTCAAGGTGGGCACCACCAGCCACAACACCCCAGCTTCAACTGGCAAAGCACAGGAGCCACCCCAGGCAGAATTTTTCCAGGAGCTGATCAAGCTACGTCCACACCTGCTGGGAGATGGAGAAATACGGAAGGCAGATGGCGCTAGCTGTCCATAGAGCACTATGGTTTTTCAGTGTTCTCTATCTCCACTTGCTGGTAGGTGGTCACAACCCATCAGTTAATGGATTCATCTGCTGCTGATAAGGAAATGGCAGATACAAATCAAGGTCAGGTATACACAAAAAGTAGCACATATGAGTCATCTTGTTGGGCAGACTGGATGGACCGTGCAGGTCTTTCTCTGCAGTCATCTACTATGATACAATTTGGTCAGCCTTCTTTTACCTCACAGGATATCTGGAATCCTCCATGGAGGTAGTTATCCAAGAAGAACTGTAAAAGTATTTTATGTCTTCAGATGTTATATATATATATATATATATATATATATATATATATATATATATATATATATATATAATTTTCTTGCTGTCTGCTCCCGAGTTTTGGTTCTTGGGGCAGGTTTTGTCTTGACATTTCCTTGTTTGTGTGTGATATTATATCAGTCTAAATCTTATATATTTTTGATCCAAAACAATTGATGATGAACTTCTTTAGGCTTCAGAAAACCCAAATCTAAGTTAAGGTTTCTTCAAGTTATTATTTTGCTGTAAGAACAGGGCTGCAGGAAGGAAGGGGGTAATGCTCATTATTTCCTGGAGTATTTAATTACCTATTTGTGAGTGAATGATGTTAGTCCCTAATTACTGTGCTGCTTCTGCATTTGAATGTTTTCATTTTTTTATCATGGAATTTATTGAAGTGATGTATATTTGAAAAGTTCTATAAATAAAAAGTAAAATAAAAAAAAAAATAAAAAATTACTATTACAATAGAACAGTGTTCTCAATATAATTTTAACCTTTGGAGAAGCTTTAGCTTAAATGGACTTATACACAGTTTGAGTAAACAAACAGTAATAAAAATGTTAATTGTGCTTGATTGTAACAGAAAGAACAGGAAAAGGAAGGAAGTGGTATCACAGGTATGAATGGATGCCCGAGAGCTGAGCGGCTGATTAAAAGCAAATTTCCCACAGTGAGATGATTCAGAACTCTCTCAGAAGTGGCTTCTTTCTGTTAATGTCCATGTCTACTTTGAAGTAGTAAAAAAAAAAAAAAAATTAGAAATTTATAGTGGAAAGTAGTACTCATTGGACCCCCCCCCCCCAAACTCTCTATAGAGTGTGTGTGTGGGGGGGTGGGGAGATGGCAGTGGAGTACTGACTGAAGACAAGATGCACATGGAGAACACAGTTCGCTGGTTTACAGAACTTAAAGCTGCTATCCAGGAGCCACATTTGTCAGATACCAATTTCAGACATCTCCCGTATTAACAGGAGCTATATGTTCTGATCTGCTCATGAACTTTTTAGGAAGTAAACAAATGTTTAGTTAGTGTTATAATTGATCCATATTTCAGTTACCTGTTATTTTTTGCTGATTAAATATTGAACAATGAACAAAAAATGTTCAAAGACAATAAATAATTGTATATTGACTGCCTGTCTGGACCGATAAAGAATCCTGGTGGTTTGTGTGTTGGGTCTGAGTGCTTTCTGGGAACTGTGAGAGCATTGGTCAGTCTGCCATATGGGGGGGGAAGGGGACACTAGACTACTAGGGTGTAGTAAAATTGGAAAGGGGGGGGGATCAGAAGGACCAATGGGAGAGAAGAAAGGTGGGATACTACCAGGCCTCTCTATTTAAACTAGTATAAAAGGCCCGTTTCGGTAGGCAATGAAACTGGCGCTAGCAAGGTAATCCCCCCCGCCCCCCCCCATCTGGTCTCAGGACCCCCTCCCCACCAACCCTCCTCTGCCCCTGCAGCCACGCATGTGCAGCAACTCTCCTCTCTCCCCTGCAGCCACCCATCTGGTCTCAGGACACCCTCCCCACCAACCCTCCTCTGCCCCTGCAGCCACGCATGTGCAGCGACTCTCCTCTCCCCCTGCAGCTACCCATGTCCAGCGACCCTCCTCTCTCCCCTGCCCCCCCTGCAGCCACCCATGTCCAACGACCCTCCTCTCCCCCTGCCCCCGCAGCGTCCCTTGTCTCCCCTGCAGCCACCCATCTGGTCTCAGGACCCCCTCCCCCCCGCCCTCTTCCCTGCCCCCCCCCCTGCAGCCACCCATGTCCAGCGACCCTCCTCTCCCCCCTCGGCGCATCACCCAAACCCCTACCCCCTCCAGCGCATCACCCAAGCCCCTACCCCCCCCCCCCCCGGGGCACATCAACCCCCTTGCCACCCGCAGCCACCAATACTAATGCTGTCCTGCCGCTGCTGCGTATCCTGTTGAGCAGCAGCGGCCGGTACAAAAAGAAAAAGCCAAAAAAAGATTTTAAACCTGAAACACGGCTCCGTAGACAGCCATCTGGCATTGGCTGTCATCTCTGCAGCCGCTCCTCCTCTCCCCTCCACTGCCCCTGCAGGAAGACCCCGGAGAAGCGCAGCGACGTCAGAGCGGAGAGGAGGAGCGGCTGCAGAGATGATAGCCAATGCCAGATGGCTGTCTACAGAGCCGTGTTTCAGGTTTAAAATCTTTTTTTGGCTTTTTTCTTTTTGTACCAGCCGCTGCTGCTCCACAGGAGAAGCAGCAGCAGCAGCCGGACAGCATTAGTATTGGCGGCTGCAGGTGGTGAGGGAGTTGATGTGCCTGAGGGGGGGGGGGGGGGTAGGGGCTTGGGTGTTGCGCTGAGGACGGGGGGGGGGGGGGGCACTGAGAGCTGATTGGTAGGCAGGGGGAGGAGTAGGGAAACATGCTCTTTTCCCTACTCCTCCCCTTGCCTGGATCACGGTTTTGCAGGGCAGGGGCACTGACAGCTGTTTCCTTGCCTTGGAATCAGCTGTCAGTGACATCACTGACGTCAGTGCATTCTAAACTGCCTAGCAGACCACCTCCGAGGGAGCCACGGTACCAGGCACATTAGAATGATGGAGGTGAGAATTATTATATAGGAGCAGTCATGTTGGGGGGGGGGGGCGGGGGAGAGAGGAAGAGGGAGATCAGGCTTGATGCATGCCCATGTGTAACTGAAAAGTTACCATTCCTGAACTAATCACTTCTCAGGCACTGATAAGAATGGTAACATTTAGTAATGAGCTAAGAATTAAGGAATGCAGCAATAAGATTTCCATCATCAATTATAGCATAGTTGCAGAATTTTCTTCAGGTTAGTGGTGCAGTAGAACCAGCATGCTCAGTTAGCTCTATCACTCCTTTTTGCATAGACCTCTTGGAGCAATTCCTGGAGCAACAGTCCTAGGATAAGTAACATGGAACTAGCTATTTTTCAGGATCCTACCACGTACTTATGATCTAGATTAGTCACTGTTGGAAACAAGTTACTAGGCTTAATGAACATTTGGTCTGACCCAGAATAGCCATGCTTGTGGTGCAAGTGGAAAACTTCCATGGAAGAAAAGATTAAATGGGCAGGAAATACTGGTGCTGAATAAAGGATGGTAGTGGGCAGCAGGGAGAGTATAAGTGATGAGAAGAAAATGAAAGAATGAAGTGAGAAAGGAAGCTGCTGTGCCAGGGAACAGAATATATTGGGGGGGGGGGGGTACCCATACTGGGTAGAGCACAGTTTCCCCAAACTGCGCCGCAGCGAACTCTAGGGTGCTGCGGCAAATCCTGACCTCACTCCTGCTTGCACTGCTACTGCGGACATCAGTGGCAGAAAAACAAAAAAAAAGCAAGTGCAGGGCTGCTGCAGCCTTCAAGCATGTGCTGTCAGCACTGCAGGTCCTCTGCTCCGGAACTGGAAGTTGATGTCAGCGAGGGCAGAGGACCAGCAGAGCCTGAAGGCTGCTGCGGTCCCCATGTTTTTTTTTTTTTTTTGTGGCCATTGGGGACAGGGAGCAGATGGCCTTCAGGATTTGCAGAGGTGTCTCCTAATTAGATTGTAAGCTCTGTCGAGCAGGGACTGTCTCTTCATGTTCAAGTGTACAGTGCTGCATGCATCTAGTAGTGCTATATAAATAAGTAGTAGAAGTAGCAGAGGTGACTAAGGAGGTTGGATGAAGTCAAAAAGTTGAAGCAGGCTTCGTTTCCCTTCACATTCAAAACAAAGCAAGCAAACCCAAGAGCTACTGCATTCAACCTGTCACTACTGGTAGAATTTTTTTAATCTCACATATATTTTTAAACATGATGGCTTGGGAAGCATACAGATGTACAAAGAGGAAGTATAATAACGGAACAACTGTTCCTAGGTAGAGTAATAATTTCTTTAAAAATCGTAATCAGTGTGTCATTTGGAGGGGCTGGTTAAAGGAACACCCTAGCACTGTTATATTTGTGCTGAGAAAAAAAATGGAGACCTGTGTGGCCGAGGGAGAGAGGGGGGCAGAGACCGGTGTGTACTGCGGTGGTGGAGCGCCGTAAAAAACTGCTTGGACACGAAGGGCACCATAAACTAAAAAAGGTTCGAAAACTGCTGGGGTAGGAAGAGGAAACAGTAGGACAACCAGTTGACAGGCAGGGAGGAAGTGGAAGAGAAGAGAGAGCAGGGTAAGTGGTGTACAGGAGAAAGAAGAGAAATGTGAGAGCTACTACTACTACTTATCACTTCTATAGCTACAAGGAATACGCAGCACTGTACACCATACATGAAAAAAACAGTCCCCGCTCAAAGAGGTCACAATCTAAATAGGACAAACACACAGACAACTAAGAGATAAGGGAATTAAAGAGAGGTGGGGATAAAATGGGGACAGGGCAAGTAAGTAGTGGTTAGGAAACAAAAGCAACGTTAAAGAAGTGGGCTTTTAGCCTGGATTTGAAAACGGCCAAAGACGGGACATACAAGCACAGGAAGTCTATTCCAGGCATGAGGTGCAGCAAGATAAAAGGAACGGAGTCTGGAATTAGCATTACAGGAGAAGGGGCCAGACGAGATTTATCCACGGAACGGAGTACCCGAGGGGGGACGTAGGGGGAGACGAGTGGAGAGGTACTGGGGAGCGGTAGAGTGAACGCGCTTATATGTCAGTAAGAGAAGTTTGAACTGAATGCGGAAACGGATAGGGAGCCAGTGAAGTGACTTGAGGAGAGGGCTAATGTGAGCATAGGTAAAAGCCAAATCCTCTGAATTCTAGGTTAAAATAACAACTAGGAAAAGAACGAGAACTGCAGCAGTAGAAGTCCACTTACGTATACAGACAATAGCCCCAAGACGCTCCCCACTCCGGCACAGCGGCAGAGAGTCTCCCAGCACCGCGTTACAGTGCCTGCACTGAAACACCACCAACTCGTCAAGCCTGACTCCTCGGCAAAACATCGAATCAAAGTTGCTATTGGTGAGAACCTCGCATCTTTTCCGCACTGGGTTACTAACCACCGTAGACCCACAACCGTCCTTCTCAATGTACCGCTTCGGTCTACCTCTGCAAAGCATCCTAGAGTCCTACTTATATTCCAACACCGCACCAAACACAAAAATGATGTGGCACAGCGTTTTCTCACCAGGCAAGCGTTAAACTCCGCCTCTTGGGCGGGGATCTCTGTAACTCAAGCGACGCGCACCGCCTTGTGGGCAGGTCTTTACGAGGAAGATATCAAATACCGTAGTTCGTTTTTGTTTTTTTAAATTTGCTAGTGCGACCCCACTTCTCATAAAAAGACAGTGGTACGCATCTTTCAATAGGTTACAGGTAATCTTAGCTACTTAAGAAAATAGAAGCGAAAATATAATTAAAGTTTAGATTTGTTTTAAGATGGTGATTTCTCTGTCTTGAAAAATGAAAGTACTTTCTTTGTAGTTGGGTGGGGCCACTGTTTGAATGACAGCACAACCGAACCCACTTTCTTTAAGAACCTCGGCTGTTAGGGGAGGCTCGTTTCCTGATTGGATGGTGTTTGACAAATCCCAAACCAAAATGGGAGGGTAGTCTACGACTTTGAATGAATTTGGCAGTTGTGGGTTAACTAACTTGGGAGCGCGGGAGGGAAAGCAGTTGTTGTGCTTTTAGATTTTTCTATAAGAAAACATTCCTTTCGTTTTTAACGATTCGGTTGGAGAAATTAATAACTATGGACGTCCTATCAGTTCAAGAGCTAGAAGTGCTCAAATACTCGGAGCTGCAGAAAGTCGCCAAAAAAGCAGGGTTGAGGGCAAATTTGAAGGTAAGTATGGAGAAGGACTTTGTGGTACCTGGTTTCTGAGGGGTGCAGAATGAATGACATAGGGAATTAGCCCGTCAGTGCGATAAGACTTTTCCATAGTAAGTTTGTTGTTATAGTCTCGGTATATTCCTTTCTCTCCTTTGGGCTTAGTTTCAGTTTAAATGGAACTGACCACTGCCTGGTCATTTGCTGTCTCCCGGAGAACAGGGTGATCGAGGTCTGTGTTTTATTTAAAGCAGGTGGGGATTTTTACTTTTGTTTCTTAGAGACTCCCTGTTTTACTTAAAGCAGGTGGGGATTTTTACTCTTGTTTCTTAGAGACTCCCTGTTTTACTTAAAGCAGGTGGGGATTTTTACTCTTGTTTCTTAGAGACTCCCATGGAAAATCAGAACTATGTTTGTGCATGTAACATAACATACTGTAATAACATAGTAGATGACGGCAGAAAAAGACCTGCACGGTCCATCCAGTCTGCCCAACAAGATAAACTCATATGTGCTACTTTTTGTGTATACCTTACCTTGATTTGTATCTGTCATTTTCAGGGCACAGACCATATAAGTCTGCTCAGCACTATCCCCACCTCCCAACCACCAGCCCCGCCTCCCACCACCGGCTCTGCCACCCAATCTCGGCTAAGCTTCTGGGGATCCATTCCCTGGGAACAGGATTCTTTTATGTTTATCCCATGCATGTTTGAATTCCGTTACCGGTTTCCTCTCCACCACCTCCCGCGGGAGGGCATTCCAAGCATCCACCACTCTCTCTGTGAAAAAATACTTTCTGACATTTTTCTTGAGTCTGCCCCCCTTCAATCTCATTTCATGTCCTCTAGATCTACCGCCTTCCCATCTCCGGAAAAGGTTTGTTTGCGGATTAATACCTTTCAGATATTTGAACGTCTGTGTCATATCACCCCTGTTTCTTCTTTCCTCTAGGGCAGTGATAGCGAACCTTTCAGAGACCGAATGCCCAAACAGCAACCCAAAATCTAATTATTTATCGCGAGGTGCCGGTACTCATGGGTGGGGTCACCCCATGACTCCACCCCTATGATAGCCACACCCCTTGCCCCAGCCATGGCGCATCTTTTTGAAGACCCATCTTTTTGAAAAAATTTACGGAAAGAACTAAAACACATAAAGTCCATACTTACTGTTCATTAATGCATCATACATCCACTTCTGAACTCTCATTCCCGTAATATCACATCACCCATACCTTTACTCACAGAAAGATATATATCATATGTCTTCATGCCTTATTATCGCCCTCTAAGCTCCCATTGTCTCCTTCCAACGTTTCAATGTTTGTGTTCCACTGTTACATTTCTTAACGACACCTCGATTGTCTTGCATAACTCTGCACAATGTAATCCATAACCAATCTGTAACAAATTGTATTTCCATCATTTAACTCATATTGTAAGCCACACTGAACCTGCAAAAAGGTGGGAAAATGTGGGATACAAATGCAATAAATAAATAAATATAAACAGACATCATTGAAAATATTATACTAGTATAGGAGAAAAAAATAACATGATTTTCTTTCATTATAAATCATTTCTGTAAGTTGTTACAGCTCCAGTATACCCAGTGCAAAATAAGACAGCAGATGTAAATTCTCAAATTGGACATATTCCAAACACTAAAATATAACATATAACGTAGTAGATGACGGCAGAAAAAGACCTGCATGGTCCATCCAGTCTGCCCAACAAGATAAACTCATATGTGCTACTTTTTGTGTATACCCTACTTTGATTTGTACCTGTGCTCTTCAGGGCACAGACCATATAAGTCTGCCCAGCACTATCCCCGCCTCCCAACCACCGGCTCTGGCACAGACTGTATAAGTGTGCCCAGCACTATCCCCGCCTCCCAACCACCAGCCCCGCCTCCCACCACCGGCTCTGGCACAGACCGTATAAGTCTGCCCAGCACTATCCCCGCCTCCCACCACCAGCTCTGGCACAGACCGTATAAGTCTGCTCAACTAGTACCGTAAAGGCGTTTGCCAACTCTGGTAGAGAAGCAAATACAAAGTGATATTATAGTCGAATAAAGTTCATATGTAAGACACATTGGGAATCGTAGAGAAGAAGAGTTCTAGTGTTCATTACGAGCTTTAGTTACATTGTGTTCCAGGGTTCAGACAATTAAGTTGGGTCGGTAGGGTATGCTTTTTTGAACAGGTTGGCCTTTAGTAATTTCCGGAAGTTGAGATGGTCGTACGTTGTACTCACAGCTTTTGGTAGTGCATTCCACAGTTGTGTGCTTATGTAAGAGAAGCTGGATGCATAAGTTGATTTGTATGGATGGATCGAAAAGACACATGCGCGGTATGACAAGGAAAATAAAATGATTTTTTCTACTTTTGTTGTCTGGTGATTTTGTTTTTTCTATCCATATTGGTCCTAGTCGCTGATTCTGCTGCTCTCTATCTGTTCTCTTAACTCCGTTTCCAGGGCTTCCTTTCCATTTATTTCTTTACTTTCCTCCTTTCTTCTTCATTTCTTGCCCTCTATCCATGTCCAGCCACCCTCCTCTCCCCTCCAGCCACAAATGTCCAGCCACTCTCCTCTCTCCCCTGCCCTCCCCTCCAGCCACCCTCCTCTCACCCCTGCCCTCCCAGCGGCAGGCCTCCCTCCCACCCAGCACCAGGCAGGCAGGCCTCCCTCCCACCCAGCACCAGGCCTCCCTCCCACCCAGGCCTGCCACCAAGCACCAGGCCTCCCACCCACCCAGCACTCCCACCCACCCAGCACCAGGTCTTTCACCCAGCACCAGGCAACAGGCCTGCCTCCCTCCCACCCAGCACCAGGCCTGCCACCAGCACCAGGCCTGCCACCCACCCAGCATTCCCACTCACCCTGCATCAGGCTTCCCACCCAGCACCAGGCACCAAGCCTGCCTCCCTCCCACCCAGTACCAGGCCATCCAGCACTCCCACCCAAGCACCAGGCCTCCTTCGCACCCAAGCACCAGGCCTGCCTCCCTCGCACCCAAGCACCAGGCCACCCATCCAGGCCTCCCTCCCACCCGGCAGCAGGCATCAGCAGCAGGCCTCCCTCCTTCCCACCCACCTGGCAGCAGGCACCAGGCCACCCACCCACCTGGCGTCAAGCATTCCTCCCTCCCTCCCACCCGGCACCAGCCCGCCCGGCCTCCATCCCTCCCTCCCTCCGAGCACGAAATTTAAAAGTCTTCCCTTGTCCGAGTTAAGGCAGCGTCAGCAGTAGCAGCGAAAAGCGTGCTGCTGGTTTGGCGCGCCTTCAGCCTTCCGTCTCTCAAACTCTGGTCCCGCCCTAACATGAAATGAGGGCGGGACCAGAGGTTGAGAGACGGAAGGCTGAAGGAGGCACGCCGAGCCAGCAGCACGCTTTTCGCTGCTACTGCTGACGCCGCCTTAACTCGGACAAGGGAAGACTTAAATTTCGTGCTTGGAGGGAGGGATGGAGGCCGGTCGGGCTGGTGCCGGGTGGGAGGGAGGGAGGGCTGGAACGGGCTGAGGCGACCGGCAGCGCGCGTGCCAACAGAGAGGGCTCTGCGTGCCCTCTCTGGCACGTGTGCCATAGGTTCGCCTTCACTGCTCTAGGGTATACATGTTCAGGTCCGCAAGTCTCTTCTCATACGTCTTGTAACGCAAATCCCATACCATTCTCGTAGCTTTTCTTTGCACCGCTTCAATTCTTTTTACATCCTTAGCAAGATATGGCCTCCAGAACTGAACACAATACTCCAGGTGGGGCTTCACCAACGATTTATACAGGGGCATTAAAACCTCTTTTCTTCTGCTGGTCACTCCCCTCTCTATAGATTAATCCAGTCTCGATTTTACTCTGTCTTGTAAACTTAACCGGGAGCCACTCAGAAAGTCTAGGCTACTGTCAGAGATGGTTATAACCATTAGGTACAGGAACATTGTTTTTGATTGGTTTGTTTGTCCCCGCCAATCTCCTGCCCCCTCCAAGTTCTTTGTTATTGATGCTATGCTTGCCAAAATGTTGGTGTGGCTGCTGCTTGTGCGGAACGTTTCTAAGGGACAGGCAGAAAGCAGCCACAGTCAAAGCAAAACAATAGATCAGAGCTTTCCAAATTGTGTGTGAGGACCCCAATTAGGACTTCAAAACCTGTGTTTGGGGTCTTAACCTGGATGGGCTTTCCATAGGTACATCATTATTTTGCACTTCAGGGAGAGGGTGGGGGTCACACAGTTATTGGGCTATGTTCATGGGGTCAGGGCACAAAAAGATTATGCCCACTGCAATAAATCCTTATACAAAAAAACATCACCTCAAAATTTTACTTGTAGGGGTAGTGTGCAATTTTCAAATTGTCAATGACTTTTTTAAATTTGTCTTATGTCAGCATCTAATATGTAGATACAAGATCATAAAAACGTTCATACTGGGTTAGACTAATGATCCATCTAGCCCAGTATTCTATTTCCAACAGTGGCCAATCCTGATCACAAGTACCTGGCAGAAACCTAAACAGTAGCAGCATTCCATGCTACCAATCCCAGGGCAAGCAGTAGTTTCCCATGTCTCAATAGTAGCTTATGGATTTTTCCTCTAGGAACTTGTCCAAACCTTTTTTAAACCCAGATATGCTAACTGCTGTTACTACATCCTCTGGCAAAGAGTTCCATAGCTTAACTATTCTTTGAGTGGAAAAAATATTTCTTCCTTTTTTGTTTTGAAAGTATTTCCATGTAACTTCATTGAGTGACCCCTGGTCTTTGTACTTTTTGAAAGAGTAAAAAAAAAAAAAAAATCGATTCACTTCTACTCATTCTATACCACTCAGGGTTTTGTAGATAATCATATCTCCCCTCAGCCTTCTCTTTTCTGAAAAACCCTAACCTCTTTAGCCTTTCATCATTTTGGTCACTCTTCTTTGAACATTTTCTAATTTCGCTATATCTATTTTGAGATACAGTGACCAGAACTGAACGCAGTACTCAAGGTGAGGTCGCACAGTGGAGCGATACAGAGGCATTATAGTATTTTTGGTCTTGTTTACCATCTCTTTCCTAATAATTCCTAGCATCCTGTTGGCTTTTTTTGGCTGCTGCCACACACTGGGTAGAAGATGTCAGTGTATTGTCTACAACACCACCTAAATTTTTTTTCTTGGGTGCTGACCCCCAAGGTGGACCCTAGCATCAGATAACTATGATTTGGATTATTCTTCCCAATGAGCATCACTCTGCATTTGTCCACCTTAAGGGTCCTATTTAATAAGCCATGCTAGTGGGATTTAGTGCACGCTAACACTAGGCACCCATATATTCCTATGGGTGTCTGTAGCATTAGCCCATGCTAATTTTTAGCAAGTGCTAGCGCACTTCAGTAAACAGGGCACTAAATTTCATCTGCCGTTTGGATGACCAGTCTTTCAGTTTCCCAAGGTCTTCCGCAATTTTTCACAGTCTGCATGTGTTTTAACAACTTTGAATAGTTTTGTGTCATTTGCAGATTTAATCACTTCACTCGTTATTCCGATTTCCAGATAATTTATAATATGATATCCTATTGTATGTTTTTATAGGATCATTCTAGGAGGGCTGATGTTTGGATGCTTGTGATGGTGCAGTTTAACTGTCAAAATCTCAGGGGTATGGCTTAAGCACCTGAAAGTTAATTGAGGTTTTACAAATCTGAAACTGTCTAGGGTGCCTAAAATTCATTCACTGGGTCCTGGTTACTGTACATAAGCCTTCATGTTCAGCTACTCGGTGTTCTCTCTGTGTATTTGATCCCTTCTATCAATCTTTTGACCAAGACTTAGGTACCCAGGGTTAGTTTCCCTCAGGCGTTACATGGTTGTATTAAGTGATGAGGGCTATGAATGCCTATCGTCCTAACCTCTAAACAACAACAACGAAGAATAAGACCGAAACGACATAACCACTGCCCAACACTATTACTGTCACCATAATACCATCATCTGAGCAACTACATAAAGCCGACACCTACACAAGACCACAATGTATTCTTCTACCACATACATACGCACTTGATTGCAAAAACACGTGTTAACAAGTACGCAAGCACACAATGCATTCTTCTACCTTGTATGTATGCACTTGATTACAAAATCATGTGCATATCTAAAGTCCGGAATTGGCAATCGTCATAACGGCAAATGTAAGCCACATTGAGCCTGCAAATGGGTGAGAAAATGTGGGATACAAATGCTACAAATAATAATAATAAGGAAAGATAAACTGGAATCAAATTCAGAACATAGCATTGCTATTGAGCTATGGCCAAATCTTAATTTATGGATCTTAAATTATTACACTTCTATTTTGGTCAGGCAGTTGTGCTCTTGAGGTCTAGCTTAAATGAAGTATTCTCTTTAGATGAGGGCACTCTGATCTCTCATTCCCTAGCCCAATCCGACCCATTGTAGTGATGGTCCTCGGCCTGGAGCAACAGACTGGAACCTGGTATGCATACTGTCTTTTTTTCCAGTAGGTGTCATCATTGAATAAAGATTGGGATGGGATTCTTCCCAACCCATTTTATACAGCATCTGTAGTCTTGGCTAGTTCAAAAAAATCCATGTCTTCTGCAAGGTAATGTAAGGCACTTGTCACCAAGCAACCAGGTCAACCTCTTGAATGTAAATTTGGGAGGGGAAACAGGCCATTTGTAGATGATATTTGTATAGAATTGTTATCTGATATAGAACTTGGAGAAATTGTATTAGTGGTTCAAGAATTGTTTGCAAACTGGCTCTTACGCAGTGAGAATACATGGGAAAACATCTCAGTTTTAGACATCTGGGTGTGGAATTCCTTAGGGCTCTCATCTCCTATTGTATTTAATATCCACATGAGCTCTTTAAACTCAGTTTTATTGGACATGGATGAGTTCCTTTACTCATGTTCTGATGACATTTTTATTCTTCAGGAAATGCACTCAAATGTTCAAGTATCTGTTTTGAGAAATTGTTCTTGTATTTCTAAGTTCCTTAATGCCAGCAGCAGATGAATCCAGAGACTTGTAGGTTATGTCCATGTACCAGCAGGTGGAGATAGAGTACACACTGAGCTGAAGTGGTATATGAGACGTTATGCTCCTGGCTCATCCAGTATTCTCTATCTCCAGCAGGTGGATGGATGTCTTCCCTTATTCTCCTGGTTTGTGACTACTGGCTCCTGTTGTGCCCTAGTTCAGTGTAACCTGGGGTGTGCGTCTGTGCGGTGCCGCCTTTCTGGAGATACCTGGTCTCCCCAGGTCCCTCTTTCTTCCTCCTTCCTTTTCTTGCTTGGCTTGCTTGCTCTCATCTCCTTCCCCAAGTTAAACCATGTTAAAAAAAAGGACAAGGGCGTCTCTGTAGACAGAGAGCAACTGAGGAGAAACTCTGTTTTCTCCTAGGAAGGGCACTATTGCTATCTGAGATCAGACCAAAACTCCTGAGCAAGGTAGGCAGCAACTGGCACTTCCCTGCTTCAGAAACCCTTTGCAGGGGGCGGGTGAGTGTAGTTTTTAGCTTTTTTTTTTTTTCTTCAGCAACGCAAACCCCCCCCCCCCCCCCCACTATTGCTGGCAAAACAGTGCTGTAGCACGAATCATGGCTGCAGAGCAGGTCAAATCCTGCTCCCACTGTGGTACACGGAGAGCAGCGTTGGGACAGTGTCAGGAGAGCTGTGTGGGAAGCCCTGTGTCGAAGGAGGCTAGTACTAGTGACCATCGATAGTTTCCCGTACAGTTTTAAAGGAGGAATTGTAGGTTAGTGATAGACAGAATAAAAATATAAAAAAGCAAACTTTGCCAACCAATCTCCATACTCTTTCCCCCTAGTTTGAAAATTTGAACTTTTGTACTACAGCATTAACAGATAGCCTCTAGCAGGCACTGCAGGACCTAGTTTAGTCTTCATCCCACCCATCCCTAGCACAATTCTTAATTTATAGTCAGTTATTGTAATTAGGATAACAAGCAAGGAGTGCTCTTACAGAGCTTTAAATACATTTCATTACCATCTAAGTAGGAAACACTAAATAAATCACACAATATACCATATAAATTAAGACATTTTTATATTAGGCTAATATCGTTAATACTTTAGCAAGTTTTAAATTATTGAAAAACTCAAAAATACTAAGTTGGAGTCAGCAACCCAGCAGCGAGAGGGGTGCTATCCAGTCTTTTGCATTGAGTATGATTGTCTCCCAATCGGTGAGCAGTTATATGTGTGTGCCCGATGCAAAGAGCTCCTAGCTCTCAGAGAACGAGTCAGTTCTCTTGAGGCTAGAGTAGCAGACTTGGTGGAGCTGAGGGAGACAGAGAGGTACATAGAGGAGACCTACAGTGATATTGTAGAGAAGCCCTACCTCCAGTCTGGTAGCCCCTGTGCATCATCCTGGTGGTAGGAAGTACTCCTGTAGCCAGGACCTGCCCACCAGGGGATGTATTATCCTCTTGCACCGAGGATATGTCTCCAAGCTCTGCCCAGGAGGGAAGGGTTAGGACAGCTGTTGTAGTTGTTGATTCGATCATTAGGCATATAGATAGCTGGGTGGCTGGTGGACGTGAGGATCGCCTGGTTACTTGCCTGCCTGGTGCGAAGGTGGCGGACCTCATGCGTCAGGTAGCTCAGGGTGTTTGGTCCCCAGAGGAGTCACAGTGGTCAATTTAATCAACTGGAGCTTCGGGTGGTTCATCTGGCTTTTTTGCACCTGGTGGTAAGCAAGTCGATCCAAGTGTTGTCTGACAAAGTGACTGCAGTGGCTTACATCAACCGTCAAGGGGGCATTTGCAGTGCAGACTTGGCACACAAAGCTCAGTTGCTCCTTCAGTGGGTGGAGTCCTCTTGTAACGGCTGTCTGCTGCGCACATTGCGGAAGCACTGAATGTACAGGCAGACTATCTCAGCACACATGTTCTAGACTCAGGAGAGTGGGAACTGGCACAGTCGGCGTTTTAGCTCATTGCATCCAAGTGGGGACCACTGGCCATGGACGTCATGGTGACTTGTATCAATGCCAAAGCCCTGCGGTTCTTCAGCAAACGGAAGGAGTTCGGATCAGAGGGCATTGATGCTCTTCTGCACCCGTGGCCTCTGGGTCTCCTGCTTTATGTGTTTCCTCCCTGGCTTATGATAGACAGCGTGCTCCATCGGATCCAGTGCCATCAGGGGTGGGCGATTCTGGTGTCTCCGGATTGGCCACATCGCTCCTGGTATGCGGACCTGATTCGCTTGCAGGTGGATGATCCAATTCTGCTGTCAGGCCTCTTCAAGGGCTGATTCAAATGGAGGAGCCCTCCTGCTTTGGGCTTGGCTATTGAGTAGGCGAAGTTGAGGAATAAAGTTTATTCTTGTTACGGTCGTCAATGTCTGTGCCCTGCTTCATCCATTAAATTTACCTGCAGTTCTAGTCAGTGACCTGTGGGGTCACTGTAGAGTGGTGGAGACCAAGCTGGTGATGTCATCAGTGCTGAGCCCTTCTTAAACTGGCCTCTGCGTGCACTCAGTGTTCTGGCAATTCCTGATTGAGCACAGGCCTGCCTGAGGCTCTTCTAGTTCCAACTGTTGTCTCCTTGTCAGGCCGTGGCCTGAAGCTTTGCTCATCTTTCACTTGCTCTGTTCCAGTATAGCCTGCTTCGAAGCCTTGAAGTCCCAAGAGCTTCTTATACTTCAGCTGAGATTCCAGTCGTCCACAGCGAGTCCTTAGTCACTGGTTGCAGTGAGTAGGCTCTGTGCTGAGTTTTGGACTGTGTGTGCTGGAATGATGTGGAGTGCTGTAGGTATTGGGGCCGTGGCCGTGTCTCGAAGTATTGCTGGACGAGAGATGGCTGTGTTTGGAGCGCAGAGGGATCTGCGTGGGCTGTTCCTGGTTCCAGTTTGCTGCGCTGTGCCTGTGTGTGTCCTTTTGCCCTGGGAGCCTTGGCTCAGGCATTGCTTGCTTAAACCTTGCTTGCCTTGGGAGCATTGGCTCGTGAATTGTGTGCATAAACCTTGTTTGCCCTGGGAGCAGTGACTCGGGCATTGTTGCTTTGTTTAAACCTGCTTGCCTTGGGAGCCTTAGCTCCAGCATTGCTTTGCTTAAACCTTGTTTCCATAGTGTCCTCTCAGATCAATCCAGAGACTTGTGGGTTATGCCCCTCCTCTAGCAGGTTAGATAGAGAGAACTCCGAAGTTTCCCTCTAGAGGGCATGTGCAGCCTTCCTAACTTCAGTATTCTCTCTATCTAGCAGGTAGAAGGAGCATACTGTGCAGCTCTGTATTCCAAGGCTCCTATCCTGTTCCCTCGGGGGTGTTGAGCTATTGGTGGGGTTTGAGGTGCGGATGCACATTTGGGATACACCTGGTGGTGCCAGGTCCCTACCCTTCTCCCCCTATCAGACGGACAAATCTCCAGTAAGGTAGTCTCCTGCCTCTTAAAAAAAAAAATGAGACTTACCTTTCATAGACGACATTGCCCTGCAAGAAGCACTGAAAATTTAAGTGCTGGAAAGTCTTCCGTTCAGTTTTACAGCGAATGTGAGCAGGGCTGACAAGGTGCTGTGAGTAAAATTTCATTTTTACTATGTCTGGTCCGTCGGAGTCTGTGAAGCGCTGTGGGGCTCGTAGGTCAGCGTCGGGAGTTTGCGAGTCTTGCTCCGCAGGGTTAGGAAAGGCCGGTTCTGAGTTAGAAGAACGCGAGTTGGGTCCCGAAGTCGCGCAGCAAAACGAGCCAGGTTTGGCGGGAAGCGTTGGTCTTGGGTTGACGTGTGCCTCCGCTAGTGCCATTTTTTCTGTTAGGCTTGATAGGCCAGTAACCGCGAATGCGACGGTCACGGAAGGCACGGTTAAGGAGGGCAGCGCGGCTGCAGGATCAGAGACGCCAGGTTTGGCGGGGTTTTCTCCCGAGTTCATTTTACTGATGCACGAGGCTTTCTTGCTGCGTTCTGAAGGAGAACGTCAGCCGGCAGCCATTTTAAGTGCTCCTGTGAGATCAGAGGCGCAGCCGGTTCAGCAGCAGGCTAAAAGGTCTCATATGAATTTTGAGCAGCCCATAGTAGATGATTCGGCTCTCTCGGATTTTGAGGGCGACATGGGGTCAGTGGAGTCAGGTCCAGAGGCCCTGGAGGACGGAGAGCTCCCCACAGCGGAGGGTGATGACCCTACTGCGGCGAGGCTCTTCCGGAGAGAGGAGCTCCATTCTCTTATTGTGCAGGTACTGCAAATTTTGGGTTTCTCGGCCCCAGAACCTTTGGTGCCGGTCGCGGTTAGTGCGTCGATAATGTCAGGCACTAGAGCCCTCCCGAAAGCTTTTTATATACACGAGGCTATGCAAGTCCTAATTCGGGCTCAATGGGAAACCCCTGAGGCTACTCTGAGGGTGGCTCGGGGTATGGGCAAGCTTTGTCCAGTACGCCAGGAAGATTTGGAATCCTTTAGGCTTCCGGTGGTAGATTCTTTGATCACGGCTGTTACCAAAAAGACCGCTTTGCCAGTAGAGGGTGGAGCGGCTCTTAAGGACCCACGAGAAGAAGCTCGAGGCGTCGGTTAAGTCTTTCTTTGAAGTGGCCGCTTTATCTTTGCAGGCTTCAGTATGTGGTTCGTATGTGGCTAGGGCGTGCCTCTCTTGGGTACAGAAGGCGGCGTTGCCAGAGGACCTGATTGAGTATCTTCCTCTTCTGGAGTCGGGTTTGGCATATTTGGCTGATCTCCTGTATGATATTTTGAGAGCTTCAGCTAAGGGAATTTCTTTGGATGTGTCGGCTAGGCGCTGGATTTGGTTGAGGCATTGGGCCGCTGATCTTCCTTCTAAATCCCGTTTGGCACAGTTGCCGTTTAAAGGTAGACTGTTGTTTGGTCAGGAACTAGAACAGATTGTTAAAGACCTGGGTGAGTCCAAGGGCCGTCTTCTGGAGGATAAGTCTAAAAGCCAGGCGAGAACCTTCCGTCCACATTTCAAGGAAGCAAAGAAATATAGGCCTGGTAGGGTCTGAGTTTTTTCTAAGCCCCGTTTTTCTCAAAAACAGCAACAGCCCTTTCGTCAGGAGCGTAGAATTCCGCAACCAGCTCCCAGAGGTCCATCTGGAGCCAGAGGTCCACAATGATGGGGCCCTGGTCCAGTCTTCTTCGCCAGTAGGAGGACGGCTGTCCGACTTTGGAGAAGAATGGGCCAGGGTAACTACAGACGAATGGGTGCTGAGTATTATAAGAGAGGGCTACAAGTTGGAATTTGCGCGCTCTCTCGCAGACGGTTTTCTCGAGTCTCTGTGCAAGTCGGAGATAAAGACCGCAGCGGTGAAGGCTACCTTAGCAGAGTTACTTCGTCTCGGGGCAGTAGTGACCGTGCCGGCAGACGAGGTGGGTCAAGGCCACTACTCAATTTACTTTGTAGTGCCAAAGAAAGAAAAGGCTTTCCGTCCAGTGTTGGATCTCAAAGCGGTCAACAAGGCCCTCATTGTACGGCACTTTAGGATGGAAACTCTTTGGTCGGTGCTGGCAGCGGTACAGCCCGGAGAGTTCTTGACAGCTCTCGATCTGAAAGAAGCCTACTTGCATATTCCCATTTGGCCTCCACATCTGAAATTTCTTCGGTTCGCAATTTTGGGACAGCATTTCCAATTCAGGGCCATGCCATTCGGGTTAGCTACGGCTCCTCGCACGTTCTCCAAAGTGATGGTGGTCGTGGTGGCTTATTTAAGAACCAGGGGATTGCAAGTGCACCCTTATCTCGACGACTGGTTGATCCGGGCCCCTTCTTACGCAGAGAGTGTGCGGGCCACTCAGCAGGTGATAGCTCTGTTGCAGTCGTTGGGTTGGGTGATAAATTTTCAGAAGAGCCATCTCGAACCCACTCAGACTTTGGAATATTTAGGAGTGAGATTGGATACGGCCCAGGGCAGAGTATTTCTACCGGATCAGCGTCGCTTCAAGTTGGAGGAGCAAGTCTCTTCCATTCTTCAGAATCCGGCCCCGAGAGCTTGGGATTATGTTCAGCTTCTGGGATCAATGGCGGCGACGCTGGAGGTTGTCCCCTGGGCTCGGAGTCACATGCGTCCTCTCCAATGGCATCTCCTCTCTCAGTGGTCTCCTCTGTCCGAGGATTACTCAATTCGACTTCCATGGTCTCCGCAAGCTCGTTTCGCTCTCTGATGGTGGCTCCAGTCAGACAATTTGAGGCGGGGCATGCCTCTGTACGTTCCCGATTGGTGTGTGATAACGACGGACGCCAGTCTGTCGGGTTGGGGAGCTCATTGTCTCGGACATTCTGCGCAGGGGACGTGGTCCGTACAGGAAGCAAAGTTGCAGATCAATCTGCTCGAACTTTGGGCAATCCCGTTAGCCCTTGTGGCGTTCGAGAAGTTTCTCGACGGTCAGCCAGTACGAGTCCTCTCCAACAATGCGACAGCGGTGGCGTATGTCAATCGGCAGGGGGGGACAAGACGCGCTCCTCTGGCAAAGGAGGCGGCGCTACTATGTCAGTGGGCAGAGAACCGGTTGCCTCAGTTGTCGGCGGCTCACATAGCGGGCTCCTTAAATGTTCAGGCTGACTTTCTCAGTCGACACCGCTTGGATGCAGGAGTGTGGGTTCTGTCCCCGTCTGCCTTTCATCAGATTGTGAGTCGGTGGGGTCAGCCGGTAATGGATCTGATGGCTCGCTCCTCCAACGCCAAGGTAGCCCGATTTTTCAGCAGGGCCAGAGAGATCGGGTCCAAAGGGGTGGACGCTCTGATTCAGCAGTGGCCGTTGGAGCTTCTCTACGTCTTTCCTCCGTGGCCGATGATCGGTCGGACGGTGGGCAGGATAGCTCGACATCCGGGGCGGGTGATTCTAGTGGCCCCGGATTGGCCAAGGCGTCCTTGGTATGCGGATCTGATTCGTCTTCTAATCGACGAGCTGTTGCGTCTAGCTCATCTGCCGGATCTTCTCTTCCAGGGTCCGGTGGTCAGGCAGGACTCCGCTCAGTTTCGGCTTACGGCCTGGCTATTGAAAGGTCACGGCTTAGGCGGAAAGGTTATCCGGAGGAGGTTATTACCACTATGTTGCATGCGCGTAAGAGTTCTACGTCGGCGGTGTATGCGAGAGTTTGGAGAACGTTTGTTTCCTGGTGTGAGGCGGCTGGAGTTTCTCCGCAGTTAGCTCCCCTAGGCTCTATTTTAGCATTCTTACAACAGGGTATGGACAGACAGTTGTCGCTTAACACTCTGAAGGTGCAGGTTGCCGCTTTAGCCTGTTTTAGGGGCTTCTCATCCAGATGTGGTGTGCTTTTTGTGGGGAGTGGGTCAGTTGAGGCCGCCGCGAGTTCCGGTGGTACCGGGGTGGAATTTGAATTTGGTGCTACGGGCTTTGCAACGACCTCCGTTTGAACCGCTTAAAAAGTCTTCTTTGAAGGATGTCACGTTGAAGACCGTCTTTCTTGTGGTCATGGCTTCCGCTAGACTGGTGTCAGAGATTCAGGCGCTCTCCTGCAGAGATCCCTTTCTTCGTTTTTCGGAGGCGGGAGTTTCGGTTAGGACAGTTCCCTCTTTTATGCCTAAAGTGGTTACGCGTTTTCATCTTAGCCAAGAGGTGGTGTTACCATCTTTCAAGCGGGAAGATTATCCTGAAGATTTTCGGGCTCTCCGTTGTCTAGATGTTAGGAGAGCTTTGTGTGCTTACTTAGAGGCAACTAATTCGTTCAGGAAGTCGGATCATCTCTTCGTTCTGTTTGCAGGAGGGAAGAAGGGCAATATGGCCTCGAAGGTGACCATTGCTAGGTGGCTTAAGGAGATGATTTCCTCGGCATATCTGTTGATGGGGAGGTCTTCTCCGATAAGCGTTAAGGCACATTCCACAAGAGCGCAGGCGTCGCCGTTTGCAGAGTCTTGTCTGGTGTCGTGGGAAGATATCGCGAGGGCAGCGACTTGGTCGTCGGTGCATACATTCTCAAAACATTATCGGATTGATGTTGCAGCGCGTCGAGAGGCGATCTTTGGGGCGGCCGGTGTAGTTCGGTCCCACCCTGGCTGAGGATTGCTTTGGTACATCCCACAAGTCTCTGGATTGATCTGAGAGGACGCTATGGAAGGTAAAATTATGTCTTACCTGATAATGTTCTTTCCATTAGTCCTTCAGATCAATCCAGAGTCCTTCCCTGTAATGCGAATTCGTGATTTCAGATAACTTTACTATAATCATTTGGTTCTGTTCACGTTCTTGTTTTCGTTGAACGGTTGCTGAGTTTTGTGAATGTCAAGTTAACTTTGTTTTTCACTTTTAGCAGCATGGAGATTTCTCCCCGGGTATGTTGCTGTTATAGAGGCAGGAGACTGGATGTTGTTCGTTTGCTACTGCTTTGGTATCGTGTATACTGAAGTTAGGAAGGCTGCACATGCCCTCTAGAGGGAAACTTCGGAGTTCTCTCTATCTAACCTGCTAGAGGAGGGGCATAACCCACAAGTCTCTGGATTGATCTGAAGGACTAATGGAAAGAAAATTATCAGGTAAGACATAATTTTACCTTGCCCTGGGAGCAGTGGGTCAGTCATTGCTTTGTTTAAACCTGCTTGCCTTGGGAGCCTTAGCTTGGGCATTGCTTTGCTAAAACCTTTTGCCCTGGGAGCAGTGGCTTGGGCATTGTTTTGTTTAAACCTGTTTGCCCTGGAAGCAGTAGCTCGGGCATTGCTTATTTAAGCCCTGCTTCCCCTGGGAGAACTCGGTTTGGGCACCTCAGTGACTGTTTGTTTTATGCTTTTCTTTTGCCTCCCACGAGTGGAGTGGTCCACTCGCGTTCCCTACCCGCAGCTTACATGACAACCCTGACAGAATGAACCTTTATCTGACTGCTAGCAGTCTTACTGCTTCCAGCTAAGTGTCTTTTGCTTTCTGTTGTCCCGCCGGGGCGGGTTGTTGCTTAGTCTCTAGTGCTCTTGAGTTGCCATTATTGTATGCTGTATGTTTTGCTTCGCTTTAGCTAGTGTTAACATGTGCAGCTAGGCTGGTTTTGTTCTCTTCCCTCTCATGTCTTTCTGAGCTGTTCGTTTGCCCTTTTGTCTTACATTTCTTTTGCTGCCAATAAAGTTACCTTAGTTCACCTCCACTTGCAATCCAGTCCAGTTCTTTGGGATACTCTATGGGACTCCGTCTACCCAGAGGTGGTAGAGTGATTCTCATGCTGCCACCTCTGGGCCAAGGGCTCACAAATGTTACAATTCTTAACTTATTGCCACATTCCTACAGGCAAAAAAGTGTTCTACCGAGCATGGAGGAATTTTGAAACCTGGTGTGCGGACCAGGCGGTTTCTGCCTTTCTGACTTCCTTTCTGCATATTTTGGCCTTACGTGAGGACTGGCATATAATTTGTTATGGGTGCAGGTGGCAGCCTTAGCCTGTTATAGAGGTAGTCTTTTCTCCATTCTTCTTTTGTTTCTCATCTGGATGCTGTTAGTTTTTCTCAAAATTTCTCAAAGGAGTGAACTGCCTTAAACTGCGGGTGCGCTCCCTGTGCTGAATCCCAATGGTCGGTCAATTGCTTGGAACTACGAGTGGTGTACCTGGCTCTCAGAGCGTTCGCCAGCCTGGTGGAGGGGGAGCCGGTTTGAGTGTTTTTGGACAACATGATGACAGTAGCTTACTGTCATCCGCCCACATAGCTGGAGCGCAGAATGTAATGGTTGACTTCTTCAGTTGGCATAATGTGGACCCAGGGGAGTGGGAGTGCTCGGGGGTGGCCTTCCCCTTATTCATATAGAAGTGGGGGATTCCAGTGATGGACTTCGTGGTGACACACCACTATGCGAAAGCTCCCAGGTTTTTCAGAAGGAGAAGGGACTTTGAGTTGGAGGGCATTGACACTTTGCTTCAGCCATGGCTGTAGTCATTCCTCCTCTACATTTCTCCCCCGTGGCCACTCATCGAGAGAGTTCTTCACTGTATTGGACAACATCGAGGCCAGGTGCTGTTGGTCGCACTGGTCTGGCCTCGGCAGCTATATAGATCTGGTGACACTGTTGGTAGATCAGCCCTTCCACCTTCCGACAGCTCCGGGACTCCTGTGTCAGGGTCTTCTGGTTATGGAAGATGCCTCCCCTTTTTGTCTTACGGCTTGAGCAGTTGAGATTGAGGAAGAAAGGGTACTCTGATGAGGTTATTGCTACTTTGCTTCACGCTAGGAAGTGGTCTATTTTGGCGGGTTACGCACAAGTTTGACGAGCGTGGTCTCGCTTTCAGGCTTCCCTATCACAGATCTTATCCTTCTTACATGAGGGTTTGATGAAGGGTTTGTTTGTCAGCTTGCTGTGAGTGCAAGTGGCAGCACTTGCCTGTTATTTGTGCTTCCTCCCTGGCTTCACCTCCATTAAGGGGGTAATGCGGCTGCGCCTCCCGCTATCTCAGCCAAGGCCAGTATGGAACTTTAATTTGGTACTTCGTTCATTACAAGGGGTGCCCTTTGAACCTTTGTGGAGGGCCAACCTGAAAGATCTCGCTCTGAAATTGGTGTTTCCATAGCGTCCCACAGATCAATCCAGACACTGGTGGTTATGTCTCTCTGCCAGCAGGTGGAGATAGAGAGAACTTCTGAGGCTCTATATGTGGTCATGTGTAGCCAGCCAAACCTCAGTATTTTCTTTATCTAGCAGGTCATAACTCTGCAGCTCTGGATTTGGGACTCCTCGCCTGTTCCCCCATGTGGTTGAGGGCATCGCTTTTGCTGAGCAGGGATACTTGTTGGTGCCAGGTCCCTCCCTTTCTCCCCACTCCCGCTGGTCCTTGGGGCACGTGAATGTTAATCTGGAAAAAATAATTCAGGCAGAGACGTTAAACACCCTTTTGTGTGATAACCAGCAAACTCACAGTGAGCAGGAGCCTGCTGCAAGGCAGAACGGTAGGGAGCTGTTTTTGGCGGGCTGGGGAGTGTTATTTTGCTCTTCTTTTCTCCAGCATCATGGCAGCCCCGTCGGAGTCTGTCAAGCGCTGCTCCTGGTGTGGGAACCGGAGAGCAGCGTCTGGGGTGTGTGATTCCTGCCCCTGCATTTTGCCGGGACAGGGAGACGCTGGGGGGGGGGGAGCGCCTGGAATGACTCATGGGTCCGGCAGGCCCATTGTTGCCCTCGGGGCGACCGTCTTCTCGGACTCCAGCAGATAATTTTGGCGCCGTCGTGTCTTTGAAGGGACGGGCGGCAGCGGATTCCGTGGCCGGAGGTAGGAGCCGGCAATCAGCTGATGCTCGATCAGCTGGGCCTGGGACTGTCAGTGCAGGCTCCTGAACAGCAGGAGAAGCATCAGAGCTGGATTGCCTGTTTTCCTGCGCGAGGGACTGTCGGGCGCCATTTTGGATGAGGGGGAAACGGTTGCAGGGCCCCCTTTGGTCGCGAGTGTTCGGCAAGGATCTCTGTCTGCAGAAATCAGTCAGGTTGCCGACGGGGAAGTGGCACAATCAGCAGTGCCTTTTTCTCCTGAATTTGTGCTATTGCTACACAAGGCCTTTTTGCTTTAGAGATCCGGGGGGATCTTAGGAGTTGATGGTTCTTTGGGGGCATCTCTAGAGGAGGTCTTGGGACTTCCTTCCTCGGTGTCTAAAAGGCCACGCGTGGATTCACAGGATTTGGAATCCGTGTCGGTGGCCACTGAGGTAGATGACGGCTGGTTGTCAGAGGTTTCCTTTCTGACCCAGTTGGAAGTGCTGGAAGAGGGAGAATCACTGTTTGAGGGGGCTGATGATCTGACGGCAGCACGTTCCGCCACAAAGAACTGGCGAACCTTATTGTCCGAGCCAGGGAAGTTTTAAAGATCTCTCTGCCGGACAACAGTACCTCCTGCGCGGTAGCCCCTTCTATTATGTCAGGGACTAAGCTACCGTCCCATACTTTTCATATTCATGAGGCGATGAGGGTGCTCATTGCAGCGCAATGGGAGACACCGAAGGCAGGGTTGCGTGTGGCAAGGGCCATGATGCGTTTATATACACTTCCAGATGGAGAGCATGAACAGTTGCGTTGGCCCACCATGGATTCGTTGATCACAGCGGTTACGACGAGGACTACCTTGCCAGTTGAAGGCGGGATGGCACTTAAGGATCCTCAGGATAGGAAGTTGGAATCTGCCGTTAAGTCATCCTTTGAGGTGGCACTGTTATGCATGCAGGCGGCTGTCTGCGGGTCTTACGCAGCCAGGGCATGTCTTTCTTGGGTGCAGAAAGTGTCCTCGGAGCTAGTGACAAATTTGCCCTCGCTTAAGGCAGGTCTCGCTTATTTGGCAGACTTGTATGATATTCTTCAGGCGTCAGCCAAGGAAGTGGCCCTATCTGTTGTGGCTTTGTCACTGGTTGGTGGATATGGCTTCTAAGTCTCGTCTTGCTCGTCTGCCTTTTCGGGGCAAACTTCTGTTTGGCGAGGATTTGGATAGGATTGTGAAGGATCTGGGAGATTCTAAGGGTCGTTGCTAGCCGGAAGATAGGCTGAGGGCGAATTCTTGAGCAGGTTCCTCTCGGGCTCGGTTTCGTGATGCAAGGCGTTATCGCCCGGGCAGGCCGGTGGCCTTTTCTAAACCTCGTTTCCCTCAGAAGCAGCAGCCTTTTCGGGGGGAGCGCCGCCCAGGCGGTGCGTCCTCTAGACCCGCTACGGTGTGTCGTAACCAATGATGGGGCCTTGGTCCATCTTCCAGAGGCAATAGGGGGACGTCTGTCCCTTTTTCTGGGAGAGTGGACCAGGGTGACGTCAGACTAGTGGGTGTTGGAGGTAATAAGGGACGGTTACAAGCTAGAATTGGTTCAAAACCTATCGGAAGTTTTTGTGGAGTCTCCTTGCAAATCTCTAAAAAAGAGAGTGGCGGTCAGGGACACATTGGAGAATTTCATTCTCTTGGGAGCTGTGGTTCCTGTGCCAGTAACTCAGCGTGGTCTAGGCTGTTATTCCATCTATTTCGTGGTACCAAAGAAAGGAGGCTCGTTTCGTCCGGTCTTCGATATCAAGGGTGTAAACAAAGCTCTGCGAGTGCGTCATTTTCGCATGGAAACTCTGCGTACCGTCATAGCCGCAGTTCTGCCCGGAGAGTTCCCATTTGGCCTTCTCATCATCGGTTTGTACGCTTTGCGGTTCTAGGTCAACACTTTCAGTTCCAGGAGCTTCCCTTCGGTTTAGCTATGGCTCCTCGAACGTTTTCCAAGATCATGGTTGTAGTTGCAGTGTTTCTGCGGCAGGAAGGGATGCAAGTGCATCCTTATCTCGACGACTGGTTGATACGGGCTCTGTCTTTTCAGGACAGCGTCCAGGCAACAGCCAAAGTGGTCAGTCTGCTGAAGTCGTTGGGATGGATTGTCAATTTGGAGAAGAGTCAGTTGGTACCATCTCAGTCCTTGGATACCTTGGAGTTCTATTCGACACCTGTGTGGGCAGAGTCTTCTTGCCGAACAACTGGAGGGTGAAGCTGCAGGCGCAGATTCAGAATCTTATGTGCAATCCAGCACCCAAAACCTGGAACTATGTTCAGGTGTTGGGATCCATGGCAGCCACGCTGGAGGTGGTTCCGTGGGCCAGGAGTCACATGAGGCCTCTGCAGAGATCCCTGTTGAGCTGCTGGACTCCGGTGTCGGAGGATTACTCAGTGCGGTTGTCTTGGGAACCGATGGTCTGGATGGAAATGCGTTAGTGGCTCTGGGCCGACAAGTTGAGGCTGGGGATGCCACTGGCGGTGCCAGACTGGGTGGTGGTGACTACGGATGCCTGTCTCTCAGGATGGGGAGCCCATTGTCGAGGGAGCACGGCGCAGGGGTCCTGGTCGCCAGAAGAGGCTTTGTGGTCCATCAGTCGGTTGGAACTGAGAGCGGTGCAGCTAGCATTGCAGTCCTTTCAGGCAGATCTGGTTGGGAGACCGGTTTGGGTTCTCCCGGACAATGCAACGGCAGTAGCTTATGTCAATCAGAGGGGCACCAGGAGTGTTCCTCTGGCCGAAGAGGTGATGTATCTATGCCGATGGGCGGAAGAACACTGAGTTCAGCTCTCGGCAGCGCACATAGCGGGGATTCTGAATACCGAAGTGGATTTTCTGAGTCGTCATATCTTGGATCCAGGGGAGTGGGAACTCTCCGCTCAGGCATTTGCGTTGATCACAAGCCGGTGGGGAGTTCCAGCTATGGATCCGATGGCGCGAGCAGACAGTGCCAAAGTGCCGCAATTTTTCAGCTGCGGCAGGGACCCCCAGTCTCGGGGGATGGATGCACTTCTTCAGCCTTGGCCTCTGGTGAGTCTTCTGTATGTTTTTCCGCCGTGGCCGATGATAGGCAGGATATTGAGACGAGTGGCAAGTCACCCAGGTCGGGTGGTCTTTGTGGGGCCGAATTGGCCTAGACGTCCATGGTACGCAGATCTGGTGCGCCTTCGGGTCGGCAAACCATTACGACTGCCTGCTCGTCGGGGTCTGTTGTGTCAAGGTCCCATCCTTATGGAGGATCCCTCCCCATTTGGTCTTACGGCCTGGCTATTGAGAGGGCAAGTTTGAGACGAAAAGGTTATCCGGAAAAGGCGATTGCCACTATGCTGCGAGCTAGAAAGCGTTCCACCTTCACAGCATACGCGAGAGTGTGGCGGATTTTTTGAGTCATGGTGTGCGGCGGCAGGGATCTCAGCCTTTTCGGCTTCGGTATCTTCGATTTTGGCATTTTTACAGAATGGCCTAGATAAATGCCTCTCGTTGAGCTCTTTGAAAGTTCAGGTGGCAGCTTTGGCATGCTTTAGAGGCCATTTGCGAGGGTCTTCCAGCCTCGCACCCGGATATTGTTCGTTTTTTGAGGGGGTCAATCATTTGCGGCCTCCGCGGGTCTCAGTTTTTCTTACCTGCGAATTTGAATTTGGTACTGAAGGCTTTGCAGCGACCTCCATTTGAGCCATTGTCTCGGTTGTCGATTAAGGATTTGACTTTGAAGACAGTATTTTTGGTTGCGATTTCCGAGATACAGGCTTTGTCCTGTAGAGATCCGTTTTTTCGTTTTACCGAGGCAGGGGTGACTCTGCGTACAGTTCCGTCCTTTTTGCCCAAGATTGTTTCGCGTTTTCACATGAATCAGCAGCTCTGTCTTCCTTCTTTTCGTGGGAAGATCATCTGGTGGAATTTTCCTCTTTCCGGTGTTTGGATGTTAAGAGGGCTATTGTCAGGTATTTGAAAGTGACTAATGACTTCCGGTGTTCGGATCATTTGTTTGTTCTTTTTGTGGGACAAAAAAAGGGGCAGCAAGCTTCTAAAGTGCCAGTGGCTCGCTGGTTAAAGGAAGCTATTGCCTCTGCGTATATCACTTTCGGTAAGGTTCCGCTGGTGCAGCTCCAAGCTCATTCCACTAGGGCGCAGGCGACTTCTGTGGCAGAGGCTAGGTCGGTATCTTTGGAGGAGATTTGTAGATCGGCCACCTGGTCCTCGATGCATTCTTTTTCAAAGCACTATCGGTTGAATCGGCAGCAAGGGCTGAAGCTGTGTTTGGATCTTCGGTACTGCAAACTGGGATCTCTGGGTCCCACCCTATTTAAGGACTGCTCGGGTACATCCCACCAGTCTCTGGATTGATCTGTGGGACGCTATGGAAGGAAAAATTAGTTTTCTTTCCATTAGTCCTGACAGATCAATCCAGAGACTGGTGGGATGTACCCGAGCAGTCCTTAAATAGGGTGGGTCCTCCCTTGAGGTTTCTGCGTATCTGTTGGGCGTTTCTACTTTCAGGTTTCAGTTTTTGGATTGTTTATTGTTTGTTCAACATGCATTGGAGCAACTTCCTTACTTACTGTGAGTTGCATGAGTTCCTCCTGCATTTGTGATTGCAGGGTGTCTTTGAATTCTCGAAAACAGGAGAATAGCTCTCTATTGGGAGTTGGACGTTTACATGGCTTTGGTATGGATAATACTGAGGGTTGGCTGGCTACACATGACCACATATAGAGCCTCAGAAGTTCTCTCTATCTCCACCTGCTGGCAGAGGGACATAACCCACCAGTCTCTGGATTGATCTGTCGGGACTAATGGAAAGAAAATTAACAGGTTTTAACTAATTTTTCCTTGGATTTGATGTCTGAGATTGTTATTTCTTGTCCCTGTTCTGATACCAGATCTTCTCTGCTTTCCTTTTTTCCCTCAAATTCTCTGTCCCCCTTCCCTCTGTGCTTTGATTTCCTTCTGCTCCCTCTATCACTATTTCCCTTTTCCTATCCCAGCACTGATCATTAAGATCCCTTTTCTCCATGACCAAATTAACCTGAGGCACAAATATTAGAAAATCATGATATACTAATTCACATTTAATATGTAAATATATGCAAATATGTCACTGAATTTAAGAAATAAACTTTGCTTTTGAATGTCCTTGAGCTCCTACATGAAGCTATGCTGATAGTCATTGTTTTGTTTCTTCACAGGCTGATAAATTGCTAAAAGTCTTGAAACAATACTTTCAGGATGAATTAAAATCGGAGAATGATAGTCAGGTAAGAATACTAAATAATTCTGATGCATTTCCTTGTTTGGAAGACATATGTACACTTTTCCATTACGTCACTTGAGGATCAGTCCAGACAACTGGGTTATGTCCCTCATCGACCAGCAGGCGGAGATAGAGAGCACTCAAGCTGTGCTATATGTAGCCTTGTACATCCAGCTCGAGCCAGTATTCTCTATCTCCAGCAGATTGGTTAGTCGTGCCTGTACAGCTTGACTTAGTTGGTGGGTTGTGGACCTTCTTAGGCCAGGCTTGGGGTCGATGGACCAATGCACAGAAAACACCATAAAACAGTGCAAACTATTTCCACCTTGGGAAAAATATTACCGAGGTGGAAATAGCAGGCGATGTTAAAAAAAAGCAAAAACACATGTAAATGAACTGCTCACACAAACAGCGAGCAGATCGGCGGGGAGGAAGGAGGCAATCACCAAGCTGCGTATGCGCAGAACGGTTGATGAGGTGCCTAGGCAGTATCTGGGTGCTGGTGTCAGTTGCCTGGGATACCTGGTGGTGCCGGGTCCCTTCTGCCCCTCCATGCTCTCTCCCCCCCTTCTCTTGGCTGCTCTTTAAACTTGGCCTATATCCTTTCTACGTAAAAATGAATAAATACCCCCCCCCCCCCCACAACACAACCCCCTCCCCATAAAAAAATAGAGGCTAAGCAGCGCACGTTCTTTGGAATGCCTTAACGGGAGCTTCAGCTGTCATCAAGCGTCTTGAGAGGAATATTTACGGCTGCTATTGAAAGGGTGTGTTGTGAGTACCGCGGTTTTCCTGCACTGAGATGGCTTGGAATTCTCCGTTGGGGCAGTGTGCAGCCTGTGTTCTTTTTCTGCGGTGGCAGGTGCGGAGGGGGGTGGTGCACGTACCCCTGGACTGGGTGGCAGTCACAGTGCAGAGCTGCAGGGCGTTTCCTGCTCACCCTTGCTGTCCGCTTTCTCTAGCGTGCCGGGGGCAACCATTTTGGATTTCTGCGTAAAGGCTCCCCCGCAGCGCCTGAATGCTGTGGTGGATTTGGGGCCTGCATTATCTGCCTTGGCAACCAGTCCCTCAACGTCTGTACTTCCCAGCAGCTCGTTGTCTGCGGTGGAGTGCCCTTTCTGCTTTGAATTCGTCATCCTCATGCATCGGCTGGTCTTGCTCAAGAGGGCTCACCCTGCTGAGTTTCCCCTTCAGGCTGGGCCTTCTAGCTCTCAGGAGGAGGTTGGACTGTCCCATCAGGGTGAGGGGGTTCTTTTGTTGAGGCCCTGGCCTTCTCAGTATTTGGACTGGGAAGTGGACAGGTCTTAGAGGAACTCCCTGGGAGGTCTCTTTCGATCCCTGCTGGGTGCTGAGATCAGGGGGACTCCTTGACGGAGGGTGAGCGTCTGCCAGATGAGGGTGATGATCCTTCTGCAGCTTGTGTTTTTTGGAAGGTGGAGCTTGCGGCCTTGATTACTTTCTTTCTTTCTCTTTCTCTCTCTCTCTGCTAAATATTTCGTCCCGGTGCTCCAGCCGCCTTCTGCTTCTTCTTCCATCATGTCGGGGTCCAAGAAACCACCCCCCTCAAGGCCTTTCATGTTCATGAGGCCATGCAGGAGCATATTTCAGCCCAGTGGATGACTCCTGATTCAGGGCTTAAGGTAGCTTGGGCCGTGGCACATCTTTATCCACTTCTTTCGGAGGATCTGGAAAGGTTTAAGCTGCCTGTGGTTTGATTCCTTGGTTACGGTGGTAACTAAGAAGACTACAGCCCCTTTCCAGGGGGGGGGGGGGGGGGGGGGGTCAAGCCCTCAGGAACATGCAAGATTGGAAGATTGAGGCTGTTCTGAAGACGGCCTTTGAGGTGGCTACTTTGTGCCTGCAAGCCACTGTTTCTGGGTCCTATGTGGCCAGGGCGTATCTTAAGCTTACTTATCAGGTAGTGGATTCTTTGGTGGCCTACCTAGCGGACAGTCTGTATGATCTGCTTTGAGCCTCTGCTAGGCAGGTTGCGTTAGTGGTGTCCTCTCGTCATTCGTTGTGGCTCCTGTACTGGGCAGTGGATATGGCCTCCAAGTCCACCTTGACTAAGCTTCCCTTTAGGGGCAGGCTCTTGTTTGGAGAGGATCTGGAACGTTCAGTAAAGAATCTTGGAGAACCTTAGTCCCATTGTTTGCCTGATGATCGGCCTAAGCCATCTTCTCGCTCTTCCCAGGCTCGTTCCTGATTCTGGGATGCTAGACATTACAGGCCAGGTTGTCCTTCGGCCTCTTCCAGATCCGGATTCAGCAGCTCCAGCCTTCCTTTCATTTTGACAGGAAGGCAGGTGGGCAGCCCTCCCGTGCGTTGAACGCTGCTCATGCTTCTGAATGAAGGTATCCCAGGTCCCTCCTTGGGAGTTCGGATAGGAGATCGCTTGTCCGAGTTTTATGTGGAGTGGTCTTGGATTACCACAGACCAGTGGGTCCTGGAGATCATTCGAGAGGGCTATAAGCTGGAGTTTTCCTCTCGCAGATTTTTTTTTCCTGAGTCCCCGTGCTGCATGTCTCAGAAGAGGCAATTCGTTTGTGAATCCTTGCAGGGCCTCTTCTGGCTCGGAGTGGTGGTTCCAGTGCCTCCTATGGAGGAAGGCTGCGCCGGGTATTCCATCTTTTTCGTGGTTCCCAAGAAGGAGGAGTGCGCCTACTGGCTCATTATGGATCTCAAGCATGTCAATAAGACCGTTCCTGTATCTCATTTCAGGATAGAGACACTGCTATCCATTATTGCCTCGTTCCAGCTTGGGGAGTTCCTCGCCGCTCTGGATCTCAAGGAGGCTTTCTTTCATATTCTCATTTGTCTTCCTCATCAGCATTTTCTTCACTTTTCACTCTTGGAGCTTCACTTCCAGTTCAGGGCCTTGTTGTTCACTCTCTCCATGGCTCCCCAAAACATTTCCAAGGTGATGTTGGTGGTGGCCGCAATGCTTTGACATTGGAGCATCAGGGTGCATCCCTATCTTGTTGATTGGCTGATTAGAGCTTCCTCCTTCTAGACCAGTGAAGAGGCCACACTGGAGGTGGTGTCTCTCTTTCAGTCTCTTCGCTGGGTGATCAACCTCTCCAAGAGCCGGCTTGTGCCTTCTCAGCCCCTGGACTACCTCGGGCTTCATTTCAATACTCTCAGCAGCAGGGTGCTTCTTCCCCTCCAGGATTCTGAAGCTGCAGTTGGAGATCTGTCACCTGCTGTCTCTTCCTTGTCCCTGGGCCTGGGATTTCTTACAGGTTCTGGGATCCATGGCGGCAACGCTGGATGTGGTGCCCTGGGCCTGGGCACTTATGCGGCCTCTTCAGTCCTCCCTTCTCTCTTGCTTGTCTTATGTTCACCAGTCTTGCGAGGTCTGTCTCCCCTGGACACGTCGCGGTAAAGCAATTATGTGCTGGTGGCTCCAGTCTGCCAATCTGCAGAAGGTGTTGTCATTGTCAATGCCAACCTGGTTGGTGATCACAACGAGTGCCAACCTATTGGGCTGGGATGCACACTGTCTCAGTCGCAGGGCCCAGGGGAAGTGGTCTCCAGCGGAGGCTGTCTGGCTTATCAACTGGCTAGCATTGTAGGCGATCCGGTTGGCCTTTGCCCCTCTGTGTTAATTTCGGCTGGTCTGAGTTCTTTATGACAATGCAACATCAGTGTCGTATGTGAATCGCCAGGGGGGCACCTGGACTGGCTGTGGAGGCTCATCTACTGCTGTCTTGGGTGGAAAGCCATCTCCAGTCTCTCTCCACGGCTCATATTACGGGGGCTTAGAATGTACAAGTGGATTATCTTAGCAGGATGACCTTGGATCCGGGGGAGTGGGAGCTGTACGACCGGGCGTTTTTCCTCATAGCCTCAACTTGGGGGGTACCTTCATGGATTTGATGGTGACGGAAGTGAATGCCAAAGTTCCACACTTCAGTCGCAGATGGGATCCCGTTTCCTTGGGGTTGGATGCTCTTCTTCAGCCCTGGCTGCGGGACAAGCTGCTTTGTGTTCCCACCGTGGCCGCTGATCAGTTGGGTCCTCCGACACATTGCTCTTTATCCAGGCCGGGTGAACCTGGTGGTGCTGGACTGGCCCCAGAAGCCGTGGTATGCAGATCTGGAGCGTCTCCTTGTGAATGAGCTTTCTTCCTTCCCTTGGAGGCCAGTCTGCTTCAACAGGGCCCTGTACCATTAGAGGATCCATCCCACTTTGGTCTTACAGCCTGGCTATTGAGTAGGCAAAGTTAAGACGTAAGGGTTACCTGGAGGATGTGATTACCACCCTCCTGCAAGCTAGGAAGCACTCTACTTCATTGGCCTATGCTCGAATATGGAGGGAGTTGAGGCATGGTGCCGGGAGGGCGATTTCACAATTTCAGGCTTCTATTGCTCAGCTATTCTCTTTTCTGTAGTCTGGTTTCAAGAAGGGGCTGGCCTTGAACTCTCTGAAGGTTCAGGTGGCAGTGCTGGCTTGTTATAGGGGCTGGGTGGGCAATTATTCCTTGCCTGTTCACCCGGATGTGTTCTGTTTTCATCGAGGAATCTGTTGCTTAAAACAGCCTCTCTGGGCTGTCTGCCCTCCTTGGAATCTTGACCTGGTTCTGAATCCTCTACAGAGGGCTCCCCCCGGTTAAGGACCTTACCCATAAGGCGGTTTTCTTGGTAGCCATTACTTTGGCTGGGTGAGTGTCTGAGTTTCAGGCTTTGTCTTGTCTGGATCCTTTCCAGCTCTTTACAGAAGGGGTGTTTCTGTTCATAGGGTGCCTTCCTTCCAACTGGAGGTGATTTCATCCTTTCATCTGAATCAGACTGTTCTGCTGCCTTCGTTTCATTGGGAGGACTATGGTTTTGAGTTCCCTTAGCTTTGTCTTTTGGTTGTTTGTCGTGTCCTTCTCTGGTATTTGGAAGTGACAATGACTTCAGGCATTCTGACCATCTTTGTCCTCTTCGCTGGTCCACAGAGGGGTCGTGTCCTCCGGTATTTGGAAGTGACATCGACTTCAGGCATTCTGACCATCTTTGTCCTCTTCGCCAGTCCACAGAGGGGTCTGGTGCCTCCAAGGCTAACTCATCCATGTACCTGTTGTCAGGCAAGTTGCTTCCTCCAGCATTTCGGGTCCACTGGGGGGGGGGGGGGGTGTCCCTTGCCAAATCTCGAGCCATTCCCTTGGAGGAAATCTGTTGGTTTTGCCATGCTCTTCTGCATCCACCTTTTCTAAGCATTACAGGCTGGATGCTGCCTCCTGTGGTGTGTTCTCCGCATGGAGCTGTCGGTCCTGCCCTACTTGAGGACTGCTTTGGTACATCCCACAAGTCCTGGACTGATCTGTTCTACGCTAAGGAAGGAGAAATTTGTCCTTTGTTTGCTAATTTTCTTTCCTTTTAATAGTCGCAGATCAATCCAAGAGCCCTCCCTCAGCAGTTGCTTTCCTTGATTATCTTAGGTGAAGATTGCTGTTTGTTTTTCTGGGGCTGCGACAGCAGTGGTTCTCGTATTGGGCATTTTACCCTTCAGTGTCCTGTTTCCAGATGAAGGAGACCTCTCTCTTTCTCTTGTTGGCTTGGCTTTGGTGTTTCTGCTTTGCTATTGGCATACTGAGGGATTTCACTGAATGCTGGCTTAGAGGGCACTGAATTTCACTGCCCCTATCTCCACCTGCTGGCACACGGGCTCAACCAACAAGTCCTGGATTTTTAGTCTGTGACTACTTAAAGGAAAGAAAATTAACAGGTAAGGACTAATTTCTCCTTCTTAGCTTTGACATAGTTAATCCTGAAGAGCAGAAGGCAGCACCAGCCCCATAGAAAGGGAGTGAATTGAGCTCTGCTGGCAGTGGGGCAGTACCTAATTGTCTGGACTGATCTGGCAGGACTTGAGGAAAGGAAATTAACAGGTAAATTTAAATATTAGCACTTTTTGGCATAATGGTTCAGTCAGCATTGTTGGAATTCAGTGTTTTGATTTAATAGAAAAGTTTCTTTGAAAATATGTATTAACTGAGAATTAAAGTCTATGAGCAACTTAACATTTTGGATTTGCCATTTTTAGGATTCTGAAGGCAGCATGGTCACCTCCTGTTCCTCAGGCACAAATGAATTAAATAGTAACCAGGAGGAGGCAACTACCATTGTCCATATCACTAAAAGACGTAACAGAACAGTTGAAACAAAGGCAAGCCCTATACTAGACCAGAAAAGCAACACAGAGATGATTGACATTCCACTCCTAGTGGAGAAATGGGTAAGAGAGCTAGTTTTTAGCCTTGGATGAATATGTTCATAAAAGCAGTTAATAAATCCCTATAAATAGATGTAAACGTTTTATTTATGAAAATTCGTCAGTTGATTTTGTATCAAGATTTTTTTTTTGTTTTAGAGGGTAAAGAATGGGATAACTCTGTTTCTTTACAGAGCAAAATGGTACATTGCTAAGTCGTTTTTAACACTGCTGAAGACATGTCCATCAAACCTATAGACATTCCATTGGTGATGTTGGCAACCATCTCCCAATTGGTAGCAATATGTCTCCCTTCCCCCATCTCCAATGATGAACCTGGTCGTCCTCCACAGACCAAACTTAGATATCAATGCTGAGACCATTCTGGAGGAGCCTTAAGGCCTGTGTTCTGATGGCCCACTCCCCCCTCTCCAAAGGGTCTGCCCGAGTGTAGACGACTGGTACAAAGGACAGGCGTGTGAAACTCTTCTCCAACTGTACCATGACTATGTTATAGCACTGTACAGGTAAATGTAAAGGCTTAGGCCTCGTGTACGTGACTGTCCTGACTACTATGTTTGACTTCAAGTACTTCCCCCTCCCTCCCCACTCCCCCTATCACCTTATAATGAAATGGTCCAATCCCCCCCCCCCCCGCCTTATCCCTCTCCCTGCTCCCAACTTCAACATAATCCTCACAACAAATAGAAGATAAAGAGAGAAGGTAAAAAAAAAACCAAAAAAGGGAAGAAGCGGCAACCAGGAGATGGAGGCTACAGACGATTTAGAATGAAACTGCGAGCTTTTGGTGCCAGGGATTGTATGTATGGCTCCCAGATTCCCAAAAATCTCTGCCGTCTCTTGGGGGATGATCCCACCCCTCTCCGTTCCAACAACAACAATTCATGCAAGCTATTCCTCCAGTGCCAATAATCCGGATGTTCTGTTTTTACCCAAGCATTTAAAATTAGTTTCTTACCCACCATGCTTGCTTTCCGTATGGAGCAAAATAGTACATATGCTGAGAACAATACCTGGCAGTGACTGCTGGGCTTTCTGGAGTCTGTACCTGATTATACCTTTCTAACCTGAGGCTGGAGCTTACTTTATTCCAAAATGGATGGGAATATGGGGAGGGAGAGCATCCCTTCTCTGAAGAGCCACATAATTTATCCCAGTTACATTCAGAGATGTTGGGTGTGAGAGAGAGAGAGGAAGATGAGCCAAATTTGCATCCTTTGAACAGTTCTATTAAATTTTTTAACCAACAGAGAACTTAAAAAAAAAAAAAAAGGGAGATTTCAGCGTGCTTGCTTTCTGCCTGAATTCTGCCTTGTTCAGAGAGCCAGAGTGCTCCTGCTCGGCTCTCTGCTGGGAGGTCCCACTGCATCGGAGGTCGGTGGCTAGGGTAAGCGCTGGCTCCTCTATTCTTCTCTCCCTAGGCGGTCTGATTTGGGGGTTTCGGTGGAGACAGTAGAATGTTGTTCCCGATATGGGAAATGGCGTTTGGCAGCCAGTTTGTGCAGCGCCGAGTGCGCTGGGTCTGAAGGGGGGGAGTCAGATGGTTCCCTGTTCTGATGGCGTTCTTTTCCCTGCTGAGCTGTGTGGTGCATGCACCATTTTTTTTCTGGCGCCACTGAGGCGGTTCCTGCCTCAGTTTGCACGCTGCTTCCTCTGTTGAGGTAGCAGGAGGAGGGGGGGGGAGTCTGGGATGACTGCAGCGATGACAGGTTCAGGAGAGTTTTTTCCTCCTCAGTTTGTCGTTCTTAAACGGGCCCTCTGGGGGCCCTGGTGGGGATCGGGGTCTGCCAGCCTCAAAAGGAGGTGGATGGTCTCATTGTCTGAGGAGGGGTCTTTGGTCCCCGTCACGACTGCTCTGTCTCTGGTGGCTCCTTCTGAGGGGTCTTGGAGTCTGGCAGGCCTGGAAGGTATGAAAGGAGGTGAGCTTCTCTGTGAAGAGACAGATGACCCCTCGGCGGTACTGCTTTTTCACAAGGAGGAACTGCTGTCCCTTATTTTTCAAGCCTTGGAGGCTTTGAATATTGCGGACCCAGAGGTCGCCATGTCTGCAGCGGTTAATCCTAAGATGGCTAGTACCTGGCGGCCGTCAAGAGCGTTCCTGGTTTGAGACCATCGAGGAACACATTTCCACGCAGTGGGTGGATCTGGATGGCGGCCTTAAGGTGGCCAAGATCATGGCGTGTCTTTATCCAGTGGGTGCTGATCGGATGGAGCAGGTTTTTTTTCTCCCCAGGGTGGACACCCTGGTGATAGCGGTCACCAAGAAAATGACTCTACCAGTAGAGGGTAGAGTAGCATTGAAGGACATGCAGGACCGACGTCCTGGAGGCTTCTTTGAAGCACTCCTTTGAGGTAGCTGCTCTGGCTCTTCAGGTCTCTGTTTGTAGCTCTTATGCAGCTAGGGCTTGTCTTAGCTGGCTCCCTTTGTTTATGGAGACTGACCAAGAGACCGATCCGTCTGGGGCTCCTGGGCTCTCTCAGATGGATATGGGCCTCGCCTATTTGCCGGATGCCTTGTATGATTTGGTCCGGGCTTTGGCCAAGCTGATGCATTGGCGGTTTCTTTTTGTCGGCTCTTGTGGCTCCGTCATTGGTCGGCGGACATGGCTTCCAAGCTGCGCCTGATCAAATTGCCCTTTTGGGGTAAATTGCTGTTTGTGGAGTACCTGGAGAAGATTGTGACGGACTTGGGGTGGGGGGGGGGGGGGGACTCCAAGTCACAGCATCTCCCCGAGGATAAACTCAAGCTCGGTCTGCGGCAAGGGTCTTCGAGGTCTTGGTATCATGAGGTGCGCCGGTACTGTCCGGGTCGGTCTTTGGGAGCTTTTCAGCACCCTCATTTTCAGCAGTGCTCTTTCTTTCGGAATGACAAACAGGCATCAGAAGCACCTGCCTACCAAGGAGCTGCACCTCAATCCTCCTAATGATGGGGCGCCAGCTCACTGTGGTGGAGCAGATAGGGGGTTGGCTGACCCTTTTCTACCAGGCGTGGGTCAAGTTCACTTTGGACCAGTGGGTTCTGGATGTTGTACAGGAGGATTACAAGCTTGAATTTGACTCTCCCGTCGCAGACTTTTTTCTGGAATCCCGATGTGCTACATGCTCCAAATGGGCGGCGGTGCTGACCACTTTGCAAGATCTACTGCAGTTGGGTGCCATCATTTCCGTGCCCCCCTCGAGGTTCACATGGGTCACTAGTCCATCTATTTCGTAGTTCCCAAGAAGGGGGGATGCCTTTCGGCTCATTCTCAATCTCAGAAGGGTAAAACAGTTTCTGAAGGTTTGGCATTTCTGCATGGAGACCTTGCAATCCATCATTGTGGCAGTCCAGCCTGGCGAGTTCCTGATGTCTCTTGATCATACTTGCATATACCGATTTGGCAGCCTCACCAGAGATTACTATGTTCTCCGAGGACAAGCAGGCTTCTATATTCGCACAAGTGGGTGACACCGATCCGCTTCGCCCGGTCTGGTATTTTGGCAAAGCTAAAAAGAGAACTTTGTGGAGCGCGAGCCACGCACCACTTCACATGTGCGAGTGCCTTCCCACTAGAGAGTTGCATGGGGACAGAAATTCAACCCGTCCCCGCAAGAATTTAACCTGTCCCCACCCAGTCCCACAAGAATTTAATGGTACATTAAAAAAAAAATTCCTGTCTGCACACTCTCTCTCTGGGTTCAAGCCGCAGCACTGCAGGCAAGGAAGGAACGGAAGTTGGAACACTCTGGTGCGCACATGTAAGACTTCTCTGATTCACTGGCACTGTGTGCTACGAGATCGCCAAATGCACACGCCAGTAGGTCAGGTGACATCTGATGCTTGTGCCTATGTCAGAGCTGAGGTCTGCGCATCAGCCCAGGAGCAGAGAGGTTTAATAGTAACATAGTAAATGACAGCAGGTAAAAATTGGAATGGTCCATCCAGTCAGCCCAATAGATATGATCATTATCAATCCATGATTAAATCAACAACGAATGTGATATTATATACTTGATTATGGTCTTTCTGTGGTGTTTCAGGGACATAGACCATAGAAGTCTGCCTGGCCCTATCCTTATGTTCCAACTGCTGTAGTGGCCCTCGATGCCCACTCCAGCCTATTTATCTTCTCATTTGCTGGACACAGACCATAGAAGTCTGTCCAGCACTGTACTCATGTTCCAGCCACTAAAATTGCTGTCTAAGCCCTTTCCAGCCCATCTTAAATCAGATTCCATATATGAGACACACACCATACAGGTCTTCAGGTATCGGCCCTAGTTCATCACAGCCAGAGTTGCCATTTAAGTGTCACTCGACATATCCACACACATGCAGCCATTTAAGTTTAGCTTTTTTTTATAACTTCCATTTTCTAATTAGAGATCCTCTATGTTTATCTCATGCCTTTTTGAATTTCATCACCATGTGTATCTCTACCACCTCCTTACTGGAGACTTTCCGCATGTGTGCTGTTAAAGCAAGAAGAAGGAGGAGGAGACAGAGCTCAAAGAACATGGTACTCGGTAGGTGAGAGGCTGGCACAAGTGCAGCATACACTTCCACGGGAACCCAGCAGGAACTGCTTCCGTCCCCACGGGAACCCAGCAGGAACTGCTTCCGTCCCCATTCCCATGCAAGTCTCTATTTTCCACCTGTCGCACGAACGCGGCCGCCTCAGTTCTCTTTTTTTTCTGCGTGAGAAGAAAGTGCTGTTTTTGTCTTCTCACACATTTGGTCTGACAGCTTTCTTTTTTTGTGCCTTCTGGCTGTTTTTTTGTTGATTTTTATTTTTGGTTCTTCTTGTAAGAATCGTTTTTCCACCCTTCCTTTATTTTCTTAGTACGTTTTGCCCGGTTTTAAGTTTTCTTAATTTTTCATCGTCATTGGGCTGGTTTTAGGTCCTGACTTTGGCTGCGTTCTTTTTTTGGGTTTTTCATTGTGCCTTGCCCATTTTTTCAGGCACCATCAAGTTGTTTGATTTAGCCGCTGAAGGTTTCCCGTCCATGTCCACAAAGATTCCCAGTGACTTCAAGCGCTCTACAGGTGCAATCGGACTATATCGGGGAAGGACACCCATTCTTGGTGTCTGCAGTGTCTTGGGCCCGTCCATAGCCCTGCTCATTGTGTTCTCTGTCTTCATATGAAGAAGAGGACCCTGCTTTCCCAAGAAGCTTAATGAGAGATTTTTGGAACCAATTCCCGGTTCCTTGACGTTGGCATCGAGGTTGGAGGTGTCGACTTTGACGTCAAGTATCGGGAGAGTCAGAAAGCATGGCTGCATAGAGACCCTTAGGCACTGGGAGCAGTGAGGCATTGAGTGGGTCTCCACATGTCTCAAGGCCTCCTGCTGTGCAGGGCCCCTGGGACCATCCATCATCGGACCCGACCTCAAGGTGACATGAGGATTCAACATCATCCTCGTTGGTACTGAGGAGCCTTTGTGATATGCTTCGGGCGAAGGCCAAGAAGCAGCATCAGTCACCCTCGACACATGGTGCCGGGAGCTCTGGGGCGTCGAAGGAGGTGCCAATGCACCGGTCTCCAAGCAGCTGAGGTTCTGCTCCCGTGTGGACCTCAGTGGTTCTGCAACCTGCGTCTCAACCAGCACCCCAGCTTTTCCCGGTGTCGGCTCTCAATGAGCGCATCCAGGCTTTGCTTCCAGAGCTGCTGGATGGCCTCATGCAGTGGTGTGCATCGGTATCTAGGGTGCTTGTGCCTGTCATACCTCCCATTGTGGCCCCACCTGGCCCTCAGTCTGCCACCCAAGCCGGCACCCCCTCAATGTCGGTGGAGGATGCTTCACAGGAGTCGAGGTGGGAACTGACTTTTTTCAATGCCGCTCTCGAGGGCACGGTTCCTTGGCACTGAGGCAGGTTTGGTGTCTGCAATAGGAAGATACTGTCCAGCACCGAGGGAGAGCGCTTATTGGATTCAGAGGAGGATCCCAGATGCTTCTCAGATGAGTCTTTTTTTTTTTTTTTTTTTTAATTTTTTATTGCGAACAAGCAGAGATTTCCAATATAAACATATAGCAATTGTAAACAGTAATACTAACATGAAAGTAGCTATAGGATACAGTACACATATTATTCACTCCATAAGTATTATGTCTAGCCACCCCCAATTATCCCATCAAGGTACAACGTTATGCTCTGGGCTCGTACTTGTAATTTTTCAGTTTTATTTCCCCCCCCCCCCCCCCCATTCCCAGCCATCCCACTGTACCCGTTTCCTTTATACCTCCCCCCCCCCCCCCCCCCCCCGGTCCAGAATTGCTCATTCAAAAAGACCTTTTAGCACCCATCGCAGAAATTCCAACGGAGGCACTATTTATAGGACGAGTTGGAATACATTCCAAGCAACGCTTCCATATACCATTATACTCCTTAGTTGTCCTATTTCCCAGGTTAGCTGTTCTTCGAATCTCCCAGTCAGCCATCTGATGCAGATGTCCATACCATTGGTGAATGGGCAGCGATAAATGGCTTATCCATTGCTGCAATATGACCTTCCTAGCCAACAACAGCGCCAGTAATATATAATGACACTTACTACTATTCAGCCCTTGCTCCTGCAGTTCCACATCCGATCCCATCAGCATAATTCCTTATGTCCACTCTTAAGAGCTCTGCAGCACCTTTTCCAACAACGCCACCACTTTAGGCCAATACCCTTCAAGTTTGACACACTCCAGGAAATGATGCACTAAGGACCCCCTGCTTATATTACATTTGTTACACATATCTGTATCCCACAAACCCATTGCCTTCCCTTTACATCTGGTGATATACGCATTATGCAATATTCTATACTGAATCTCATGTAAACCCACGTTTGGTGTGACCCGGAAGGCCTGTTCATAGCATCTAGACAATTCTTGTTCAGATACTGCCCTCCCCAAACGTGTACTCTATTCCTCCTGCTGCATATCAAAATACCGGGAAGGCCTGCGCTCTCTCCCCTCCTTGTACCAAAGGGACAGCGAGTTCTGTGCACTAGGTGTTTGCATAAACCATTGATCTAAAGCTGTAAAAGAGGCATAAGCGCCACTTTTTCTCCTTTGGGTGTCCAAATAGTGTCGCAGTTGCAAGTATGAATAAAAATATTTTGGGGGGAGATTCCATGCTTTTTGACATTCAGAGAAGGTGGGGCGTCCACCGTTCCCCAATTCAACCACTTGCCCAATATATCTGCAGCCCCCACTGAACCAACCCTCAAAAGGAGACTCTGGCTGACTCGCTCTGAACTCAGGATTACGCAAAATTTCCACAAAAGGGGATGTGCCCCGTGCCCCTCCTATTCCTCCACCAATCCCAAGCCTTTTTTAATGGCCGGATTAATGCAGAAATTGTAGCTTTTCTACCCCTGCAATGCAGGGTGTTAAAGATCGAGATCCGCTATCCCAAGTCCCTACAGGTGCAAATTTGGCTTGTCCCGTATGAATCTCATGAACCCATCTCATAAGTGCTGCTACATTGTACAGATGTAAGTCTGGCAGACCTACTCCCCCTTTGTTACGATCTCGTGTCAGCTTATTGTAACCTATTCTTGCTCTTCGGGCTTCCCATATAAAGGAAGTTATAACACTTCTATATGTTGCTTCATCCTTCTGCAAAACCCACAACGGCATCATCTGTAGTGAGTATAAGATTTTTGGCAAAAGTACCATTTTTGTCAGTGCCACACGTCCTAGGAATGATGTGGGTAAGACCCGCCACCTAGTGTAAAAAACCTTAATATTATCCAGCTTCTCAAGTACATTTTTAGTATACATTATATGGGCATCTAAGTGCAAGTGAATCCCCAGGTATTTCAGGGCCCCCCGCGCCCATGCAAAAGGAAAATCAGGCTGCTGCCTGCACCTACAATTAGCTGACAATGCCATGGCTTCAGATTTGTCAAAATTAATTCGGAGCCCCGAGAAACTACCGAAATTTTGTATCAGCTGCACTAACACAGTGGCCCCCTTAGTTGCTTGTTCCAGAAAGATCAGCATATCATCAGCGAATAGATTTATTTTATATTCTTGTACTCCCACTGTAATGCCCTGCAATTCCCTTGATTGCCTGATTTTACATACTAATAGCTCCAGTGCTAAGACGAAAAGCATAGGGGATAGTGGGCACCCCTGCCTCGTACCCCGCTCCAACTTGAATTTTTCAGTAAGGCTTCCATTAATTAAAATTTGTGCTGTTGGTGATTTGTACAAAGCCCTAGTGCCCCTCAAAAACTCCCCATAAATGCCAAATTGGGGCATGACCCAAAACAGATAGTCCCACAATACTTTGTCAAACGCTTTTTCAGCATCTAGACAAGTGATTATGGCATCCCCATCTTTCCCTTTTGTCTCCTGCATAGCCTTCAGTACTCGTAAGATATTTGTCGAGGTGTACCTCCCAGGGACAAAACCTGTCTGGTCCCCCTGCACCAAAAGTGGTAGCAACTTTCCCAGCCTCGTTGCCATAATACTAGCAAAAATTTTCACATCTTGATTGAGCAGTGATATAGGTCAGTATGAACCCAGCTGTTCTTCATTTCTCCAAGGTTTCGGTAAAACTACTATGGTAGCATGTGTCAGCTGGCCCGTATGCTGCCCCAGCCCGCAAAGGGCTTGACAAAGTTCAACAAAGGGACCCACCATCTGAACTCCCAGTATTTTATAGAATTCACCTCCCAGTCCATCCGGCCCCGGAGCTTTTGCTAGTTTTAGCTTCTTAATAGCTCGTTGTATTTCAGAGCCCTCGAATGGAGCGTTTAAAGATTCTAACTGCTGAGACAATTTTGGCAGATTCAAATCTTGAAAAAACCTTTCACGCTCTCCCATGTCACTTTGTCCCGCATCATACAGGGACTTATAAAAATCCACAAATGCCTTTTGAATATCTTCCCCTTTATTAAGTGTATTACCTGACTTGTCTTTAATACTAGTAATTATCTTTTTTGCAGATCTACTCTTTACCATTGCGGCTAATAATTTACCCGTTTTGTTGCCCCATCTATATAAATTATATTTGTAAAGCTGCACATCCAGGCTTGCCCTCTGATTAAGCACCTCATTGATTTGCTTTTTGAGCTGCCAAAAGTTTTCTCTACTGCTGGACGTACCAGCCCTGACCAATTCCGCTCTCACCACCTGAATCTTCCCTAGCAAATTGATGAGCTCTCCATCCCTTTCTTTCCTTTTGTGGCTAGAGTACGCTATTATCCTACCTCGCATTACTGCTTTACTGGCCTCCCAAAAGATCACAGTGTCCACCTCAGATGCTTTATTGGTCTGCAAGAACTCCTGCCATTCTCTTATGAGATATGCCAGAAAATTTGGGTCCTGGTATAATGCAGGATTCATTCTCCAACTAGCTGCCTGACTCTGTCTTTGGCATCCACCCCAATCAACCCATACCATGCTATGGTCTGATACTACCCCGGCCTCTATTCCTGCCGCCCAACATTGTGATAGCGATGTAGCTGGTAGCAGCACATAGTCCAGACATGCCTGCACTTTGTGTACCTTAGAATAAAAAGTATACTCGTGTTCATCGGGGTGCAGCACCCTCCAAGCATCTAAAACACCCAGCTCCTTCATCAAAAAAATTAATTCCCCTGCCACTCACTTCTTTATGCCTAGGTTTTGGGGGGCTGCAGTCTATAAACGGATCAGCGGTAATGTTAAAATCACCCCCACTACCAATTTATATTCGTTCATTAGTGCAAGTGCAGCCAGTACTTCAGAAAAGAATTTGTGGGAGTACACGTTTGGGGCATAGATTGAACACAAGGCCATTTTAACACCCTGAATCGTCCCCGCCCAAATCACATATCTCCCCTCCGAGTCTTGAATAACCTTATGCTTAGTACATGCCAAGGATCTGCTAACCAGAATAGCCACTCCCCGTTTTCTACTATTATAAGAGGCAGTTGCCAATTCCCCAACCCATCCTTTTTTTAATTTCATATGTTCTGATTGAGAAAGGTGCGTCTCCTGCAGGAGCAATATATCCACTTTCAAGCGTCTGCTATAACTCAATATTTTCGTATGCTGAACGGGCAAGTGTATCCCATCTACATTTAAAATAGCTATCTGAACATTACTCATCCTCTATCCTACAGTTGAGATATACTTTCCAAACAATTTCCTGGTAAGCCCTTCTGGAGGTGACCTCCCAGCTCAGCTCTCCCCCCCCCCCATACTTTATATGCTGTTCTTGCTGTGACGGCCTTTTCATCTACAACCAAATCCCGGACATACTGGACCCCCCTACCCGCCCCTCTTCTATGTCTCCCCTGCCCCCTCCCCCCTCCTTTTCCCCCCTCTTCCCCCCTCCCTCTCCCCCAATAATGAGAGAAACCCCCGATTCAAGTAGCTCCCGCAGCCACACCACCATTCTCCTCCTTACTTCCTCTGTCCAGTCCCCCTCCCTTCCCTATTCACTTCGTATCCCCCCTCCCCTTGTAGTCCACTTTACTCCTCCAATCTCCTCATACTGCATTCAGTCCACATTCTAAAGGTTCTCAACCTCTTTTTGGGTCACTTACATCCGCTGCCCCTTACAATGCAAATTTTCCTGCATCAGATACAAAAAGGAAAAGGGGGAAGAAAACAAGAGAAAAAGAAAACTAAAAAGCAGAACATTATAACATGTTAACCGTAAACAGTAGCTAGTCACCACTCAGGTTGTTAGATGGCAATCACTAAAGTAGTGCTGTGCTTTTCCCTCAACTCTCGCCACCTGTCATAGGCCAGCACCACTCGTCTTGAAGCCTCGCGGACTTTTCCAGCTCACAAGTCATCCTTCTCCGTCCAGTCTGCCAGATCGTCTCTCAGCTATTCCGGTCTGTGTGTATTTGTATAACAAAAGCCCTGGTTCCATTTGGGATCGGAGACTGAGGCCCCGCTCTCCAGTTTTAATCACAAACAGCTAGCAGCCTGGGCAAAGAAGCCCGGACATTTTAACCTGGTCCACCAACCCCCCTTGAAAAGAAACAAACTTCACCATTTAACAGACCCAGATTCCTGATTGCTTATTAGACATGTTCATTGTTAGATCTTGCTCGCAAATGTCTTGAGATCCTGGGAATCAGTAAAATACAAGGTCTTATTGTCATGCACTACCCGTACTTTCGCCGGGTACATCATTGTAAATCTAATCCCCTTATCAAACAGGATCTTGCAGAACTGGCCCATGTGGCGCCTCTGTTCAGATACTCTAGCTGAGTAATCTTGAAAAAGGAGAATCTGCGTGCCACGGTACTCCAAGGTCCTGTTAGCTCTGTAAGCCTGCATTATTTGCTCTTTATGTCCATAATCTAAGATTCTTATTAGCACTGGTCTAGATCGCTGAGCTGTTTCTCGGTGGGCTCCCACTGTATGGATGCGCTCCACCCGAATGGTGTCCTGTATCTGCTCCAGCTTCAACTGTGCAAGGAGCCATTTTAAAACAGTGTCTCTCAGCTCCTTCTCCGGCACCGACTCTGGTAATCCGATCATTCTGATGTTGTTACGTCGACTCCTGTTCTCCAGATCATCCGTAAGTAGTGCCAACTGCTTCGTGTGTGTTTCCAGCAATCCAACCCGATTCTCCAGTGATTCAGCCTTGTCCTTTTGTCTGCTGATTCTCTCTTCTGCTCCCTGTATGTGAGCTGCCTGCCTCTCTAGTTTCTCATTAATTGAGTCCACCGACGCCTGCAATTTCGCCATGCGGTCGTCTAACACTGCTGTAAGCTGTTTTGTCAACTCTTGTACAGCCTCTGCTTGCAGGGTGATCACCGCATTGCTGGGTGCTGCCGCCATTTTGGGGCTCCCGGGTTGAATGCGTTCTTGAGTCGGCCGCGGAGTCTTTGCTGGCATACCCCGCAACGCTATGTTAAAGCTGCTTCTAGTGCCTCCGTCAGAGCCTCACTGCTTACGGTACGTAAACCCATAAATTTTAGCACTCAGGGGTGTGGGGAAGTCGAAGATTTTGCCCATAATATTGCAGTAGGAACGGAGCTGGACTATGAGCATCCTTTCAGCCTGCTGGCATCACGTGACCCCCCTCAGATGAGTCTTAAGGGATCCCCTCTGAAAGGAGATGGTTTCTGCCGGAGAGCCTTTCATTTCCATTTTTTGTAAAGGAAATGGCTGATCCCATTCCATTTCCTTTGGAAGTGGAGGATGATCCCAGGGACAAGATGCTGGAGTCCTGGACTACACATGTCCTCCTAAGGAGGCTGTGACTGCCCCTCTCCACAAGGTACTCAAGGAAGTCCTCGTCAGGAACTGGGAGACCCCTCTATTGGTCCCTGTTGTGCCCAAGAATATTGATACCCAGTATTGGATCCATTGTGAACCTGGTTTTGTTAGGCCTCAGTTAATTCACAATTCCACGATGGTGGAGTCTGCTCTCAAAAAAGCCGAGAGTACTAGGGACTATGCCTCGGTGCCCCCAGCCAGAGAAGCTAGAACCCTGGATTCTTTTGGGAGGAAGATGTACCATGCTTCAGTGCTCATCTCCCGCATACAATCCTACCAGATTTTCACAAGCATCTACTTGCGAAACTCGGTGAGACACCTGTCAGATTTCGTGGATGCGCTCACTCCAGAACATGCCAAGCCTTTTCACCAGTTGGTGAAGCAGCAGAAGTCATGTCAACAGTTCTTGGCCAGAGGCAATGATGATACTTTTGATGTGGCATCCAGGATCTCTGCTGAAATTATAGCAATGCGCAGATTCTCATGGCATCATGGCATTCTGTTCAGCAGTGGTTGTCGGATGCTCCTTGCCAAGGGATAACCTTTTTTGAGAGAAGGTTGAGGAGGTCGCTGATCAAATCAAGAAACACACTGATGCAATCTCTTTCCCACCGGGTGCCTTCTGCATCCACCTCCTCAGCTAGGAGGACTTTTGGCAGGCACAGGAGCTGTTCCTACTACTATCCTATGTGTAGGTACAATCCTGCGGCTCGCCAGCCTACTCAGGCTCAACTCCAGCACACTTTTTCACGTCAACAGCATGTTCCTAACATTCCTGCTGCTCCCCAGGCAAAGCAAGGGACAGGCTTATGACTGGCTCCAGCAGAACATACCTGCAGTAAAAGTATCTGTCCCGGACGAGTTGCCCGTCAGGGGGAGGCTACATTTTTTTCACCAAACGTGGCCTCTTATAGCCTCCGACCAGTGGGTTCTTCATAGTCCGTCTTGGATATGCCCTCAATTGGCATCTTAAACCTCCAAATTGCCCACCTCGTTCATTCATCTCTCTGCAGAGGAACTCTCCGCCCTTCTGAAGGCCCATGCGGTCAAACCCGTTCCACAAGGGAAAGAAGGGATTCCATTCCAGTTACTTCCTTGTGCAGAAGAAAACAGGGGAGATATGTCCCATCCTAGACCTAAGGGCCCTGAACAAATTCCTGGTCCTAGAAAAGTTCAGGATGGTTTCCCTGGGCACCCTTCTCCCAGTGATTCAGAAAAATGATTGGCTATGCTCTCTGGACTTAAAGGATGCATATACTTGCATTCTGATATTTCCAGCCCACCAGTGCATATACTCACATCCCGATACTTCCAGCCCAAGTATCTTCGATTTTTGCCTGGGAACACATCGCTTTCAGTACCGCGTGTTTTTTGGCCTTTCGTCAGCTCCCAGGGTCTTCACCAAGTGTCTAGCGGTAATTGCAGCATTGTTACGCAGACTGGGATTCCATGTGTTCCCGTATTTTGACGATTGACTGTCGAACAGCATCTTGGAGGAGGGTGCTCGGGAGTCCATGCGGATGACTGTTTGGGTGCTTGAGCTACTAGGGTTCATTTTAAACTACTCCAAGTCCCATTTCTATCCTGTCCAGCAATTGGAGTTTATAGGAGTTCTGCTCGACACATGGAAGACGAGAGTGGACAATGTTGTCTCGCTCACGTCCAAGGTTTGTGCCTCTCAGCAGGTTACGGCTCGGCAGATGTTGAAATTATTGGGCCCTTTGGCTTCCACAGTGTACGTTACACGCATGACACATGTCTTCACATGAGATCAGCTCAATGGATTCTAGCTTCTCAGTGGTATCGAGCCACAGGAAGTCTTGAAGATGTCTGTACGCTTTTTTCAGTGGTGGACCATTAGATGCATTTTGACTCTGTGAGTTCCATTTCAAATTCCTCAGCCACAAAAAGTGCTGACGGATGTATCTGTCCTGTGATGGTGAGCTCATGTAGATTGGCTTCACACTCAAGGAGCTTGGTCCTCTGAGGAAATGAATATTCAGATGAATCTTCTGGAGCTTTGAGCAGTCTGGAACATTCTAAAGGCTTCAGAGATTGGCTATCTCACCAAATTATTCTCATCCAAACAGACAATCAGGTTGCAATGTATTAGACCAACAAGCAGGGGAGCACCGGATCACACCCTCTGTGTCAGGAGGCTGTCTGGATGTGGCATTGGGCTCACCAGCATGGCATGTTCTTCGAGCCACTTATCTGGCGGGAAAAGAACAATACCCTAGCTGACAGACTGAGCTGGATAATGCAGCCACAAGAGTGTTTTCTCAATATGGGCATAGCCTGCAAGATCTTCTGAGCGTGGGGTACCTCTTCGGATCTTTTTTCCACTCAGATCAACCACAAGGTCCCTCGGTTCTATTCCAGATTTCAGGCCCATGACAGACTAGCGTTAGATGCCTTCCTCCTCGATTGGGCGACAGGTCTTCTCTATGTGTATCCTCCCATACCTCTATTGGGGAAAACTTTGCTGAAGCTCAAGCAATACTGTGGAACCATGATTCTGATTGAGCCATACTGACCACAGCAGATATGGTTTTCTCTACTTCTGGAGTTATCCTCCGAAGAACTGTGAAGATTGGAATGTTTTCCAACCCTCATCACGCAGAATGAGGGATCTCTCTTACATTCCAACCGCCAGTCTCTGGCTCTCACAGCTTGGATGTTGAGAGCCTAGAATTTGCTTCCTTGGGTCTTGTGGAGGGTTTTTCTGGGGTCTTGCTGGCTTTCAGGAAAGATTCCACTAAGAGGTGTTACTGTTTTAAATGGAGGAGATTTGCCATCTAGTGTGAGAGCAAGGCGCAAGATCCCCTTGCTTGTTCTACACAGACCCTCCTTGAATACCTTCTACACTTGTCAGAGTCTGATCTCAAGCCCAACTCCATAAGGGTTCACCTTAGTGCAATTAGTGCTTATCATCAACGTTCAGAAGGTAAGCCCATATCTGGATAGCCTCTAGTTGTTCACTTCATGAGAGGTTTGATTTTTGTCATAACTCCCTGTCAAATCTCCACCAGTGTCATGAGATCTCAACGTCATTCTCACCTAGCTGATGAAAGCTCCTTTTGAGCCACTGAATTCCGTGAATGGTCATTTTCTTGGTGGCTTTTACTTCAGCTCGTAGGGTCAGTGAGCTTCAGGCCTTAGTGGTGGATGCATCTTATACTAAGTTTCATCACAACAGAGTAGTCCTCCGCACTCACCCTAAGTTTCTTCTGAAAGTGGTGTCTGAGTTCCATCTGAAGTAGTCGATTGTCTTGCCAACATTTTTTTCCCTGACCTCATGCCCATTGTGGCGAAAGCAGCTTGCACACCTTGGATTGCAAGACAGCATTGGCCTACTACATGGAGCAGACAAGGCCCCACAGACAGTCCGCCCAGCTTTTTGTTTCTTTTGTTCCCAACAGAATGGGGAGGGGGGTTGCCATCGGGAAACACACCATTTCTATTTAGCTGGCTGATTTCATTTCCTTCATTTATTCCCAGGCTGGGCTGGCCTTGGAGGGTCATGTCAGAGCTATGGCCATGTCGGTAGCCCAATTAAGGTCAGCCTCCATTTTTAGAAATTTGCAGGGCTGCGATGTAGTCTTCAGTCCACACATTCACAGAATCTGTTGGGGGTCTAGAATACAACTCCACCCTCCTAGGCCCATTTTATTCTTTTCCAGGCTGCACTCTCATTCAGATTGTATACAGTTTCAGGTTAATCAAACATATAAATTGCGAGTGTCCGTACTCACCCGCAAATGCGCAGTAGAGACTTTCCCTCTCTGTCCCGCCCCCACGTCAGTACGTGATGACAGGGGCGGGACAGAGAGGGAAACTCCGCGAAGGGGAGGGAGGGAACCGCAGAGGTCGCTACCGCTCCCCCCCCCCCCAACCGGAGTCACCGCTGCCGCCCCCCCTCCACCCGGCCTGGGCTCTCTCTTCGCAATTCAACTTACAGCGCCGAAAACACAGCAGGCAGATCAGCTGAGCTGCCATCGGCCTTCCTTCCCTGCCTCTGTCCCGCCCTTGCCGACGTTACGTCACACAAGGGCGGGACACAGGCAGAGAAGGAAGGCCGACAGCAGCTCAGCTGATCTGCCTGCTGCGGTTTCGGTGCTGTAAGTTGAATCGCTAAGAGAGGGCCCTGGGGGGGGGGGGGGGAACGGTAGCGGCGACCTCGGGGGGGGGGGGGTGGCGGCGACCTGTTGAGGAGGGTAGCTGGAAATCTCGCCCGTTTTAACGGGCATAATGGCTAGTCTGTGTTATATACTCTCCGTTGCGAGGCCCAATTGACCAGTGTTTGTTGTTTTTGGTGAGCCTGGATGGTAGGGATTCCCCACTGGTGAGAATATATAAGTCTGCTTGTCCTCGGAGAAAGTGAAAATACTTATCTGTAGTAGGTATTCTCCTAGGGCAGCAGGCTTTATTCTCACAGTCCCTTCCACCTCCCCTTGGAGTTGTCTCCTTTGTTATTTTTACTTTGTTTTTTGCTATAGTATTAAACTGAGAAGACCGCGTTCTTGAGATGGGCAGAAAATCATGCGCGGTGCAGTGCGTCTCTTGCTCCACAAAGCTCTCATTTAGCTTTGGTAAATTCTGGACCGTACAGCTTGGATTGTCGTCATCCACTTGTAAGAATATAAAGCTTGCTGTCCTCGGAGAATACCTGCTACATGTAAGTATCTTCCCTAAATAACTCCCAACAAGTTAAACAATTAAAAGTTGCATCCAAGAGAGGTAACTGAGCTCCAAAGTGTTGTCTAGTAAGACTACCCTTGCACCGTGTAGCTCTTTGCCATCGGGGACGAGACAATTGTTCTAGTAAGGCCTTGGCCCTAGGCGCCGTTCCCGTTGAAGTAGCTGGTAACTGATCAACCTTGGGAAGAATACAGCGAGCCTCTTCCAACGTGTATACTAAAGGAGACATTGCTTAGGAACTGGATGAAACCTTTATCTAATCCCACCATTCCGAAGAAAGCGGAGTCCCAGTATAGGATCCACAGCGACCCGAAGTTGATGAGGGCTCAGTTACCACATGACTCTGTGGTGGTGGATTTTGCTCTCAAGAGAGCCAAGAGTTCTAGAGATACTGCCTTGGCGCCCCCGGGGCGTGAGTCTCGAACACTGGACTCTTTTTTTTGGGAGGAAGGCCTATCATTCCTCCATGCTTGTGGCCAAGATCCAGTCTTACCAGCTCTATACGAGCACCCATATGCTGAATAATGTGAGGCAACTGGCGGACCTGGTTGACAAGCTTCCACCGGAGCAGTCCAGGTCATTTCAGGAGGTGGTCAGGCAGCTGAAGGCGTGTCGCAAATTCCTGTCCAGGGATATTTATGACATTTTGGATGTTGCAGCCAGATCCGCTTCCAAGGTATAGTGATGCGCAGACTCTCATGGCTGCGTGCCTCTGACCTGGACAACCGGACCCAGCAGCGGCTAACGGATTTCCCTTGCCGGAGGGATAATATCTTTGATGAGAAAGTTGATCAGTTGGGTTGAACAGCTGCACCAGCGGGAAACCGCCCTTGACAAGCTCTCCCACCGGGCGCCTTCAGCATCTACCTTATCAGGTAGACGTTTTTTCAGGGGAAAGAAGACTGCTACTTACGCTTATAACAGGCGTAGGTACAATCCTCCTTCCCGTCAGCCTTCCCAGGCTCAGCCCCAGCGCGCCCGTTCGCGTCAACAGCGTGCAACCAAGCAGGCCCCTGCAGCTCCCCAGCAAAAGCAAGGGGTGGGCTTTTGACTGGATCCGGAGGAGCATAGCCACCTTAAACGTGCCCGTGCTGAACGATCTGCCGGTCGGGGGGGGGGGGGGGGGAGGTTAAAATTTTTTCACCAAAGGTGGCCTCTCGTAACGTCCGACCAGTGGGTTCTGCAAATAGTTCGGTGCAGGTACTCCCTCAATTTGATCTCCAACCTGCCAAATTGTCCACTGGGGGCTCAATCCTTCAGCTCCCAGCACAGGCAGGTACTTGCAGAGGAACTCTCCGCCCTTCTCAGTGCCAATGCGATCGAGCCCGTTCCACCAGGGCAGGAAGGGCTGGGATTCTATTCCAGGTACTTCCTTGTGCAAAAGTAAACAGGGGGGGGATGCGTCCCATCCTAGACCTAAGGGGCCTGAACAAATATCTGGTCCGAGAAAAGTTCAGGATGCTTTCCCAGGGCACCCTTCTTCCCCTTATTCAGAAAAATGATTGGCTATGCTCCCTGGATTTAAAGGATGCTTATACCCACATCCCGATACTACCAGCTCACAGGCAGTATATTTGATTCCATATGTGAACACAGCATTTTCAGTATTGTGTGCTACCCTTTGGGCTCGCCTCTGCGCCACGGGTGTTTACAAAATGCTTGGGTAGTGGTTGCGGCGTCTCTACGCAAACTGGGAGTGCATGTGTTCCCTTATATTGACGATTTGCTGGTGAAGAGCACCTCGGGGGCAGGAGCACTACAGTCCATGCAGATGACTATTCAACTTCTGGAGCTACTGGGGTTTGTGATAAATTACCCAAAGTCCCATCTCTGCCCAGTTCAGACACTCAAATTCATAGGAGCTCTGCTGAATTCACAGACTGCTCATGCCTATCTACCCGAGGAGAGGGCGGAGAATCTTCTGTCTCTCGCCTCTCGGGCCAGAGCGTCTCAGCAGCTCACAGCTCGGCAGATGTTGAGACTCCTGGGCCATATGGCCGCCACAGTCCATGTGACTCCCATGGCTCGTCTTCACATGAGATCTGCTCAGTGGACCCTAGCTTCCCAGTAGTATCAGGCTGCGGGGAATCTAGAGGATGCAATCCAGCTGTCCACCAGTTTTTGCAATTCTCTCCACTGGTGGACGATTCGGTCCAATTTGACCTTGGGACGCCCTTTCCAAATTCCTCAGCCGCAAAAGGTGCTGATGACGGATGCATTTCTCCTGGGGTGGGTAGCCCATATGGATGGGCTTCACACTCAAGGACTGTGGTCCCTCCAGGAATCAGGTCTGCAAATCAACCTTCTGGAGTTGAGAGCGGTCTGGAATGCTCTAAGGGCTTTCAGAGATCGGCTGTCCTTTCAAGTCATTCAAATTCGGACAGACAATCAGGTTGCAATGTACTACATCAACAAGCAGGGGGGCATCGGTTCTTGCCCCCTGTGTCAGGAGGCTGTCAGGATGTGGCGTTGGGCTCGCTGGCACAACATGCTTCTCCAAGCCACGTACCTGGCAGGCGTAAACAACAGTCTGGCCGACAGGTTGAGCAGAATTATGCAGCCGCACGAGTCAATTCGAGTGTGGTACGCAAGATCTTCCGAGAGTGGGGCACCCCCTCGGTGGATCTTTTTGCCACTCAAGCCAATCACAAGCTGCCTCAGTTCTGTTCCAGACTTCAGACCCACGACAGACTAGCGTTGGACGCCTTCCTCCTGCATTGGAGGAACGGCCTTCTGTACGCGTATCCTCCCATACCTTTGGTGGGTAAGACTTTGCTGAAACTCAAGCAAGACCGCGGCACCATGATTCTGATCATGCCCTGGAAACAATCTACTCTTCCTGGTCTTTGGATGATTCTGCGCAAGTGTCACGCTGGTCAGGAATAGTGAGCCCCTTGGGCCACTGCCGAGGAGCAGCAGCGGCAGGTGAATCACCCAAATAGGAGGCAAGGCAGAACAGACTGGTACCACCAGAACTGGAACAGCCGGACTGAAGCTGCTGGACTGGAACAGAAGCAATAAGCAGTAAGCAGGAGAATAGTTCACAAGCCAAGCAGAGTCTTACTGGCAGGCAGCAAAGCAGAAGGGAAACCAGGAACCAAACAGAGTCTATAGGCTGGCGGCAATCAGTAGTAAACCAGGAATTAAGCAGGGACTTGGGCAGGCAGCAAACAGGAGAATAAGCCAGGAATCAAGCAGGGTCAAAGGCAGACAGCAATCAGTAGAATAATCCAGGAAAACAAGCAGGGTCAAGCTGACAAAGCTTTCGGGGCAGGAACCGCAACAGACCAACAGGGACAGGAACACAAGGCAAAGTAGAAAGTTTCCAGGTGGTTAATAAAGGCAACATACAAGGGAGGTTACCAGGTAAGGGTGCTGCTTAGTTCAAAAAATCCCAAGATAGTCTGGAAGGCTGGAAAATCCGGACCGGACCGGCATGACTTCTGGAACATGGGAAACAGCAAACAGACAGTCCATCGCAGCCACCAGGTCTAACCACCAGAGCATGAAACATGGGCAGAATCGTGACAGCAAGTTAGACTAGATCCACCTGTTGTCTAAATTAACTGCTAAATTAATGTACCATCAGATCTGGGACCCATATGTACAATGGACCTTACACCCTGACCCTTTCTTGCTTAATCATTTTTTTTTTTTTTGGGGGGGGGGGGGGAGGTTCTCTTTTTCTCTCTTTCTTTGGAGGGGTGAGGGATGGGTTATAGGAGGATGTATGTAAGCTATAAGTTAGCTTTTGCTAAGGTTATTTCCTGGATGTTTGATTTATAGATGACTAGTAAAGAAGGCCCGTTTCTGAGACCAATGAAACGGGCGCTAGCAAGGTTTTCATTGTAGTGTGTATGTTTGTGAGAGAGTGACTGAGAGAGAGAGACAGAGTGAATGTGCGAGTGTGTGTGTGACATAGAGTGAGGCTGTGTGTGTGAGAGAGTGCAGCAGCACCCCCCTCCATCTCCTTGCCTCCTTCCACCTCCCCTGTGTCTGCTTTCCCCTCCTTCCTTCCTATCCCTCTGTTCCTTTTTCTTCCTTCCCCTCCCCCCTCCGAGCTGGGACTTGTGGAGGCTTCAGTACAGCGTTGGTGAAAATTAAGATCGGGGAAAAAACGGTTCGAGTAGACCCATAAAACGTACACATAATCACATTTTTCAGAATGTCCCAGACACAGTCATAAGTCACTGTCAGACATGGATATGCAGGGCCGTTTCCCTCAGCCCCTGCGTCTTTCACACAGTGGTAAGTGTTTCCTCGTCCTTTCTAGGGGTGGAAAGAGAGAAAGGAAGGAATCCCCAAAAGCAACAGAACTCACCCAGCACGGGTCGCAGGCACACAGCAGAACCGTGTACCAGCGGCGCACTCTGTAAACACGGAACTGATCGGCCTTGACGTCATGCGGAGGAGGGTAGAGAGCGAAGAGTGACAGCACACTGGGTGGGGTTATGCCCAACGCATGCGGCGAAAGGTAGTTCCATATCATCATGCTGATCAATCCATAGACTAGTGGGTTGTGTCCATCTACAAGCAGGTGGAGATAGAGAGCAAACTTTGCCTCCCTATATATGGTCATGTGCTGCCGGAAACTCCTCAGTATGTTCTCTATCTCAGCAGGTGGTGGTCACACACAGCAGCAGCTCTGGCTAGGCCTCCAAGCCTAATTTTTAGGTTTTGTTGAGTGCCTGGGGTTGAGGGCTCTTCTTGAGCAAGTGCAAACCTGGTGGCGCCAGGTCCCTCCTTTTCTCCCCCCTCCCGCTGGCTCTGTTTAAAAAAAAAAAAAAAAAAAAAAAAAAAAAAATTTTGAACGTCCTTAAAGGCGTTTATTTCGACGTTTATTTAAACGTTTATTGCAGCTTCTCACTGGGACACCAGGTCGTTACAGCTCGGAGCGGACAGCAGGTAATTTTTACCTTTTATAGCGGGCAGGGGGTTCCCCGATTGGTCTCCACGTGGCCTATGGCGTCGGAGGGCGAGGGCGCAAAGAGTCGCTCCCCGGATCGCGTGTGCGCTTCCAGAGGGGATGCGGGGGTCTTAAAGTCTGATTCGCCCTTGTTGGGTGACAGTTTCGTGACAGATGAGTGTCCCGGTCCTTCCTCCGGTGTGGCGGTTTTTTCCCGCCATAAACGCCCATCCCCCGCGGCTCGCCTCCGCCATATTGGCCGGCCACGCGGCTCGGACGGCTTCTTCTGGGGCCGCCCTTGAGGTGGGAGACATTGATGCCATGAACGCCCTTAATTTGGGCGACGGGACAAAAGCGGCTAAAGTTAAGCGCCGTTCTTCCCGCGCGGCTCCTTCGTGGAGTGTCGCGCCGGACGCCATCTTGGATGCGCAGCATGTCTCTCCCCCGCTCTTGCGAGCGCCGGTTGAGGGTGCGTCTAGGGCTGTAGCCCAGGCTGCGGAAGTGCACAGTATGCGGGGTTTCTCCCCCGAGTTTGTTTTGCTGCTGCATCAGGCCTTCCTTATGCAAAACGCTGCCCCTGCTCCCTCGTCTGGTAAAGAGGTTGAGGCCCCCGGAGGTAAACGCCCTCGGGTTGATTCCCAGGCCTTGGAGGACTTTGTCTCCTCCGATGTAGATGAGGGCAGCGTATCGGAGTTCTCCCAACGGTCCTTTGCGGATTCCTTGGAGGAGACGGATCCCCGCTCGGATGGAGCGGATGACCCCTCTGCAGCGCGGCTCTTTAGCTCAGAGGATTTGCCCAACCTGTTAATGCAGGCCATGGGCATTTTGAAGATTTCCTCTCTGGAGGACGTCTCTCCCTCAGCCCCTGTTGGCTCTGCCATTATGCTGGGGACGAAGCGCCCGCCTAGAACCTTCCACGTGCATGATGCCATGCACACCTTAATTGCGGCTCAGTGGGATGTCCCGGAAGCGAGCCTTAAAGTGGTTAGGGCTATGTCCCGCCTCTATCCTTTGCCTGAAAGTGAACGTGAGGCCTATCTGTGGCCTACCGTGGTTTCTTTAATCACTGCGGTGACTAAGAAAACGGCGTTGCTGGTGGAAGGTGGCACGGCCCTATAGGACGCCCAAGACGGAAGATTGGAGGCGGCCTTAAGGTCGTCCTTTGAGGCGGCTGCTTTAAGTTTGCAGGCCTCAGTTTGCGGCTCCTATGTGGCCAGGGCGTGCCTGACTATGGTGCAGCGGGCTTCCCCCTCGGATCATTCCTTGAGGGCTGATTGGCCGGCCCTGGTATCGGGCTTAGCCTATTTGGCAGACTTGCTGTATGATGTCTTGAGGGCCTCAGCTAAAGGCATGGCTCAGACAATCTCTGCGCGGCGGTGGCTTTGGCTGAAGCATAGGTCTGCTGACCACGCCTCTAAATCCCGCCTGGCTATATTGCCTTTTAAAGGCAAGCTGCTCTTTGGGGTCAAGCTGGACAAAATCGTGACCGATCTCGGCACGTCTAAGGGCAAAAGGTTACCAGAGGTCAGGGCTCGGGCTAGTGCTCGCCCCGGTACCTCCAGAGGACGGTTTCAGGAAGCCCGTCGGTACCGCCCGGGCAGGTCGGGCTTTTCTGCCCCCTCTTCCTTCAAGAGGAAATTCTCCCCCAAGCAGCATTCCTTTCGCAGAGACCGCCGTCCCGGAGGTGCTCCCTCCGGTCCTCCCCTAGGGTCTCGTACCCAATGACGGGGCCTTGGTCCACGCCCCAGTGCAGATTGGAGGACGGCTGTCCTCGTTTCTGGGCGAGTGGATCACAATAACTTCAAACGCTTGGTTGCTGGAAGTCATCAGAGACGGCTACAAGCTAGAGTTCTGCCGACCCTTAAGAGACGGGTTTGTACTCTCTCCCTGCAAGTCTCCGGTCAAAGCTGTGGCAGTGCAGCAGACCTTGGACAATCTGATCCGCCTGGGTGCGGTCGTTCCGGTGCCAGAAAATCAGCTTGGCAAGGGACGTTACTCCATTTACTTTGTGGTACCAAAGAAAGGAGGTTCTGTACGGCCAATCCTCGACCTCAAGGGGTCAATCAGGCTCTTTCGCATGGAGACCCTCCGCTCTGCTATAGCGGCAGTGCAGGCAGGAGAGTTCCTGGCATCCTTGGACATCAAGGAAGCGTACTTGCATATTCCCATCTGGCCTCCTCATCAACGCTTTCTGCGTTTTGCAGTACTGGGCCGACACTTCCAGTTCAGAGCCCTCCCGTTCGGGTTGGCTACTGCTCCGCGGACCTTCTCCAAAGTAATGGTGGTCATCGCGGCCTTCCTGAGGAAGGAAGGAGTACAAATCCATCCTTATCTGGACGACTGGTTGATCCGAGCCCCTCTTATGCAGAGTGCGGCAAAGCTGTGAACCGGGTGGTTGCTCTTTTGAGCTCCCTGGGGTGGATCATCAACTGGGAGGAAAGCCAGCTGCGCCCAACTCAGTCCCTGGAGTATCTGGGAGTTCGATTCGACACCCAAGTGGGCAGAGTGTTCCTGCCAGACAATCGGATTGTCAAGCTTCAGGCTCAGATGGACCAGTTCCTAGTAGCCTCTCCTCTTCGGGCTTGGGACTATGTGCAGCTGTTGGGCTCTATGACGGCCACGATGGAAGTAGTGCCCTGGGCCAGGGCTCATATGAGACCACTACTACACTCTCTGCTGCAGCGCTGGACTCCGATGTCGGAGGATTATGCTGTGCGCCTTCCCTTGGACCCAGCAGAGCGCAAGGCGCTGAGCTGGTGGACGCAGACAGACAAGTTGTCTGCAGGAATGCCTCTGGTGACCCCGGAGTGGATTGTCGTCACGACGGACGCCTCTTTGTCGGGCTGGGGAGCCCACTGCTTGGGATGGACAGCGCAGGGGCTCTGGTCTCCTGCAGAGGTAAAGTGGTCTATCAACCTCCTGGAACTCAGAGCCATTCGGTTGGCGCTTTTGGAGTTCATCCCGGTACTGGCGTTGAAGCCTGTACGGGTCCTGTCGGACAATGCCACGGCTGTGGCCTATGTCAACTGCCAGGGAAGTACCAAGAGCGCCCCTCTAGCCAAGGAGGCCATGAATCTATGCCAGTGGGCGGAAGCGAACCTGGAACAGCTGTCAGCGGCCCACATTGCCGGAGTCATGAATGTCAAGGCGGACTTTCTCAGTCGCCATACCTTGGAGCCCGGAGAGTGGCAGCTATCTGTTCAGGCGTTCTTGGACATCACGAAGCGCTGGGGCCAGCCGAGCCTAGATCTGATGGCGTCATCGGCCAATTGCCAAGTGCCGCGCTTTTTCAGCAGAGGACGGGACCCTCGATCCCTGGGAGTAGATGCTCTTCTCCAACAGTGGCCGACACAAGAGCTTCTCTATGTGTTCCCGCCCTGGCCCATGTTGGGCAGGGTGCTAGACCGGGTGGCAAAGCATCCGGGCCGGATAATCCTGGTGGGTCCGGATTGGCCCAGACGTCCCTGGTATGTGGACTTGATCAGGCTCTCAGTGGACGATCCTCTGCGACTGCCAGTGGAGCAGGGCCTGTTACATCAGGGTCCCGTGGTGATGGAGGATCCCTCCCCCTTTGGTCTTAAGGCCTGGCTATTGAGCGGCAGCGTCTGAGGAAGAAGGGCTTCTCAGACAAGGTCATCGCCACTCTGCTGAGAGCGAGGAAGCGCTCTACTTCTACTGCTTACGCCAGGGTTTGGCGTACCTTTGCAGCGTGGTGTGAAGCAGGGTCACTTTCTCCATTTACTGCTCCAATTTCTTCAGTGCTGGCGTTCCTGCAAGAAGGTCTGGAGAAAGGCCTGTCGCTCAGTTCCCTGAAAGTCCAGGTAGCGGCCCTGGCTTGCTTCAGGGGCCGCCTGAAGGGTGCTTCCCTGGCTTTGCAGCCAGATGTGGTGCGTTTCCTCAAGGGAGTTAATCACCTGCGCCCTCCTCTGCACTCAGTGGTGCCTGCGTGGAATCTCAACCTGGTGCTAAGAGCCTTACAAAGCCGCCTTTTGAACCCTTGTCGAGGGCATCTCTGAAAGACCTGACGTTGAAAGCAGTCTTTTTGGTGGCTATCACTTCAGCCAGAAGAGTTTCCGAGCTCCAGGCACTCTCTTGTCGAGAGCTTTTTTCTGCAGTTCACTGAGGCAGGAGTGACTATTCGCACAGTGCCTTCCTTCCTACCCAAGATTGTTTCTCGCTTCCATGTGAGTCAGCAGCTCTGTCTCCCTTCCTTTCGTAGGGAGGACTACCCAGAAGAGTATTCTGCTCTCAAATATCTGGATGTGAGACTGGTCATCATCAGATACTTGGAAGTGACCAATGATTTCCGGAAGTCGGATCATCTGTTTGTCCTGTTTGCAGGTCCTCGTGAGGGTCTGCAGGCTGCTAAGCCTACAGTGGCAAGATGGGTCAAGGAAGCCATTGCAGCGGCTTATGTGGCTGCGGGGAAGGTGCCGCCTATTCAGTTGAAGGCCCACTCCACTAGAGCTCAGGCGGCCTCGATGGCAGAGGCCGGGTCCGTCTCCTTGGAAGAGATTTGCAAGGCGGCAACTTGGGCGTCGGCCCATACCTTCTCCAGACATTACCGCTTGACTGTGGCTGCTCGGGCGGAGGCCCGGTTTGGAGCTTCAGTGTTGAGTTCAAGGATTTCAATGTCCCGCCCTGGGTGAGTACTGCTTCGGTACATCCCACCAGTCTATGGATTGATCAGCATGATGATATGTGTCACGTCTGTGGCCGTGACCACCCTCATACTTACCCTGTTTCTGGGAGTCAGTGGCTGTGCTGGCTTCGGCTTGTCTCTGTGTCTGTCTCTGTCTTAGTTTCTCTCTGGCTCTGTGTGCTGATTGCCCTACTGAATCTCACCTGTGTGGGCTTTGCCTCTTCCAAGATGGCTGCCGCCTCTTCGTCTCTGCCAGTTTCCAAGATGGCTCCCGCTGTTACTTTCTATGGGATGCCTGCTCTGAGTGTCAAGCCTCTGTTTGGTTGCAAGGTGATTGCTGCACCTGTGGCTCTGGTGTTGAGGGGCTTTATTAGTGACTTGGAAACTACAGTCCTGGCCTTTGCATTGCCATTTCCTCCGCAGTGCCTTAGGTCCCGAGGTTAGTGTGCTGTTAGCACTGTTTGCCTTCCTTGTCTTGTGCTCTGTGGGTTTTCTGCCCTTCTGTGTTTATCGCTTGTGGGTTTCCAGCCCTTCTGTGTTTATAGCTCTGTAGGGTTTCTGCCCTTCTGTGTTTATAGCTCTGTAGGGTTTTAGCCCTTCTGTGTTTATCGCTTGTGGGTTTCCAGCCCTTCTGTGTGTATAGCTCTGTAGGGTTTCAGCCCTTCTGTGTTTTTTGCTCTATGGGTTTCCTACCCTTCTGTGTCTAGCTCTGCTAGCTCTCTGTGTTTGTTCCAAGTGTTAGATTAGCCAGCTTAGCTCCGTCTGGTTTGTAGCCTGTGCCTAGCTCTGCTAGTTCTCTGTGTTTGTTTCCTGTGTATGACTTGTTAGCTTGGGCACAGCTTTGTGGTTAGCTGGTGTATAGCTTTACTAGTCCCCTGAGTTTGCTCTGTGCATATTTCCAGTGTATGACTTGTTAGCTTGGGCACAGCTTTATTGTTAGCTGGTGTATAGCTTTTCTAAGTCTCCTGAGTTTTTGCTCTGTGTATGTTCCTGTGTATGTCTGGTTGCCTGGGTATAGCTTTCCTACTAGCTTGTACAGTTGACTATGTCTTCTTGTGTTTAGCCTGCTGGGTTTCCGTGTGTGTTTCTTTTGCTTCTGGAGCTTCTGCCCTTGTTCTACCTGTTGCCAGTTCTCCTTGATACTGAGGCTCCAGCCGTAGTCTTGTTCCTTGTCCTGACCATTGCTTTGAATCTGCCTGCTGCCGGAACACGGACTTTCTCTGCCTTGCCTTCGCCTAGGTGCCAGGGGGCACCCCTGGACCTTCCTTCCTGTTGTTCCTGTAAGTCCTACCGGCTGCCAGAACCTGAGGGCTCAACCCGAGGGGGAGGCAGTCAAGTGTAGGTGAAGCCTAGGTCCAGGATGTTCCAGTTCCGTTCCAGTGTGTTCCAGTCCAGCGGGTTTCACTCCTGTATGTTCCTGTCCAGTGGGGCCACTCCAGTGTGTCCAGTCCAGCGGGCCCCACTCCAGTGCGCACCCGTCCGGTGCGTTCCAGTTCCGAGTGTTCCGGTGTAGAACTCCAGTCCGGAGTTCCGGTCCAGTTTTGTTTCCTCTCTGCCTGGAGGGTGATCTTGCCTGCCACTGCCGCTCCACGGTAGTGGTCCAAGGACTCACAAACCCCGCGCTCCCGGGGAAGAAGCCTGAAGGTATGCAAAGGACCTCGAGAGCGCGTCCCGCATGGGCGGGCACGCGACAATATGGAAGGTAAAATTATGTATCATACCTGATAATTTTCTTTCCATTAATCATAGCTGATCAATCCATAGCCCCTCCCAGATATCTGTACTGTTTATATTCTGGTTGAATTTTAGGTTCAAGTTTAGTCTTCAGTTACTTCAGGAGGACTTCGTGTTCAAGTTTTTTCACTTGGATTCTTCAAGAGTTGAGACGAGTTTGTGTTACAGTGAGCTGCTGCATTCCTCTCCCCTCCGTTTTACGGGGCTGGATTGAGACTTAAATTCTGCCGGCACTCCCTCCCGCTTCGTACGGCTGTAGGGCAGCTTTGTACCCCTCCCGCTTCAGCGGTGTTAGGGTCAGTCAGCTCCTCCCGCGGTTGCGGTTGCAGGATAAGCCAGATCCCCCCGCATCGGCGGGGTGGTGTCCCTCCCCCGCTCCGCGGGGATGAGCTGGATGGATTCCCCTCCCCCACTTGTGTGGGGATGAGCTGGGTTAATTCCCCTCCCCCGTTTCGGCGGTGGTGAGCTGGGCAGAGTGTCCCTTTGTGGGTGTAATTCTCTAAGTGCTGAGTCCTGCGGATGGAGCTTTGATATCAACATACTGAGGAGTTTCCGGCAGCACATGACCACATATAGGGAGGCAAAGTTTGCTCTCTATCTCCACCTGCTGGTAGATGGACACAACCCACCAGTCTATGGATTGATCAGCTATGATTAATGGAAAGAAAATTATCAGGTATGATACATAATTTTACCTTCAGTCTGTTGTGTCAGGCAAGAAGGTTGAATAAAACAGGAGGCGAGTGCTGGGTTCGGCTGTGCACTTTCGCATTGTGGTTGATGTCACGTTTAGGTGGGCGATGCGATTTGCTGAGTGTATTAGCTCCGCCCTCAACGTCATCACGTTTTACGCGAGGACGGGGATAATACTCCTGGGCAAATTGTGGTTTCACCACCATGCAGTTGGAACGCTGGGACTTGTGGAGGCTTCATAGAACGTTGGAGGTGCGTTTTATATATATAGATGATGTATATCGTTTTTCTTGCTTTGCTTTTTTCAATAAAATATATATTAAAAGAACAAAACAAAACCTTGAAGTAGCCAGTGGCGTAGCAAGGGGGGGGAGGGGCGGTCCGCCCCGGGTGTCAGCTCGTGGGGGGGGTGCTCCATGCCACCTCCTCCCCCCTCGGCGCATCGACACCCCCCCCAGTGCCCATCCTCCTCCGTCCAACCAGCTCCCTACCTTTAAAAAAATATCGAATCCGAAGCGAGGCACAGCGCCTTGCGCCTGCACGTAAAAGAAATGTGCACCGTCTCATCAGGCCTTCTCTCGCTCTGTCTGTCCCGCCCTTGCGGAAATAGGAAGTTGCGTCAGCGGAGGGTGGGACAAAGAGCGAGGGAAGGCCCGATGAGACAGTGCACATTTCTTTTACGTGCAGGCATGAGGCGCTGCACCTCGCTTCGGATTCCGATATTTTTTTAAAGGTAGGGAGCTGGTTGGACGGAAGAGGGTGGGCACTGGGTTGGGGGGGGGGGGTGTCGATGCGCCGAGGGGGGTATGTCATCGTGCTGCACCCGGAGGGGGGGGGGGGTGCAATGGCGCCCCGCCCCGGGTGGCAGCCCCCCTCGCTACACCACTGGAAGTAGCATTTTTCTCTCTTCCCCTTTCTCCCTTCATTGAGATACTATTAATATACAAATAATAACCTTGAGAGCCAGGAGGTTATATTTGATCAATATAATATTCCTATGCTTTACTATACTAGATCCTCTAAATTTACTAGTAGCATGTCAATATTTCCACATGAGTCTGCAGTGTTGACATTTTATTTATTGTTCATGATAAATATGTTTATAAAATTGGTATTCATATGTAACCTCAGAATAAAAAGCTGCATTTCTTCTGTGATTCTTGTATAGAAGAAATGGGAAATTCTTGTAGTTATACCCTAGTTCTGGCATTCTCACTAGAAAGTTGAGACTGAACATATAGCAAAATACCCTTAGTGTTTAGTTCTGAGTATTCCTTTTTCAAACCATTTCTTGTCTGTTTGGAAAGTCTTGTTTATAGAAAAGTGACTTTTTTCCTGTGTGTTGTGTTTTTTAAACTCCAAAGGACACCCGAGAGAAAAAAACAAGAAGTACGTGTTCTGGCATAAGACAAAGCAAGAGATATCGAACTGAAGATAGTTCAGCTCATCCAACAACAATGGAGGGCACAGAGGTCATGCCAACTGAAAACAGCCATACTGAAGGTTAAAAAAACAAGAGTGATGGATATAGTGAAGTACTTTGGAACCATTCCTTAGTTTACTTTTGTATGCCTAAGCAAAAACCTAGGGAAATTCCCACCATTGTTTAATGAGAAATAAGTTTTATGCTATGTTTCTTTCACATTTTAAATATAAACTTCTTGGCAACTGTCAATTCTGTCTTGCTTGATGGCCATAGTATTGTTTCTAGCCTAACTATCTACTTGATAGACTGGACCATTCTGACCTTTCTCTGAGGACAAGCAGGCTGTAATATACTCACAAGTGGGTCGACGTCCGCGTTGGCCTGGGAACTGGCATTTTGCCATAGCAAAAAAACAAAAACTTTGATAGAGCCTTCTGGTGTGCGTGCAGTGCGCATGTGTGGATTGACTTCTTGCCCGCTGCGCGACCACGTACCTCAGTTTTTTTTTCTGCAACGAGGTGCGGTAGGTTCCTCCGGTGCTCCTCGTTTTGGCCTGGGAAGAAGAGTCTTCTGCCAGCGATTTTTTTTTTTGCGTCTTTTTTTTTTTTTTTTTTTTTTAACCTTTTTTCTTTATTTAGCTTCTTTAAAAAAAAAAAAAAAAGAAAAGAAAAGGGATTTCTCTTAGTAAATTCTCAGTTTCCTTTCTCCAAGTTTGTTTTCTTTTTCGACGGCCGCACAGTCGGGTTTCTCCTCTTTGTGCCTTTTTCATTTGCACAGTCAAGTCCTTGGATTTTGCCGGAGCCGTTTTTCCTTCCATGTCATCGAAGACACCCAGCGGCTTCAAACGTACTCGGTGCAACCGGACCATCTCAGGTACCGATACTCATTCTTGTTGTATCCAGTGCCTTGTACCCGACCATAGCCCACCTACTTGTGCTCTGGGTCTTCGTATGAAGAAGCAGACCCAAGTAGCTCAAGAAGCCCAACGCGAGAAACCTTTTGGGGCTCGGTCCGGTCATTCGAAGTCGACATCGGTATCGAGGGCATCGACATAGAGGGAAGCATCGACGTCAGGAGCAGAGGTAATGGCTGCAGAGAGGCCAAGACACGCTGGGAGTAGCGAGTTGTTGAGTGGGTCTTCACCTGTCTCGAAGCCTCCTGCTGTGCAGGCCCCGTGGGACCGGCCTTTGTCAGTCCCGACCCCGAGGAGACGTGAGGATTCCACGTCATCCTCATCGGCACCGAGGAGCTTACAGTGACGGGCATCGAGCAAAGAAGCACCGTCACCGTTTTCCTTTGACACATGGTGCCGGGAGCTCCGGGGCATCGAAGGACTCGGCACCTGAGAAGCGCCGGTGCCGAGAGGACCGCTCCCCCTCCATATAGGAGGTGCCGATGCATCGGCCTCTTAGCAGCCCGGTACCTGCTCTTGAGCCTCAGCAGATTTTGCCACTGGCTGCTCTACCGGCCCCTCAGCCTTCTCCGATGGTGGCTTTCGACTAGCGCCTCTGTTTCCTGCTTCCAGAATTTCTGGAAGAACTGCTGCGCCTTCCGGAGGTGATTGCGCCTTCCATGCAGCGAGGTCTCAGTCTTCGGTGCTGCTTGCGGCTCCGGTGTCGGCTGCCCGGCTACCAGCTCTTCATGAGCGTTCACTTGTGGAACTCGGTGAGGCAGCTGTCTACCTTTGTCGATGCCCTCCCTCTGGAGCCAGTCTAGCCTTTTCGCCAGGTGGGCAGACAGCAGAAGGTGTGTCGTAAATTCCTGGCCAGGGGCGCTTACAATACTTTTGATATGGCATCCAGAATCTCTGCTCAGGGTATAGTGATGCGCAGACTCTCATGGCTGCATGTCTCTGACCTGGATCATTTGGTCCAGCAGAGGATTGCGGATTTACCTTGCCGGGGGATAACCTTTTTGGAGAAAAGGTGGAAGATCTGGTTGACCAGATCAAGAAGCACAATGATGCTATGGCTTCTCTCTCTGCTGGGCGCCTTCTACTGTAGCCTCCACAACCAGGAGGTCATTTGGGGGAGGGGGCGCGGAGTGCTCCCTATTCCTATGCTAGGAGTAGGTACACTCCGGTGTCCCGACAGCCTAGTCAGGCTCAGCCCCAGCGCGCTCGTTCTCATCAACAGCATGCGCCTAAGGCCCCTGCTGCTCCCCAGCAAAAGCAAAGAACGGGCTTTTGACTGGCTCCAACAAAGCATAGCCACAGTAAAAGTGTCTGTACTGGACAACTTGCCGGTTGGAGGGAAGTTGATATATTTTCACCAAAGGTGGCCTCTTGTAACCACCGACCGGTGGGTTCTTCAAATAGTTTGGTTAGGATCCTCTCTCAATCTGGAATCCAAACCTCCAAATTGCCTACTGGGAGCTCATTCATACAGCTCCCAGCACAAGCAGGTACTTGCAGAGGAACTCCACCTTTCTAAAGGCCCATGTGGTTGAACCCGTTCCACCAGGGGAAGAAGGGCTGGGATTCTATTCCAGGTACTTTCTTGTGCATAAGAAAACAGGGGGGATGCATCCCATCCTAAACTTGGGGGCCTTGAACAAATTCCTAGTCAGAGAAAAGTTCAGGATGGTTTCCTTGGGCACCCTTCTTCCCATGATTCAGGGAAACGATTGGCTATGCTCTCTGGACTTAAAGGACACTTACACACATATCTCGATACTTCCAGCTCACAGTATCTTTGATTCTCCGAGGACAAGCAGGCTGCTTGTTCTCACTGATGGGTGACGTCCACGGCAGCCCCCTCCAACTGGAAACTTCACTAGCAAAGGCCTTTGCTAGTCCTTGCGCGCCGATGTGCACTGCGCATGTGCGGCCGTCTTCCCGCCCAAACTGGCTCGTGTTCGTCAGTCTTCTTTTGTCCGTGCTCGGGACGGTCGTGTTTTACCGCCGTTTCGTGCCCCTCAAGTTGACCTCGTGCGTCTTCGCGATTTTCGCTAAGAAAAAAAAAAAAAAAAAAAAAAGAGACCGATCGGTCTTTTCCCGTGTTTCCAGCTTTTTCCCCGCGTAAGTTTCCTTTCGCTTTCGGGACCGGCCTATTTGGCCTCGATTCGGGTTTTTCTCCCTTCTTTTTGGTGCCCTTCGTCAACATCGCAAATTTTGATTTTGCCGGCGTGATTTTTCCGCCCATGTCATCGCAGTCTTCCAGTGGCTTCAAGAAGTGCACCCAGTGTGCCCGGGTAATCTCGCTCACTGATAGGCACGCTTCGTGTCTTCAGTGTCTGGGGGCTGGGCACCGTCCGCAGGCCTGCAGTCTTTGTGCTCTTTTAAAAAAGAGGACTCTGGCCCAGTGGAACGCGTTGTTCTCGGGCTCTTCGACGACAACAGCACAGGCATCGAGTACATCGACAGCATCGAAGTCTTCGGCATCGACTGCATCGAGGCCTCTACCTTCGGCATCGACTGCATCGAGACCCCTACCTTCGGCATCATCGGTACCGAGGTATCGAAGGGCTGCGTCGACGTCGGTGGTACCGGGACCTCCGCTATTGCTGATGTCATCGGACGGTGGTGCTTCGTCTGGAGTGCAGGTGAGGGCTGTCCATTCCCCTGCTGGTGGCGGTGAGCCTTCGGGTGGGTCTCCCCCTGCCCTGAGGGCTCCTGCGGTACAGCCCCCCTGAGATCGACCTTCTTCGGCCTCGGCCCCGAGGAAGCGACGGCTGGATTCTACGTCCTCCTCGTCGGTACCGGGAAGCTCCGGTGACATGCTTCGCTTGAAGAAGTCTAAGAAGCATCGTCACCGGTCTCCTTCCCGTCTCGGTACCGAGAGCTCTGGGTTGACGAGGCAGTCGGCACCCAATAGGCATCGGCACCGGGAGGACCGCTCACCCTCTGTTCAGGAGGTGTCGATGCGCTCCCCCTTGGACAGCCCGGAACAGCCTCCACGCCCGGAACAGACTCTGACTTCGACGCCTGCATCGGCTTCCATGTCTTTCTCCACAGCCGCCCTGCACGAGAGTCTCCGGGCCATTCTCCCAGAGATCCTGGGAGAGCTGTTGCGCCCTTCCCCTCCGGTACTGGGGGTGCTTGTGCCACCGGTACCGTCGAGTGAGGCGCCGGCTGGCCCCTTGCCCGGGGTGAGGTCTCCGACATCGGTGCCGCTTGCGGTACCGACTGCGGTCGCCTCCCAGGAAGGCTCCCCGACGACGTCGGCGGAGGGAGCTTCGCTGGTGCTGGCGAGGGAGTCTACCTCTCGACGCTCACACCGTGGCCGTGTTTCCACAGAGTCGAGCCGGGCACGGCTTCAGACACAGGTCCGTGAACTTGTGTCTGATACCGATGGTGAGGCCTCGTGGGAGGAGGAGGAGGACATCCGGTATTTCTCTGACGAGGAGTCTGATGGCCTTCCTTCTGATCCCACTCCCTCCCCTGAAAGGCAGCTTTCTCCTCCCGAGAGTCTGTCTTTTGCGGCCTTTGTCCGGGAGATGTCTACGGTCATCCCCTTCCCGGTGGTTGTGGAGGACAAGCCTAGGGCTGAAATGTTTGAGCTCCTGGACTATCCTTCTCCACTTAAGGAATCGTCCACAGTACTCATGCATCATGTCCTAAAAAAGACATTGCTGGTGAACTGGACCAAGCCTCTAAGTAATCCCCACATTCCCAAGAAGATCGAGTCCCAGTACCGGATCCATGGGGACCCAGAGCTGATGCGCACTCAGTTGTCTCACGACTCTGGAGTTGTGGATTTGGCCCTAAAGAAGGCTAAGAGTTCTAGGGAGCATGCTTCGGCGCCCCCGGGCAAAGACTCTAGAACCTTAGATTCCTTTGGGAGGAAGGCCTACCATTCCTCTATGCTCGTGGCCAAAATTCAGTCTTACCAGCTCTACACGAGCATACACATGCGGAACAATGTGCAGCAGTTGGCGGGCTTGGTGGACAAGCTCCCTCCTGAGCAAGCCAAGCCATTTCAGGAGGTGGTCAGGCAGCTGAAGGTGTGCAGAAAATTCCTAGCCAGAGGGGTATATGATACCTTTGATGTTGCGTCCAGGGCCGCTGCTCAAGGTGTGGTGATGCGCAGACTCTCATGGCTGCATGCCTCCGACCTGGAGAATAGGATCCAGCAGCGGATTGCGGACTCGCCTTGCCGTGCGGACAATATTTTTGGAGAGAAGGTCGAACAGGTGGTAGAGCAGCTCCACCAGCGGGATACCGCTTTCGACAAGTTCTCCCGCCGGCAACCTTCAGCTTCTACCTCCACAGGTAGACGTTTTTATTGGGGAAGGAAGACTGTTCCCTACTCTTCTGGTAAGCGTAGGTACAATCCTCCTTCTTGACAGCCTGCGGCCCAGGCTAAGCCCCAGCGCGCTCGCTCTCGTCAACAGCATGCGCCTCAGCAAGGTCCCTCGGCTCCTCAGCAAAAGCAAGGGGCGAGCTTTTGACTGGCTCCAGCAGAGCATAGCTGACATCAACGTGTCAGTGCCGGGCGATCTGCCGGTCGGGGGGAGGTTGAAAGTTTTTCACTAAAGGTTGCCTCTCATAACCTCCGATCAGTGGGTTCTTCAAATAGTCCGGCAAGGATACACCCTCCATATGGCCTCCAAACCTCCAAATTGCCCACCGGGAGCTCAGTCTTACAGCTTCCAGCACAAGCAGGTACTTGCAGAGGAACTCTCCGCCCTTCTCAACGCCAATGCGGTCGAGCCCGTGCCATCCGGGCAAGAAGGGCTGGGATTCTATTCCAGGTACTTCCTTGTGGAAAAGAAAACAGGGGGGTTGCGTCCCATCCTAGACTTAAGGGCCTTGAACAAATATCTGGTCAAGGAAAAGTTCAGGATGCTTTCCCTGGGCACCCTTCTTCCCATGATTCAGGAAAACGATTGGCTATGCTCTCTGGACTTGAAGGACGCCTACACTCACATCCCGATACTGCCAGCTCACAGGTAGTATCTGCGATTTCAGCTGGGCACACGTCACTTCCAGTACTGTGTGCTACGCTTTGGGCTCGCCTCTGCGCCCAGAGTGTTCACGAAGTGCTTAGCTGTAGTAGCAGCGGCGCTTTGCAGGCTGGGAGTACACGTGTTCTCCTATCTCGATGATTGGCTGGTGAAGAACACATCCGAGGCAGGAGCACTACAGTCCATGCAGATGACTATTCGCCTCCTGGAGCTACTGGGGTTTGTGATAAATTACCGAAAGTCCCGTCTTCTTCCAGTACAGAGACTCGAATTCATAGGAGCTCTGCTGGATTCTCGGACGGCTCGTGCCTATCTCCCAGAGACGAGAGCCAACAACTTGTTGTCCCTCGTCTCGCGGGTGCGAGTGTCCCAGCAGATCACAGCTCGGCAGATGTTGAGATTGCTGGGCCACATGGCCTCCACAGTTCATGTGACTCCCATGGCCCGCCTTCACATGAGATCTGCTCAATGGACCCTAGCTTCCCAGTGGTTTCAGGCTACTGGGGATCTAGAAGACGTGATCCACCTGTCCACGAGTTTTCTCAAATCCCTGTATTGGTGGACGATTTGGTCCAATTTGACTCTGGGACGTCCTTTCCAAATTCCTCAGCCACAAAAAGTGCTGACTACGGATACGTCTCTCCTGGGGTGGGGAGCTCATGTCGATGGGCTTCACACCCAGGGAAGCTGGTCCCTCCAGGAACGCGATCTGCAGATCAATCTTCTGGAGTTACGAGCGGTCTGGAATGCTCTGAAGGCTTTCAGAGATCAGCTGTCCCACCAAATTATCCAAATTCAGACAGACAACCAGGTTGCCATGTATTACATCAACAAGCAGGGTGGCACCGGATCTCACCCCCTGTGTCAGGAAGCCGTCAGCATGTGGCTCTGGGCTCGCCGTCACGGCATGGTGCTCCAAGCCACATATCTGGCAGGCGTAAACAACAGTCTGGCCAACAGGTTGAGCAGGATTATGCAACCTCACGAGTGGTCACTCAACTCCAGAGTAGTGCGCCAGATCTTCCAGGTGTGGGGCACCCCCTTGGTAGATCTCTTTGCATCTCGAGCCAACCACAAAGTCCCTCAGTTCTGTTCCAGGCTTCAGGCCCACGGCAGACTGGCATCGGATGCCTTCCTCCTGGACTGGGGGGAAGGTCTGCTGTATGCTTATCCTCCCATACCTCTGGTGGGGAAGACTTTGTTGAAACTCAAGCAAGACCGAGGCACCATGATTCTGATTGCTTCTTTTTTGCCGCGTCAGATCTGGTTCCCTCTTCTTCTGGAGTTATCCTCCGAAGAACCGTGGAGATTGGAGTGTTTTCCGACCCTCATCACACAGGACGAAGGGGCGCTTCTGCATCCCAACCTCCAGTCTCTGGCTCTCACGGCCTGGATGTTGAGAGCGTAGACTTTGCCTCTTTGGGTCTGTCAGAGGGTGTCTCCCGCATCTTGCTTGCTTCCAGGAAAGATTCCACTAAGAGGAGTTACTTGTTTCTCTGGAGCAGGTTTGCCGTCTGGTGTGACAGGAAGGTCCTAGATCCTCGCTCTTGTCCTACACAGACCCTGCTTGAATACCTTCTGCACTTGTCTGAGTCTGGTCTCAAGACCAACTCTGTAAGGGTTCACCTTAGTGCAATCAGTGCATACCATTACCGTGTGGAAGGTAAGCCGATCTCAGGACAGCCTTTAGTTGTTCGCTTCATGAGAGGTTTGCTTTTGTCAAAGCCCCCTGTCAAACCTCCTACAGTGTCATGGGATCTCAATGTCGTTCTCACCCAGCTGATGAAACCTCCTTTTGAGCCACTGAACTCCTGCCATCTGAAGTACTTGACCTGGAAGGTCATTTTCTTGGTGGCAGTTACTTCAGCTCGTAGAGTCAGTGAGCTTCAGGCCCTGGTAGCCCAGGCCCCTTACACCAAATTTCATCATAACAGAGTAGTCCTCCGCACTCACCCTAAGTTCTTGCCAAAGGTCGTGTCGGAGTTCCATCTGAACCAGTCAATTGTCTTGCCAACATTCTTTCCCCGTCCTCATTCCTGCCCTGCTGAACGTCAGCTGCACACATTGGACTGCAAGAGAGCATTGGCCTTCTATCTGGAGCGGACACAGCCCAACAGACAGTCCGCCCAATTGTTTGTTTCTTTTGATCCCAACAGGAGGGGACTGGCTGTGGGGAAAAGCACCATATCCAATTGGCTAGCTGATTGCATTTCCTTCACTTACGCTCAGGCTGGGCTGGCTCTTGAGGGTCATGTCGCGGCTCATAATGTTAGAGCCATGGCAGCATCGGTAGCCCACTTGAAGTCAGCCACTATTGAAGAGATCTGCAAAGCTGCGACGTGGTCATCTGTCCACACATTCACATCTCATTACTGCCTGCAGCAGGATACCCGACGCGACAGTCGGTTCGGGCAGTCAGTGCTTCAGAATCTGTTCGGGGTTTAGAATCCAACTCCACCCCCCTAGGCCCATGTTTATTCTGTTGCAGGCTACACTCTCGGTTAGTTGGATAAGTTGTTAGGTCAATCTCAGTTATGTCCTCGCCGTTGCGAGGCCCAATTGACCATGTTGGTTGTTTTGAGTGAGCCTGGGGGCTAGGGATACCCCATCAGTGAGAACAAGCAGCCTGCTTGTCCTCGGAGAAAGCGAATGCTACATACCTGTAGAGGGTATTCTTCGAGGACAGCAGGTTGATTGTTCTCACAAACCCGCCCGCCTCCCCTTTGGAGTTGTGTCTTCCCTTGTCTTTGTCTTGCTACATATGGGATTGACGAACACGAGCCGGTTCGGGCGGGAAGACGGCCGCGCATGGGCGGTGCGCATGGGCGCGCGAGGACTAGCAAAGGCCTTTGCTACTGAAGTTCCGATTGGAGGGGCTGCCGTGGACGTCACCCATCAGTGAGAACAATCAGCCTGCTGTCCTCGGAGAATACCCTCTACAGGTATGTAGCATTCGCTTTAAGTTTCATCATAACAGAGTAGTTCGCCTCACTCACCCTAAATTCCTAACAAAGGTGGTGTCGGAGTGTGATGTCCCCTACCTCAACGCAAGCGGCGTCTTTGGGCTGCGCAGGGTCCCCTCGATACGCACACTTGACTGGCACAGCCCTGAGCCATGTGTGTGTGGTTCTTCTCTGGCTGCAGGCTCCTTGATTGCTTTGCTTCCATGCACCTAGCTCTGCTCTCTCTCTGCCTGGCTTCCAGGCTCCTTGATTGCTTTGCTTCCACCCACCTGGGTCTTCTCTTCCTCTGCCTGGCTTCCCTTCTCTCCTATTGGTCTTCCGGTTTCTTCTTCCCCTGCTCTTGTCCTATGGCAGTGCCCCTTCTCCCTGCTGATGTCAGGTGCCAGCACTTTATCAGCTGAGCTCTCCCTAGACTCCTTGCTTCGGCTTCTACTTTGGTAGGTGTTACTTGCTCAGTAGTATGCTTCTCCTCTACTTTGTTCTTCGTTACTGACTCTGCCTGTACCTGGATTACTCTTGTGTCTGCTGCCTGCCTACTGACTCTGCCTCTGCCTGGATTACTCTCGTGTCTGCTGCCTGCCTACTGACCTTGCCTGTACATGGATTACTCTTGTGTCTGCTGCCTGCCTGCTGACTCTGCCTGTACCTGGATTACTCTCTTGACCTGCTGCCTGCCTGGCCGTCACGTTCATCACCCCGCTTCCTGCTCTATCTCGTAAGACCTGCAGGCCGCCCACACCTAGGAGCTCAACCTCTGGGGAACTGTGGTCAGCGCAGGTGAAACCCGGGGTTGTCCAGCTGCCAAGCAGAACCCGGTCTGAGTACTGGGCTCGGCAGCGCTCTACTTGGTACAAGAACTCACAGTCTGACACGGAGTTCCATCTGAACCAGTCGATTGTCTTGGCAACATTTTTTCCCCGTCCTCATGCCCACCCTAGCGAACGCAGCTTGCACACCTTGGACTGCAAGAGAGCATTGGCCTTTTACGTGGAGCGGACGAAGTGCTTCAACAGTTTGTTTCTTTCGATCCCAACAGGAGGGGAGTCGCCGTCGGGGAAACGCACAATCATAATCTCGAATTGGCTAGCAGATTGCATATCCCTTCACATGCCAAAGCTGGGCTTGCTCTGGAGGGCCGTGTCACGGCTCATAATGTCAGAGCTGTGACTGTGTCGTAGGCTCACTTAAAGTCAGCCTCCATTGAAGAGATTTGCAAAGCTGCAACGTGGTCTTCAGTCCACGCATTCATGTCACACTACTGCCTTGAGCAGGATACCTGACACGATAGTCGGTTCAGGCAGTCGGTGCTACAGAATCTGTTTGGGGTTTAGAATCCAACTCTTCCCATCCAGGCCTGTTTTATTCTGTTCCAGGCTGCACTCTCACCTAGTTGTATATAGTTTCAGATCAACCTACGTTATGTCCTCGTCGTTGTGAGGCCCAATTGACCAATGTTTATTGTTTTGGGTGAGCCTGGATGCTAGGGATACCCCACTTGTGAGTATATTACAGCATGCTTGTCCTCGGAGAAAGCGAAGATATTTACTTGTAGCAGGTATTCTCTGAGGACGGCAGGCTGAATATTCTCACAATTCCACCCACCTCCCCTTGGAGTTATTTGAATTACTTTATTTGTTTATGCTTTAGACTTAACTGAGGTACGTGCTCACGCAGCAGACGGGAAGTCAGTCTGCGCGCTGCGCTCTGCACATGCGCCAGAATGCTCTAGCAAAGTTTTTGTTTTTTGCTATGGGAAAATGCCGGTTCTCAGGCCGATGCAGCCATCGACCCACTTGTGAGAATATTCAGCCTGCTGTCCTTGGAGAATACCTGCTAAAGGTAAGTATGTTCGCTTTATCTGCCATCATCTGCTGTATACATTACTTTTACTTTTGCTCAAAAATGTTGGTATTCAAGCACAAGTAGGATCACAAACAGCTACACAAGTGGGTGATGCCATTGTGATATAGCCAAATCGGGTTCTCTTTTCCAGACTTCTGAAAACTCTGTCTGTGCAGGTGTTCTCACAATCCTAGCATTACTGTCTTCCTTATCTCTATTGTACTGGCAGGAATCAGAAAGAGAAAATGTCTTTTATTACTCACCAGCACAGGACCAGATATCAGAAGTCAGGCTAAATATAAAGAATAGCTGAAAAGAGAAAAAGAAGGAAGGAAAGTTTATTCCTCACTGTCATACAAAGGTCACAGAGATGAGAGAGAGAATATGTGAAAGATTCTTAGCTGCAAAGAATTATTTCTTGGGGGGGGAGTACCCCCCCTGGAAATAGGCAGTGGCAAGGATATGAAGCTTCTCTTGCCAGCCAGGCTATTTCAGAGTCTCTTTAGATGAGCCGTTACTTATATATTTTTCCCATCACAAAGGACCACCTCATATATCACCCAATGAGCAATCTTGCAAGTACATAGACCGTTGATAGGACCTTTAGGGTCCTTGCCACACCTCTGCTCAATAACTTATATTTGTAACAAACAGTTGGGATGTCATGACAATGGGGTCTTGTCAGTTTTTTTTGTAACAAGACGGTTGGTTGGGTTGTTATGGCAATGGTCTTGTCACTTTGTGGTCAGCCAGAAATTCCTGTCTTGCAACTATCAGTGGAAACTCACAGAAACACAAATAGAAATAAGCAGACCCAAAAGAAAAGACCAGAAAATTCCAGAACACTATGTAATCAGGGTCAGTTGAGTTCACCATTCTTGAGTTTTTGGACAAATTTAAGTTAGGCAAATGTAGTTTAGCTAATATCATATTCCTTAGCATCTGCTCCAGACCATTCCCATCATGTGGGTATAAGCCCTCCTATCAGCAGATAGGAAGGCTGAGAGCTATCAGTGATAAGTACATAAGTATTGCCATACTGGGAAAGACCAAAGGTCCATCAAGCCCAGTATCTTGTTTCCAACAGTGGCCAATCCAGGTCACAAATACCTGGCAAGATCCGAGAAAAAGTTCAAAACATTTTATACTGCTTATCCCAGAAATAGTGGATTTGTTGTTCCTATTTACATCTTGCTCAGCAGTTAACAGTGTTAATTTGTAATCTTTTGATTTATTTGTATTTAAAGACACTTGATTTACTATGGTCTGTTTTGCAACTTTGCTATCGGGTACCCTATCTTATGTTTTGGTGATATGATTGAAAGATACCTTGTCCCGAACCATGCGCTTTTGAATGACGTTTGGCCTTTTCCCAGGTTCTAGTTTAGAAGCAGCTTGATCTCCTTTTTAAATGCGAATGCCAGCAGCCTGGTCTTACCCTAGTTAAGATGGAGCCCATCATTACGGAATGGGCTCCCCCTTCCCCAAAATGTTGCCCAGTTCCTTACAAATCTAAAACCCTCCCTGTACCATCGTCTCATCCACGCATTGAGACTCCGGAGCTCTGCCTGTCTCTTGGGCCCTGCATGTGGAATGGGGTTGCACTTTGGAAAACGCTACCCTAGAGGTTCTGAATTTGAGCTTTCCACCTAAGAGCCTAAATTTGGCTTCCAAAACCTCTCTCCCACTTTTTCCTGTCATTGGTACCTACATGTACCAAGACAGCCAACTCCTTCCCAGCACTATCTAAAATCCTATCTAGGTGATGTATGAGGTCCGTCACCTTCGCATCAGACAGGCAAGTGACCGAGCGATCCTCATATCCACCGGCCACCCATTTATCTACATGCCTTATGTATAAACTATTTTATTGACATAAATAACAATACAAATCTTTAAGAGTATACTTACAGAATGCATAGCACAAATACAACAGTCCACCAGCATTCCCCCAAACGTCAATAATTTCCCCCTGCCATTTTCTCCCCTCCTCCCCCCTGCCCATTAATGAAACAGCTTTTATTGATAACATCCCCACAATAACTCCAAATCCTATCCATTTACTCCATATACTGGCCAGAGCAGAGCTGTTACATTACCAACGTGGTCAGAAGTATCATAAAGTTTTTCATGCCCCCCCCCCCTTCCTCCCCCCCCCTCTCTTGTCTTCTATCACACTGCAGCATGGTGTCCAAATAAACACTAACACAGCAACAAAACATTACCCTATACAGGAAACACGTTGCATTTTCAAAGGCCTCCCAACTAATCTTCTTTCCCACCTTTATTATCCCTCCAATTCCCGCAGCAATCCACCACGCTATTTAACATTTCAAGGCACATGCGAGTCTTAATCCAACAACTCAAAACTATTTTATTTATGCAACATGATATGGCTACTAAGAGGAAACCCACCAGCCTACCTACAGCCCTGAAAATCCCCCACCCCCCTATCCCCTCCCTCCCCCCCCACCTGAGGAGATACCCGGACCCCTAATCGATACACAGACTGGATGGCCACTTTCCCCCGTGCTCTACATGGAATTTACCACCAAACTCCGCCCTCTGGAAGACAGGCTTTGAATATATGGTCCCCAAATTTCCAGAAACTGTCTCCGCCGCTTAGAGGAGTTACCCACCCCTCTCCGCTCAAATAACATAAACTCATGCAGTTTGTTCCTCCAATGCCAGAAATCCGGGGGGGGGGGGGGGGAATCCGCAACCCACTGACTCATAATAAGTCGCTTACCAATCAGACAGGCCTTCCGAATCAGCTGACGAGCAGAAGCACCCTGGAAAATGAAAAGCTCATATTTGTCCAACAGAATCCCCATTGGGGAGCACACAACTCTCGATCCCAAAAGGGATTCCAGATACCGAACAATGGAATCCCAAAAGTACCGGATCTGAGAACACCCCCACAAACACTGAAAGAGAGACCCCGGCACTCCTCCCACATAAAGGCGTTGATACCCCTCCCATCTTGAATATCTGGGCTTTTGTTAGATATGCCCTGTGTAAAATTCTATATTGGCATTCTCGTAAACCTGCATTTCCCGTCAAGCTTGGAATTCTAGATGTTAATACATTGAAGTCTAAGGAAAGATGTGGCCTCATCATGTCTTCCACCCAGCGCTGTTGAAGATGCTCCCGATCTTTAGGAGCCAGACACCTTCCCAGCGCCTTGTGCAAACCCGAAATGGAAAGGCGCTTCCCCTGCACCGAGTGGAAAAACTGCCTCAAAAGATGACAATGTCTAGATCCCAATGCCCCTTTAAGGAATCTACATAATGCTTCAACTGAGTGTAAGCAAAGATATCCTGCCATGTCATATCCCATGCCTAGAGCCCCTAGATTTACCACACCACCCTGCAAGTTCACCACATGCTCTATCCTAGTGACGCCTTGCCTCGCCCACTTCCTAAAAACCACATTCTCCAGACCCGGCTGGAACAACAAATTCCCCTGAATAGGAAGGAGATCCGAAACCCATCGACTTAACCCATGCATCCGCATCAAGTCTCTCCAAAGCCTCCGCAAAGGGGTCAATAATATGCTATCACGTAAGGGGGCCGGAACTAGCTTACTGGGGGCGTGTAGTAAGAAATGGAAATGACAGGGCTCATAGTACTGACTCTCCAATTGCCGACAAGTGTAGTCATCTCGTGCCAAAAACCAGTCACCCAAATAACGCAAAAGACATGCCCAATTATAACGTCGCAAGTCTGGTAAACCGAGACCGCTGTCCCTCCATGACCCCTCTAGCATATTCAGCGGCAGCTTTGCCTTCCTTGCCCCTCAACAAAATCGCCAAATAGCTCTCTTAAGCACGGTAAGATCTCTTGTACTCAGATAAATAGGCAACATTTGCAGCAAATATAGCCATTTTGGGAATTCTACCATTTTAAACAGCTGAATCCGTCCGCTGAGTGACAGGGGCAAGGCCAACCAAGCACGAAACCTCTCCGTCGTGGCTTTCAATAAGCTAGAGACATTCGGATGATACAAATCAGAAACCCGCATAGACAAATGCAGACCCAAATACTTAAAAGAACCTTGCGCCCAGCGAAGAGGGAACGCCGGACCCCATTCTCGTTGCACGTCTTCTCCTGAAGGCAGTGCCAAGGATTTGGAATAGTTAAGATGAAACCCTGCAAAATCTCCAAATTCCCTAAAAAGTTCCAGGAGTGCTGGCAGTGAACTACTGGGCTCGGTAAGGTGTACTAACAAGTCATCTGCAAAAGCAGAGAGAAGAAACCCCGAACTCCCAATCGGCATGCCCTTAATCTCTGGATGATGCAGAATTTCCCTGAGGAGCGGGTCAAGGGACAATACAAACAAAAGAGGGGACAAAGGGCATCCCTGCCTAGTCCCCCTATGAATCTGGAACGATTCTGAACGCTCTCCATTCACCCATACATAAGCCCGCGGTTCTAAGTAAAGGACCTGAATGGCCTCTAAGAAAAATTGTTCAAAGCCATAATAAAACAGCAAACATATAGGACCAATTCACCCTGTCAAACGCCTTTTCGGCGTCGAAACTGACTAAAAGCGAAGATAGACGTTTCTGGGCTACCACCTCCAAGGATGCCAGAATGGATCGAATATTTTTCACTGCTGTCCACCCGTTCACAAACCCCACCTGGGACACATCAACCAACGACGGGAGAACCCTTGCTAATCGATTGGCCAGAACTTTAGCGTACAATTTAGCATCTACATTAATGAGGGAAATCGCCTATATGATTCCGGCTCTACCGCATTCTTCCCCTCCTTGGGTATCACTACAATTTGGGCCTCCTTAAAAGTATCTGGAATCATTTGGACTGTCACCATCGAACTGAACAAAGATATTAGTGGCATTTTAACCTTGTCAAGAAACTGCTTATAGAACTGTACCCGAAAACTATCTGGCCCTGGAGTTTTATGGGAAGCACACTGCTGCAGAGCTAAGATTAACTCCCCCTCCGTAAATGCTGCATTTAGCTTTTCCCGTTGACGGTCTGAGAGCCGAGGTAGAGGGCACCCTCCCATCGACCACCCAGTCTGAGAACCTCTCCACCAAAAGATGTCCAGATATCTCCTCCCCGTCCCCCCCACCTCCCCTCATGGCTCCGGTCGAGCCTAATCACGTGAGCTCCCTCCTCACCCTTTCAAAATGTAAATCTACCCGCACACACTCACTCACCCCATTCATAATAGAATATCCATACAAACCTCATATACATATCTCATAACTCTATTACCCAGGAGACCCCTCCCATCATATAATTTTAATTCAGTTTCTTTTACAGTTCCTTGCCAAACTTTAACAGAAAATAGAACAGCATCCACTCACCACCGTCTCAAGCAAACCAAACCTAACTGCATTATATGTTTCGTAATAACTTTCCCCACTGTTCAAAAAGTCACTTCGGTGCGCTCACCAGAACGCCTCACCATCTCACCAAGTATGTAACAGTTCAGTCCCTCCAATATTGTGCTCCGCTCTCACTTGCTATCAAAGCCAGTCCCTTCATGCCGGCCCCTCAGCAGGTAGATCATGTTGTACAAACTTCATCGCCTCGTCCGCCGTAGTAAAGAACTGCTGGGACCCCTGATACCAGATTTTCAGCCGTGCAGGGTAAAGTAGGGCAAATTGAATCTTCCTGGAGAACAGAAGCTGGCACACATCGCAAAACGCTTTTTGCTGCAGTGACATTGCCGTGGAGAAGTCCTGAAAGCAGCGCACCACCGAATTTTCATACTTGAGCTGTCCCAATTTCCTGAGCGCTTGTAAAATATGCTGTTTGTGCGCAAAGTTCAGCACTTTAAAAATCACCACTCTGGGGCGCGAATCTTCCTTGCGCACGGGCCCTAACCTGTGGGCACGCTCCACTCTCAGCGGGCCCGTTGTCAACTTTAACTGAAGTGCTGTGGGGAACCAGGATTCCAGAAAGGATCGCAAGTCAGCTTCTCTGATGGATTCTGGCAGCCCCACCATCCTAATATTACTCCTCCGTGCCCGGTTCTCAAGGTCCTCCAGCTTTGCCTCCAGTTGCTCCACCTTCTGTTTCAGGGCTTTACCCAATGTCTCCTGCACCGAATCTTCTACATCCGACAGCCTTTGTTTGTATTGGGCAAACTCCGTCTGGATACCGCCCAGCTTGTCATCGATCCCTTTCAGTTGATCTGCGATCTTTTGCAGCTTAAGATCTACTGAGGTTTCCAACATGGCAGAAACCTCTGCCGCTACCTCCGCAGCCCACGTGGAGCTCACTGTCAGGGGACTCCCGCTCTCTGCATCCGCCATCTTGTTTTCCGGCATCCGACTTCGCGCCCCTTCCTTCTTTCCCGATTTGGCCACCATTCTCCTCTCCTGCACACGTTCCGTTTCCACCAAAAGCTACCGCTACACTTCCCCTGCTCAACGATATTCTCCGATTTAGTGGGAGTAGCGCGGTGACGGTTCAAAACTCAACTAACTGCAGGTAAGGAGGGAGCTCCGCACAGCGACTGCCACTCTCTAGCCGTGCATCACGTGATCTCTCTATCTACATGTCTTATAATCAAATCACCAACTACAACAGCTGTTCTAACCTTTCCCTCTTGGGCAGTAGCTCCTGGAGACACATCCTCGGTGCAAGAGGATATCGCATCCCCTTGTGTGCTGGTCTTGGCTACAGGATTACTTCCATCTGCACCAGAGTGATGCTCTCCTTTTAAAAGACGTCCCTCCTCCTAGGCAGCATAGTGGCTACCAGATTGGAGGTGGGACTTCTCTACAGCGTCCCTGTAGGCTTCCTTTATGTATCTCTCTGTCACCCTCAGCTTCAACATGTCTGCTTCTCTAATCTCAAGAGAACAGACTTGTTCTTTATTATCTAGGAGCTCTTTGCATCGAGCACACACACGTGTGACCTCTCACCAACTGAGAGATAACCATATGTGTGATACTCAATGCAAACAACTGGATAGCACCCCTCTCTTTGCTGGGCAACTGTCTGCACATTAGTATTGAGCTTTTTAATCAAAACTTCTTAAGGTACTTGGATATCAGATGAATATAAAGAGCCATAAGATTATATGGTGTAATTTGTAATTTATTTAGTGTTTTCGTTTCAGAAACTAATTAGTTGCAATTAAATCTCTAATGAAAGCTTCCCTCTTGTTGTCCTAATTAGAATAATTGACTGTAAATGTAAATTTTAGCTTGGGATGGGTGGGAGTTGGGGAGGTTGGGTGGGAATGAGGACCGAACTAGGCCCTACTATGCCTTCTAGAGACTATCTGTTAATGCTGTGGTAGAAAATTCAAGTTTGAAAACTATGGGGAAAAGGGTATGGAGACGAATAAAATAATGTCATTTGCACACAGATATGTCCTTTTCTCTCGGAACTTCTTAGAACTAATTCTTCTGTCTACCTGAGTTGGTATAAGGTTTCGTGAACGAACCAAAGAAAGCCAGGCCAGTCATCGCCAGGCCATCACTGAGGAAGATTTGGGTGGGATACCGGTGTCGGAAATGGTATGTCAAGTGGACGAGTCAGAGAAACTTACTGAATTCACAGTAAACCTGGAGTTCAACAATCTGAAGAGTAGCAAATCCGGACCGGATGGTATACATCCTAGAGTACTGATAGAACTGAAAAATGAGCTTGCGGAGCTTCTGTTAGTGATATGCATTTTATCCTTAAAATCTGGCGTGGTACCGGAAGATTGGAGGGTGGCCAATGTAACACCGATTTTTAAAAAAAGGTTCCAGGGAAGATCCAGGAAATTGTAGACCGGTGAGTCTGACGTCGGTGCCAGGGAAAATGGTAGAAGCTATTATTAAAAAAACAAAATTACAGAGCACATCCGAGGACATGGATTACTGAGACCAAGTCAGCACGGCTTTAGTGTGGGGAAATCTTGCCTGACCAATTTACTTCAATTTTTTGAAGGAGTAAACAAACGTGGACAAAGGGGAGCCGGTTGATATTGTGTATCTGGATTTTCAAAAGGCGTTTGATAAGGTACCTCATGAAAGGCTACAGAGGAAATTGGAGGGTCATGGGATAGGAGGAAATGTCCTATTGTGGATTAAAAACTGGTTGAAGGATAGGAAACAGTGGGTTTAAATGGGCAGTATTCACAATGGAGAAGGGTAGTTAGTGGGGTTCCTCAGGGGTCAGTGCTAGGACCGCTGCTTTTTAATATATTCATAAGTGATTTAGAGATGTGATTAACCAGCGAGGTAATTAAATTTGCTGATCACACAAAGTTATTCAAAGTCGTTAACTTGCGACAGGATTGTGAAAAATTACAGAAGGACCTTACGAGACTGGGCGGCTAAATGGCAGATGACGTTTAATGTGAGCAAGTGCAAGGTGATGAATGTGGGATAAAAGAACCCGAATTATAGCTACGTCATGCAAGGTTCCACGTTAGGTGTTACGGACCAAGAAAGGGATCTGGGTGTCATCCTATATAATACTCACCTCCAACGTTCCAACCAGCCTGGGACCGTGGACCCCTCGGAGGTGGACTCTAAGCAGTTTACAACACAATGACGTCGACGAACCCACACAGCTGATCGGAGGAACTGGCATGCGCTGGAAAAACAAGAAGGCTTGAACCTGCACCTAACGCAACTGCCGCCCTCCCGAACATGCTGCCCAGCTGAAACGACTACCGCCACCCCGAGACTGCCACCCAGCTAACACGACTATCGCCGCCCCAAGACTGCCGCCTAGCTACAGCGACTACTGCTGCCCAGAGACTGCTGCCCTCCCGAACCTGCCGCCCTGCTGATGACACTACTGCCGGCCCAAACAGCCCTCCCGAACCTGCTGCACTACAAAAAAAAAAAAAACTGACGAGACTGCCGCCCTCCCGGCGCCCAACAGTGGACGTCGACCAAAAAGAAAACCTTCCGCAAAGAAAACCTTCAGCAGGCTGCGCCCGAAACTAGAGCGAACAGCAGCCTTCTCCAATCGAGGTTCACGCTGCCCTGAACCGCCCTCCCGAACCTGCCACACTAACAAAAAAAAAAAAAAAGAACAGGTGAAGAGTCTGCCGCCCTCCCGGCGCCTCAACAGAGATCGTCGACCACACTACTCGCAGGACGAGGTTCACAGACAGCATTGCAACGTCAATGCGAACAGGTACACTTAAGGGAGAGGAAAAGAACTTGAGGGGGGGGGGGAATAGGGGGCTTGTAACCTGAGGAGGAGAGAGACCAGAACGGGAGGGGAGATGACAAATGTTGAAGATGGATGGATGGAGGGCATGGGAAAGAGAACACAATCACTGGATAAAAAAAGGAAAACGAACTGAAAAACCAAACGGGGGAGGGGGGGGACGACACTGCACCTTGAACAGAAGGAGTGGGTCATGGAAAGACACATGCATACTCTGTCATGCAGAAGAACCTTACACTGCCACTCACAGCAGGGAAGGGGGGGGGGCCTGAACTTTGAACAAAAGGGGGGGGGGGGGGGGTCCTGCACTTCAAACAGAAAGAGGGGGTCACACACACACACACACACACACACACACACACACACACACACACACACACACACACACACACACACACACAGTCTTCCACCCTCTGTGAGTCACTGTGACACACACTCTCCCAAACATACACACACTCTGGCTCTCTCTCACACACACATACACTCTGTTTCACTGCCCACCACTGTGGTCCTGCAACAGCTTACTGGAAGGAGAAGGATATGGAGACACATACTCTGACACACACTATCTCTGTGTCACACACACACACGTGCTCTCTCTCACACTCAACCAGTCTTTCACTCTCTGTGTCTCACTGTCTCACACACAACCATGGGAAGACAGTTCCTACACATGATGGTACAACACGGCAACAGATGATTTACAAATTTAACAATTTTTCCTTCTCATTATAATACATTTCTAACAACTGTATGGTTACCACAAGAAAAAAAAACATTGCTAGAGCCCGTTTCCTTCAAAACAGAAACGGACCTTTTTTACTAGTCGTTGATAATACACTGAAACCTTCTGCTCATTGTGCTGCTGCGGCTAGGAAAGCGAATAGAATGTTGGGTATTATTAGGAAAGGTATGGAGAACAGATGTGAGGATGTTATAATGCCGTTGTATCGCTCCATGGTGCGACCGCACCTTGAGTATTGTGTTCAATTCTGGTTGCCGCATCTCAAGAAAGATATAGTAGAACTGGAAAAGGTGCAGCGAAGGGCGATACAAATGATAGCGGGGATGGGATGACTTCCCTCTGAAGAAAGACTAAGGAGGCTATTGCTTTTCAGCTTGGAGAAGAGACGGCTGAGGGGAGACGTGATAGAGGTATATGAAATAATGAGTGGAGTGGAGCAGGTGGATGTGAAGCGTCTGTTCATGCTTTCCAAAAATTCTAGGACTAGGGGGATGCGATGAAACTACAGTGTAGTAAATTTAAAACAAATAGGAGAAAATATTTCTTCACCCAACGCGTAATTAAACTCTGGAATTTGTTGCCGGAGAACGTAGTGAAGGCGGTTAGCTTGGCAGAGTTTAAAAAGGGGTTGGACGGTTTCCTAAAGGACAAGTCCATAGACCGCTACTAAATGGACTTGGGAAAAATCCACAATTTCGGGAATAACTTGTATAAAATGTTTGTACGTTTGGGTAGCTTGCCACGTGCCCTTGACCTGGATTGGCCACTGTTGGGGTCAGGATGCTGGGCTCGATGGACCTTTGGTCTTTTCCCAGTATGGCATTACTTATGTACTTATGTACATTCTGGCCTGGTAACAACTATTGCCCAAAAAGTCCCCCTCCTCTGCAATCAGACACCTCCCATTGATCGATAGAGACTATGCAAGGGTACCATCTTCCATTAACTGCTCAAGAGAAACAATGTGTGCAGACCTAGGGGCTCTGCCTCTTCTGTGGAGAGAAATGCCACTTTGTCCCAAGAGTGGAAAACCTGCCCTAGGCCTGGTTGGGGATGCAGGATTTTTGTGTTAAATAGGTTTCTTCTCAGACACAATTTCTAGTACCAGCTGCCCTGGGAGTGAAGCCTGAAATCTTTTTTGAAGCTTTAATCTTTTCTGGACTGGATGGCTACTTCATTTACAAAGCTCTGGTATGACACCACCAAATTCCCACGCAACAACTATTGCTTCCAATCTCTGTATCGTCAGTCTTCGGTCCTATCCAGAGGGTTCTCTGGTCAGGAACTATTCCTATTCACATTCGTATTGGGGTCCTTCATCGAGAGAGCATCTCTTTCTGTATCTCCCAGTCTGCAGTGAACCCCTGCATTTTGGGGCTTCCATGGCTGTGGCAGCACAATCCCCAAATCGATTGGGAAGAAGGACAGGTGGTAACCTGGAGTCCAGCCTGTTAGATATCCTGTCTTGATATCGTGATTCCTCCGAGGAGACTGTCACTCCATGTAGCCCAGTCCGATCTACAGATTCTACCTACATACCTTTCCTTTAGGGATGTCTTCTCTTAAGCATTGTGGTGAGACTCTCCCTTCATATTGTCCGTACAATTGTGCCATCGAGCTAGTCCCAGGTGCAGTCTCTCCTATGGGTCAAGTCTTTCCTTTGTCTCAGCCAGAGATAGAGGTGATGTCTGCGTACATCCAGGACAATGTTTTCAGAGGCTTTATGCAGCCTTCATGCAGCTTTCTAAATCTCCTGCATGGGCTTGATTTTTTTTTTCATCAGGGGAGAAAAGATGGAGGTCTCCATCCCTATATTGATTATTGAGTGTTAAATGCCATAACAATCGAGGATAAATATTCCCTCCCACTTCAAGGGGCTAAAATTTTCACCAAGTTGGATCTCAGAGGGGCCTACTATCTCAGAATTAAAGAAGGCGACAAGTGAAAAACTGCTTTCAACACTTGAGATGGCCACTTCGAGTATCTTGTAATGCCCTTTGGCCTTGCCAGTGCTCCAGCGGTCTTCCAAGTATTTATGAACGGGTTCTTTCGGGGACCTGCTGTATACATTTGTATATCTTGATGACTTTCTGTTTTTCCCCCCTCTCTGGAAGTATATCGTTAACATATTAAGACAGTCCTTCAGCACTTATGAGATAATCAACTCTTAGCTAAACTGGAAAAATGTGCCTTCCACTGTAAGGAGTTGCTCTTTCTGGGCTACATTATTTCCAACCACGTTCTAAAGATGGATCCTAGCAAGCTTTCAGCGATCCTTTGTTGGCCGCATCCTACTGGACTTAAAGCCTTGCAAAAGCTCCTCATGTTTGCTAATTAATCGTCAATTTATCCAAAATAACTCCATGCTAGGATCACCTTTGACTGTCTTAACCAAGAAGGAAGCAAATCCTTAACATTGGCCTTTGAATGTCTCAAACAAGCCTTTATGTCTGCCCCATCCTCCAACATCCTAATCCGACCAAGAAGATTTTGTGGCAGTAGATTCATCCTCAGTGGTCACCGGCTCCATCCTCTCCTATGTTTGCTCCAGTGGCAAGCTACTACTCTGTGCCTTCTTTTCCTGGAAATACCTCCTGAGAAAAATGGTACTAATTTAGTTTAAAATGCTAGCAATTAAACTGGTTCTTGAGGAATGGCAACATCTCTTAGAGGGGGCTTTTATACACTTTACGGTCTTCACGAACCATGAGAATCTGGCATATCTCATAGAAACAAGACACCTCAATCCCTGGCAGGCTCTTTGGTCTCTATTCTTTTCCAAGTTCAGTTTCATCCTTACTGCCCCATCGACAAGAACACCATAAGAATCTGGCATATCTCAGAGAAGTTAGATGCCTCAATTCCTGCAGGCTCTTTGGTCTCTCTTGTTTTCTCGATTCAGTTTCATCCTGACTTGCTGCCCCACCGACAAGAATACCAAAGTGGCACTGTCCAGATCCATGGAACCGGAAGAGGAGTCTAATCGACTTCAACATATCATTGGCCCGGCTAATATACTCCCTGCAGTAGTGGTGGCTGTACCTTTAGGCATGACTTTTTGTAACCCGTTATCTGCTGGAGAAGATTCTCCATTGGGGCCACTTGTCTAAAATGGCAGGGAATCCTGGCGCTCTGGGTACTAAACATTTCAGCTTCCATGTTTACTGGTGGCCATCTATAGGAAAAGATGTCTACTGAGCATGTGTATGTCCGCCCTCCAGGATGATTGGGGACAACTACTATCCTGTGCTGAGTTTGCTCATAACAACATGTAGTGCTACTGGAGCATCACCTTTTTGGATTGTATATGGGCAACACCCACGCATCCCATTGCCGATTGGCCTTAAAGCCTGAGGTTCCTGCTGCCACTGGGGCCCACACCTCCTTCAATTAGATCTGGCAGGCGGCTCAAAATATCCTACAAAATACTTCTTGTTATACAAAACAACTAGCAGATAAAAAGAGACGGCTTGCTTCTCACTTCCAATCAGGAGATCTAGTCTGGTGCTTGACTCAACATCTCCGGCTAAAAGTTCCTTCTGCTCGATTCATTCCTCGGTTTGTGGGCCCTTACCTTGAACTGCGACAGGTAAATCCTATCACATATGAGCTCAAGTTACCTATGAATTTACGGATACATAACATCTTTCACATGTCCCTTCCAAAGCCTGTGGTCCTAACTAGGTCTGACTCGATTCCTCCTCCCCCCGAGATCTGTGGTTTCTGCATCTGATGAGTATGAGTTACAGAGCATACTGGACACCCGAAAACTAAGTGGACAATTACGGTACATAATTTCCTGGAAAGGATTCGGACCCGAATACAACTCCTTGGAACCTGCGACCCAAGTCCATGCTCCAATGCTGGTAAGGCGCTCTCATCACCTCTTCCTCATAAACTGAAACCCAGCATTCAGGTAAGTAGAGGCCTTAGAGGAGAGGGTGTTGTTACGGTCCTACCATGACTCAGGAACAGGATCGCACTGCTGGCGCGTGGCGGGAGGAGCTTTCCATGCAGCATTGCAGCCGCCAGCACATATTGGATGTTATCAGACGCCAACATTGGAGTGGGGCATTTAACCCCATCAAACACTAGCCTAGATGCTCTTACTGTTGGAATGTAATTGTATTTTACATGCATTGCCTGTCACCTATTATTTCTCTGTGATTACTCTGTGACCTCTGATGTGAATTACTTAGAGAGGTCACATAGCTATGCAACTTCCTGTGGGGGTTTAGATGCTGCACATGCAGCACATGGAGCACATGGAGCTCATGATCTCTCCTAACCTGAGAGGATCTATGGTGGTGTGAGCATCCATTACCATCTAAGCACATGGAAGGAGCTGATAATACAAATGTATAGTAATATGTATATATAAGCCTGTCTGATTATAATCTAACTACAAACTGTGAGTAAACAGATGTTTTGTTACTTCAACTTTAAAGTGACTCAGCAGTGAATTATTCAGGGGTGAATGAGAGAGAGATGAAGAAAGAAATTAACATTTCTAAAGCTGAAGCTGTGTGTACTAAAATCTGCTAATTATTTACTACAAATAATCCAACAAAAGGGTTATGGGCCCAGGGCTCAGGAATTGAAAAAGAAGAGAAATATTACCAGGCAGAAAAAAAGGCCACATTTTTCTCTTAAGTTTTAAAGGAAAGATTCAGTCTGTCTCTCTCTCCCCCCACACAGCAGACAGAAGGCTAAGAAAATGGCTGAGGGAAGAAATTCACCATTTTTCTATTCTCTCAAGGTGCCTAAATTAACTGAGTTTAATTATCGGCAGTGGGAACTAAGATTCATATGTCTCCTTCGAGCAAAAGGATTAAATATATGCTTAGACCAAGACAGAACAGCTGAAAATATGGCTGAATGGGACAATGCAAACTATTATGTGAAGTGCATGCTTTTGGAAGCTCTCTCAGAGAAACAAGCCATATTAGTGGAGGGAAAAGATACACCAAAGGACATTTTATATAAACTGAGAACTATGTATGCAACTACATATGCAAAGCAGCAACCAATTTGGTTGGCAGAGTTGAATGAAACCAAATTAAGGGATAAAAGTAAATGTAATGATCACATTATGCATCTTATGTCTTCATTTCAAAAGTTAGAACTTTCTGGAATTCCCATGTGTGATGCATTGAAAAGAGCATTTCTTTTTACCTCACTTTCAAAGAAGTTTGATGTTTTTAGGTCTGTAAATGAGGCCATTGAAGGGCAATCTTTTGAACAGACAACATCAAAACTAAGGCAGGAATGCATAATAAATGATTCTGAGGAGATGTGTTCTCAAAGCAAGTCAGAGAGAAATGAAACAAATTTCTTGGCAAAGAACAGAGGAAGGCGGAGCTATGGGAAAACTCCACCCAAGGGCAAGCTGATTTGCTACTCATGTGGAAAGGAGGGACATGTATCTAAATGGTGTAAGGAAACACAAAACACTCCCTCTAGCTCACCTAAGCCAATGGAACTAAAGAATTTTCAAACCAGGAAATGTATGAAGGACAAAGATAAACACAAGGGTTTTCTAATGGCAGAAAAATCTTTGACTATGGTAAATAATAATTCAAATGAAAGTACTTGGATTTTGGATTCAGGGAGCACATGCCATTTAACCAATTGTAAGAATTTCTTTCAGGAAATGTGTCCAGAGGAAGGTATTCTTAAAACTGCAAACGCAGGGACTGCTAAGATCCAAGCAAAAGGTATTGGATTCTTAAAATGCAAAGTGTCTAATGAGTTAAAGAAATTCCTGTAAGTGATGTCTTGTATATTCCCCAAGCAGTTTGCAATATGCTTAGTGTATCTACATTAGATAAGAAGGGATTTGCGATTCATTTTGAAAACAGTAAGTGCACAATCTCTAAAAATGATGAAGTGTATGCTGAAGCTTTTATGCATAATGATGTTTATAAGCTGAGCATTTCAGGTGAAGCCTCACATATGGCGCAAGTAAGGAAGAATGATGGTAAATGTAGTCTGGAAATCTGGCACCGCCGCCTGGGACATCGTGATTCTAAGGTGATCCAGGATCTTCGCAGTGGGCAACTAGCCACAGGCATTCAGATAAGTGCAAATACTGGTAAAATGGAGAAATGCATAGACTGTGTTACTCAAAAAGGTGTGAGACCCTCATTTCCTGCATACACAGGAAATAGGAGTAATAAAGTGCTGGACTTAATACACAGTGACTTATGTGGACCGTTTAATATCCCATCATTGGGAAATAACAGATTTGTGCTAATATTCTTGGATGATTTCTCTAGATATTGTGTGGCCTATTTGCTGAAAGAAAAAAGTCAAGTCACAGACATGCTGAAGAAATACGTAGCCATGGTGAGCAATAAATTTGAAAGAAAACCAAAGGTTCTTCAGACCGACAATGGTGGTGAGTTCACTTCACAAAGCATGCGCACATTTCTAGAACAAGAAGGCATTCAGCATATCACAACAGTAGCTTATACACCAGAGCAAAATTCTGTTGCAGAGAGAAAATTTAGGTCACTTGTGGAAATGACCAGATGTATGCTGTCAGATAGCAATCTCCCTAAAAGACTATGGGGGGGAAGCCATTCTCACAGCAGTGTACCTACAAAACAGAATGCCAACTAAAGGCGCTGAGCGCACACCACATGAGACATGGCATGGTAGGAAGCCAAACCTGTCACACATAAGAACATTTGGAAGTACAGCATATGCACATGTACCAAAGCAAAGAAGGCATAAGCTGGATTCCACAACAGAAAGGGGCATTTTAGTTGGCTATGCTCCAGGACACAAAGGATATAGAATTTTGAATCTGAAAACTGGCATTGTTGGCATAAGACATGTTACATATTTTGATGAAAACAAAAGGGTTGATAAAGGCTGGATTATCCCAGATGAGCCTTATCATCCAGAATATGAAACTAGAACCATAATAGACATACCAGTGTATATAAATGCCATACCAAGGCAGATGTCTGAAAGCAACTCACCTGTATCTAACGAGGAACAGGCAGAGGAAGCAGACACAGAAAGGATCATTGAAGAAGACAGTACAGTTGGAGAAGGGGAATCAATTGGAGAAGAACTCTCAGATATAGAGGATGCGGAAAGGTCGGACCAACCTGTTGTCAGACGCTCATCCAGGGAAAACAAAGGTGTTCCACCCCCAAGACTGTCTTACTTAACAAAGTCAGCAGAAGCTCAAGAGCCCTTAACATGGGATGAGATTGAGAAAATGCCAGCAGAAGAAGCTGCTGAATGGCGTAAAGCTGCACAAGAAGAAATTGATGCATTGGATAAAAATAATACTTGGATTCTTACAAAATTACCTCCTGGCAAGAAAGCTATAGGATGCAAATGGGTATTCAAGTTAAAAAGGAATGCACAAGGAAAAGTGGAAAGGTATAAAGCCAGATTAGTGGCAAAGGGATATCTTCAAAAATATGGAGAAGATTTTGATGAAGTGTTTGCACCTGTAGTGAAACACACAACAATTAGAACACTTCTGAGCATTGCAGTCTCAAAAGGCATGCAAGTCAACCACATTGATGTGAAAACAGCGTTTCTTCACGGAGATATAACTGAAGACTTGTACATGGAACAACCAACAGGTTTCATAAATACAAAACAAAGACAGCTAGTGTGTAAATTAAACAAAGGTCTTTATGGATTAAAGCAAAGTGCAAAATGTTGGAATGAAAAATTGCATGAAATATTGACAAATTTAGGATTTAAGCAAGGTGAAGCAGATAAATGCTTGTACACTAGGTGCACAAATGGACAATATGCATACATTTTAGCTTTTGTTGATGATCTGCTCATTGCAAGCAAAAGTGAGCAAGAGTACAAGGACATTGTAAAGTGTTAAAACCAGAATGTTGAGATAAAAGAACTTGGTAATGTGTCATACTATCTTGGTATAGAAATTGAGAAACAAAATGATGGTTCTTATCTTCTAAGCCAGAAGCAGAAAATAAATGAGCTTATTGAAAGTTTAGGTATGCAAGATGCCCAAGTTGTAAGCACTCCCATGATCACTGATTTTCTGAAGGATGAAACAGTAAGAGAACCTTTACCAGATAACATCCAATATAGATCAGCCATAGGTAAGCTTTTATATCTAACTACCACATACAGGGCTGATATAGCAAATGCAGTAGGAATTTTGAGCAGAAGGGTCAGCTCACCTACCAAATCAGATTGGACTGCAGTTAAAAGGATGGTAAGGTATTTAAAGGGTACCGTTGATTGTAAATTAAAGATTTCAGCCAATAGTAATCCAAAACTAATATGTTACTGTGATTCAGATTGGGCAGGGGATCATTCCGATTATAAATCCACAAGTGGATATGTGTTTATGTATGGAAATGTACAAATTTCATGGGCCAGTCATAAACAAAGTATTGTGAGTTTGTCTTCTACAGAAGCTGAATACGTGGCCGTATCGGAAGCGTGCAGAGAACTGATGTGGATTGAAAAACTTATGCTGGATTTTGGAATAGCTGAACAGAGACCAATCCAGATAATGGAAGATAATCAGAGCTGCATCCGACTGTCACAGAATGACAAGGTTCAGTCACGCACCAAGCACATCGCAACGAAATACCACAACGTGCGAGAGTTGGCAAAAGAAGGGGTCATCAGTCTACACTATTGTCACACCAGTGAGATGACAGCTGACATCATGACCAAACCGTTACCCAGAGAACATTTTGTGAATCTGCGTATAAAGCTTGGACTTTGTATGAATAAATAATTGCATGACAGTTATGCATGAGAAGGGGTTTGTTGGAATGTAATTGTATTTTACATGCATTGCCTGTCACCTATTATTTCTCTGTGATTACTCTGTGACCTCTGATGTGAATTACTTAGAGAGGTCACATAGCTATGCAACTTCCTGTGGGGGTTTAGATGCTGCACATGCAGCACATGGAGCACATGGAGCTCATGATCTCTCCTAACCTGAGAGGATCTATGGTGGTGTGAGCATCCATTACCATCTAAGCACATGGAAGGAGCTGATAATACAAATGTATAGTAATATGTATATATAAGCCTGTCTGATTATAATCTAACTACAAACTGTGAGTAAACAGATGTTTTGTTACTTCAACTTTAAAGTGACTCAGCAGTGAATTATTCAGGGGTGAATGAGAGAGAGATGAAGAAAGAAATTAACATTTCTAAAGCTGAAGCTGTGTGTACTAAAATCTGCTAATTATTTACTACAAATAATCCAACACTTACATCGTTGGCCGCCTCGTAGCTTCTGCTCCAGTGGGTCCTGAGACGTCTCTGTGAGTGTGGGTTCTAGTAACACCTTCACTCTGTGTGTGGGTTCCAGCAGTACTTTGTCTCTGTGTGTATGGGTTCCAGCAGTACTTCCAGCTTCTGTGTGTGTGGGTTCTAGCAGTACGTCCCCTCCAAACAGCTGAGGTTAATTGTTTTTTCTTGTGTGAAAAAAAAACAACAACCCCCCCCTCCCAAAACAGCCCCGGAAATGACCTCAACCGCCTCCAATTAGACTCTGGGCTTCTTAGGAGCCCTTCAGGTCCCTGGGTATGAAACATAGCTGAATCCTCTTCTCTGTTCACCACCAGAACTTTGAACATAATAACATAAGCACTGCTATACTGGGACAGACAGAAGGTCTGTCAAGCCCAGTATCCTGTTTTCAGCAGTGGCCAATCCACTGTCAAGATCCCAAGCAAAACCAATTTTATGCTGCTCATCTTAGAAATACTGTCACACTAATATGGCTGTACTCTACTGCCAATGTTCAACTACAAACTTTATAATAGCAGAGTTTTGCACTGCAGGATTGCTGTGTTAATTGTGACGTTGAGGCATATTTTCAAAGCACTTAGCCTCCCAAAGTTCCATAGAAACCTATGGAACTTAGCCTCCTAAAGTGCTTTGAAAATAAGCCTGTATATCTCTTAACAGGGGAAGTCTCATATAATCACCAGGGAATTATGTCAACCATTTGTCTTGGTGTACCCTTTTGGTGATAGATGTAATCATTGACTGACCCCCTCCTACCTTAATACTGATTTTTTACTTTTTATATTGATTGTTTTATATTCTCATTGTCACAAATGTCATGCTTATATCAGCTTACTATCACAGTCTACTTTCTGCCAATATCTTATGTCAGGCTGGGTATACAGTGCTCCGGGTCTAATTCTTCTGCCCAAAGCATCAAAACATATGAGAGACTGCACTTATCTGTAGGTCCGGGTGCCCATGAAAACCCGACAGGTGCTTGTTTCGCTTTACTTTGCTTTCGCAAGGGATCAATGCACTCAGGACCTGGAAGAAAAGGATATATATTTGTATCAGCTACAAAACGCCGCCATATTTACAACTCAAATGCTGTGAGCCGGAGAGAAAGCTGCACGCTTAGTGAGCCATCTACTTAGATACTTATTCGGGCCGAAACACTGAAAGATGCAAGTATTATTGGAAAAACAGACATATATATCCTTTTCTTCCAGGTCCTGAGTGCAGCCCTAGGGAGCAATGCTCAAGGCACGAAAACCTTTGGGAGCAGCTCATGGCAGAAGAAAATTGCTTGCAGAGGAACTATGAGTGTCTAGGGCTGAGAAGAGCAGAGGTAGCCCTCCAGTAGGAAGCTCTGTTGTTGCAAAGCCCTGTTAAGGACTTGTAAGCCTGAACCTCCAGCAGGGAGGAACCCAAGAGGCTCCTCTTTAAGAGAGAATCCGTGAGGGACAAGGCCTTTGGGGTGCAGCTGGCACTAGGAGGCCAGTGAGGTACAAAGCCTCTGGGGTGCAGTTGGCACTAGGGGGCCCAGTGGAGCTCGGGAGGACAGCTGGCCCTCGAAGCCTAGGGGAAGCTTCCAGGAGAGCTGCAGCAGGGTCAGGCATAGCCAGCCTGGAAGTCTAGCAGCCACAGGCCCAAGAGGATCCCAGCGGTGCCTCCAAAATGTTATATAGCGTCCCACATTGGGCGCTATTTCTGTGGACCCTGGTTCAAGTGCCTGACCCAAAGAGTTTAGCTGGCATTCAGGCCTGTCTTAGCAGGACTAAGGTTACATATGGTAAGTATTTTTCTGTCCCTGGAATGTTTAAATTAAGTGTTGTACCTGAAGCAATGGAGGGTTAAGTGATCACAAGGAACATCTGTGGGATTTGAACCCTGATTTTCAGCCAGGGTTCAATTGTTAGGCATCTACCATACTCCACTCCCCTCTACTGGGATAAATTTACCCAAGAGCAGAGGAAAGTCTTGGCTGTATGCCAGGACTTACATACTTACTTACTTTCTTTTCTTAGCTAGTTTCCTTTTAAATGTTCAATTATCTCTGCATATTTCTCATTGTATTTTCTTTGAACCTGCTTAGCTATATTTCTTTCTGGACACCATGTGGACAGTTGGGTGGTGTAGTTGGGGCTGTGGAGCACAGAGTGGGCCAGTAATTTGAAATTTTGCATTGTTAATTATATCCTTCCTCATTAGCTGGTGTTCTACATCTTGTTTTTCTTTCCTTATTTTTAATTCCTAATTTTCTTTTTTTTATTCTCCCTTCCTTTTTGTGGTTCTTGGGCACCTACTTGGAAGATATTGTTTGTTTGGATGTATTTATTTTTTTTATTTATACCTTGCTCAAGAAGACCTGAAAGCAACCCCCCCCCAAAAAAAAAAAAAAAAAAAACCCAACCTACTTTATTCTAAAATGTAAAATAAGACATTATATGGCCTTCCCAATAGGCTGAAATTTTGTACAAATCCTTTTCCTTTCTTTCTATGGCTCTGCTTTCTGTTCTATGTCCACTGCCCATGGCCACCTTTGTACTAGTTCTACATTTGCTTGCCTCCTTGCTGTTCCAACAGTAGGCTCACTTATAGTTTAACTTTGGTAGGAATAGGAAGATGCAGAAACGGAGAAATAGTCTTAGGGGTGGGCTCCAGTTGAAGCCATGCTCAAGATGATAAAGTCTGCTATACCTGCTTCAGGGAGATCTGTAAGAGTTAATTGGAACATGCAAGTTGCTCTGATTCCAGAGTTGTAAGTGAATGTGCAAATATATTTTTTTCTAAGCTTGAAATCCTGTGTACTAGAACCACACTATACTTGAACCAGTCAATATTCAGCTGGTCAGTACTCATCTAGGGGTTAGTCTCTAACAGTAGTACTGTGAGACTATCACTAAAGTTCATGACATCCAATTTTAACGAGCTGAGTGGGGTTTGCTCCTTCCCCAACTACCACAAGGCCTCATGAGGTAGGCCTGGGGGTTCAGGGAGGGTGAAGCAGCTTCAGGCCGCAACCCAGTAAGTTATGTGGGCGCTGTCTGATATTCAGGACTGGCACTGCATTAAACTGCTATTCATGCAGTCTTATTTTGTCGCTTAACTATGCAGGCGCTGGCACTGAATGTTGCCAGCACGTGCATAACTACTGGCTTATCCCTGACTCTGCTTCTGGAATGCCCTTCTCTGGCCCACTTGAAAAGGGCTAGGCAGAGCTGATGTTCAATGGCACTGCCCGGTTAAATACCACTGAATGTCAACACCCAGCCTGCAGACCACAATTTAAACAGGCAGGAGACACTCCTGCCCACTTAAATCGCTTTGAGTATTGACCAGCTAATGTTCATGAATTTATGTGCAGAAGGAAGGGATCCTCAGGAGCTTAGCCTAGAATGGGTGGCAGAGCTGGTGGTTGGGAGGCGGGGCTAGTGCTGGGCAGACATATACGGTCTGTGCTGGGGCTGGTGGTTGGGAGGCGGGACTAGTGCTGGGCAGACTTATACAGTTTGTGCTGGGGCTGGTGGTTGGGCGGCGGGACTAGTGCTGGGCAGACTTATACGGTCTGTGCCAGAGCTGGTGGTGGGAGGCAGGGATAGTGCTGGGCAGACTTATACGGTCTGTGCCAGAACTGGTGGTTGGGAGGCGGGGTTGGTGGTTGGGAGGTGGGGATGGGGCTGGCCAGACTTGTACGGTCTGTGCACTGAAGAGGACAGTACAAATAAAAAAGTAGCACGTATGAATTTATCTTCTTGGGCAGACTGGATGGACCGTGCAGGTCTTTTTCTGCTGTCATCTACTATGTTACTATGTTATAGATAACCAGGCTACCACATTGTTTGATAGTCTTCATTTTGTTCTGCTCTAGATAATACTAGTGGAAAGATCCCACAATATATGGCCTGTTTAGCTAAACCTGGGCAAGTTGTAATGAAAGCTACTACTACACCAGGTATGTTTTAACTGTTTTCTTCAGTTATTGAAACTTCATATTAATGTTTGGGAATAGAAGACATTTCTCAGGAAAATGACTCCTTGTGCTTTGAAGTGTTCAATTGCTTTTTATAATTATTGCTAGAATTGAAAGCATGTATGAAAAAATAGGACAAGGAGGACTGCAAATCATTTCACGTTTGTGTTGTTATCTGATGGAGCCTGGCCTGAGAAAAAGCTTCTGGAAGCTTTTTGAAAGTGCTTACATATTCTCTGAGGACAAGCTGGCTGAATTATTCTCACACATGGGCCGACGATCCATGTCGGCCTGGGAATCGGCATGATGCATAGCAAAATGAGAAAAGTTTTGCTAGAGCCTTCTGGAACGAGTGCAGCGCTGCACCGAGCATGTGTGAACTGTCTTCCTGCCCCGTTGCACAACTGTGCTCCTCAGTTTTTTTCTCTCTTCTGTGTGAGGAGCGGCAGCAATTTCTGTGGCTCCTCTGTTTGTGCCCGGGAAAGAGCCGCCTTCTAATTTTGCGTTTTTTTCCTTTTTGTCCTTGGTTTTTCTTGTCTTTTTTAGTATCATTTTGTTAAAAAAATAAAGAAAAAGAAAAAAATACAAATTTTCCCTTATTTTCTTAGTTTTGTTTTCCCTGTTTAAAGTTTCCTTTATTTCCTTAGCGGCCCGGTCTCCCCCTTTTTGTGCCTCTTTTTTCGCACCACAATGTCATGGAAGACTTCCAGCGGCTTCAGACGTTGTACGTGGTGCAACCGGACCATCTCAGGTACAGATACCCATTTGTGGTGTATCCAGTGCCTTGGACCTGACCATAGCTTAACTCATTGTGTCCTTTGTCTTCGTATGAGGTTGCATTACGCTGCTCAGCCTGTGGCAAGACTGTTGTTTACGCCTGCCAGATAAGTGGCTTGGAGAAACATGCTGTGACGGCACGCCCAAAGCCACATCTGAATGGCTTCCTGACACAGGGGGAGAAATCCGGTGCCCCCCCTGCTTGTTGGTGTAGTACATCGCAACCTGATTGTTCGTTTGAATTAAGATAATTTGGTTGGACAGCCGATCTCTGAAATCCTTCAGAGCGTTCTAGATCGCTCGGAGCTTCCAGGAGGTTGATCTGAAGATCTGTTTCCTGGGGGGACCAGGCTCCCAGAGTGTGAAGCCCATCTATATGAGCTCCCCACCCCAGGAGAGATGCATCCGCCGTCAGCACTTTCTGCTGCTGAGGAATTTGGAATGCTCATCCTATGGTCAAGTTGGATCGAATTGACCACCATTGAATTCTGAAAGTCGGTGGACAGATGGATGACATCTTCTAGATTTCTCGCAGCTTGATACTACTGAGAAGCTAGGGTCCATTGAGCAGACCTCATATATAGACGTGCCATGCGTGTAACATGAACTGTGGAGGCCATGTGCCCCAAGAGTCTCAACATCTGCCGAGCTGTGACTTGTTGAGACGCTTGAACCGTGGAAACCAGGGACAGAAGGTTGTCTGCCCATGCCTCGGGGAGATAGGCCCAAGCTGTTGTGTCCTACAGTGCTCCAATGAACTCCAATTTTTGAACAGATGGGACTTGGGGTAATTTATTACAAACCCTAGTAGTTCCAGCACCTGAATAGTCATCCGCAAGGACTCCTGAGCACCACCATCCTCTGAGGTGCTCTTCACCAGCTGTCACGTCTTTAACACAGGAACTAGGTTTGTGAACCCTTGGGCCACTGCCGAGAAGCGGCAGTGGCAGGCAAAACCACCCCACACTGGAGACCAGGCAGAACAGGACTGGAACCCCGGACTGGAGTTGCAGCAGAGGCAAACAAGCAGGAAAAAGCAGAGCAGGCACTCTTAAACTTCACCTGCGCTTGGCCGCTTTTCACCAGGAGTTGAGCCCCTGGCTGCAGGTGGCCGGCAGGACTTACTGGGCAAGGCAGGACTGGGTACCCACTAGGCTGAACCAGGATTGAGGGTCAGAGGGGAAAGGAACATACTGGGACAGCAGGGCAAGGAAGGGATAAGCTAAAGGACAGGACTGAAAGCTGCAAGCAGCCACTAAAACAGGGAATAAATACTGACAGAGAGGAGACAGGACTGGAAGCTGCAGAACAGCCACTAAAAACACAGACAAGGACTAGACACAAAACTACAAGCCAGAGACAAGACTAGAGAACAAGCAACAACCTAATCTAAACTACACACAGACTAACTAGAACAGACAAGAATCTCAGGCAAGAATCAATACAATGAAACCAGACTAGTCAGACGTGCACACAGCACACCGACAAACCTCAGGGCCTTAGACGATGCAAAGGCAAAGCAGAAAGATTTCAGAATGGCTAATAAGCCCAACAGCAGCTGAGGCCCAGCTGCAGCAATCACCAGGCAACTACGGGAGCTGTGCAGGGTCAAACAAAAAGAGCAAGTCTGGAAGATCCGGATCGGACTAGGCTGAAATCTGGAACGGGAAACAGCACACAGAGACAGAACTAACTCACAAAGATCAGAGAGAAGCCAGCTCAGAAGCTGACCACAGGAAATAAGGTGAGTCTGAGAGGGGTCACGGCCACAGACGTGACACCAGCCAGTCGTTGAGATAAGGAAACACATGCACTCCCAGGCTGCGAAGCAGTGCTGCCACTACTGCTAGGCATTTTGTGAACACTCTGGGAGCTGACGCTAGGCCAAATGACAGTATGTAGTACTGAAAGTGCTGTGTTCCCAGCTGAAATGAAAGATACTTTCTGTGAGCTGGAAGTATCGAGATATGTGTGTAAGCGTCCTTTAAGTCCAGAGAGCATAGCCAATCGTTTTTCTGAAACATGGGAAGAAGGGTGCCCAGGGAAGCCATCCTGAACTTTTCTCGGACTAGGAATTTGTTCCGGGCCCTTAGGTCTAGGATGGGACGCATCCCCCCCCTGCTTTCTTTTGGCTAAGGAAGTACCTGGAATAGAATCCTAGCCCTTCTTCCCCTGGTGGAACAGGTTCGACTGCATGGGCCTTTAGAAAGGCGGAGAGTTCTTCTGCAAGTACCTGCCTGTGTTGGGAGCTGTTTCATTGAGCTCCCGGTGGGCAATTTGGAGGTTTGGATTCCAGATTGAGGGTGTATCCTAACCTGACTATATGAAGAACCAACCAGTCGGAGGTTATGAGAGGCCACCTTTGGTGAAACAACATTAACCTCCCTCCAACTGGCAAGTCGTCCGATATGGACACTCTTACTGTGGCTATGCTTTCTTGGAGCCAGTCAAAAGCCTGTCCCTTGCTTTTGATGGGGAGCTGCAGGGGCCTTGGGCAAACACTGTTGACAAGAGTGAGTGCGCTGCGGCTGAGCCTGACTAGGCTGGCAAGATGCAGGAGTGTACCTACGCCTAGAATAGCAATAGGGAGCACTCCGCGACCCACCAAAAAACCTCCTGGTTGAGGAGGTGGTAGCAGAAGGCGCCTGGTGGGAGAGAGAAGTATTGCATCCATGTGATTCTTGATCTGGTGAACCAGATCTTCCACCTCTCCAAAAAGGTTATACCCCCGTTGAAGATGGGCGTTGCCCGCAAGATCTTCCGAGCATGGGGCACCCCCTTGGTGGATCTTTTTTTCACTCAAATCAATCACAAGGTCCCTCAGTTCTCTTCCAGACTTCAGGCCCATGACAGACTAGGGTCAGATGCCTTTCTCCTACATTGGGGAACAGGCTTTCTGTATGCATATCCTCCCATACCTTTAGTAGGGAAGACTTTGCTGAAACTCAAGACATCGGAACCATGATCCTGATTGCACTCTACTGGCCATGTCAGATTTAGTTCTCTCTTCTTTTGGAATTGTCCTCCGAAGAACGGTGGAGAATGGAGTGTTTCCTGACCCCCATCACTCAGAATGAGGGGTCGCTTCTACATCCCAACCTGCAGTCTCTGGCTCTCACGGCCTGGATGTTTAGAGCCTAGAATGTGCTTCCTTGATTCTTTTGGAGGGTGTATCCCGGGTCTTGCTTCCAGGAAAGATTCCACTAAGAGGTGTTACTCTTTCAAATGGAGGATGTTTGGTGTGACAGCAAGGCCCGTAGATCCTCTTTCTTGTTCTACACTTATCATAGTCTGGTCTCAAGACCAACTCCGTAAGGTTCACCTTATTGCAATTAGTGCTTATCATCAGCGTGTAGAAGGCAAGCCTATCTCTGGACAGCCTTTAGTTGTTCGCTGAATAAGAGGCTTGCTTTTGTCAAAGCTCCCTATCAAACCTCCTCTACTGTCATGGGATCTCAATGTCGTCCTCACCCAGCTGATGAAAGCTCCTTTTGAGCCGTTGAATTCCAGCCATCTGAAGTACTTGACCTGGAAGGTCGTTTTCTTGGTGGCTGTTACTTCAGCTCGTAGGGTCAGTGAGCTTGAAGCCCTAGTAGTGGATGCACCTTATAATAAGTTACATCACAACAGAGTAGTCCTCTGCACGCAGCCTAAATTCTTCTCTCAGCTCTGATCCCGCCCTCGTGAAAACAGGAATTGAGGGTGGGGCCAGAGCTGAGAGACAAGGGAAGGCTGAAGCCGAGCCTGCTCGCCTTTCTCTGCTGCCGGGACCCGAGGTAAGATGAGTTTTAACTTCTGGGTGGCAGGAAGGCAAGAACAGAGCACTGTTGAGGGAGAAGAGGGCGGGCAGGTTGGGCGGGTTAAAATATTGAGGGTGCTCGAGCACCCACGGAGTCGGCTGCTATGTTAGCATCTATAATAATAATAATTTAAAAAACCCCAAACTTCTAGTATCATCATCTTGGAAAGGGCCCTTTGTAGGGCTCGCAGGGAATATGCAAATACCCCCACTACAGCTAATAAGGTACATTACTTAGCCACTCGGACAGCCCTTAACACGTTAATTCCCATGAATGGGATGTGACCGTGCCGGGCTATAATCCTTTTAGGAAGGATAGAGAGGGCCAAAGAGGTGGAGGAATGGCTCTGTATGTGAGAGACAATATCAGATATATTGGGGAAAGGAGAAGAGAATTGTGAGACTGAAAGATAATGAGTGATGAAAATAAAGCGAATGTGCTAAACAGTTATTTCTCTTCGGTGTACACGGAGGAAAATCCTGGAGAAGGACCATGGTCGGCTGCCAAGGGAACATCTGGGAATGGAGTGGATACTGCGCCGTTTACGGAAAAAAGAGTCTATAAAGAGCTGGAGAATCTGAAGTTGGACAAAGCTATGGGGCCGGATGGGATACATCCCAAGATACTGAGGGACTTCTTAAAGATTTATTTAATAGATCTTTAGAGATGGGAGATGTTCCACGTGATTGGACACGAGCGGATGTGGTCCCTCTTCACACAAGTGGAGACAGGCAAGAAGCGGGAAACTACAGACCGGTAAGTCTCATGTCGATGGTAGGAAAAATAATGGAGTTGCTCCTTAAAAAAGGATTGTTAACTTTCTAGAAGCCGATGGGTTACAGGACCTGAGGCAACATGGCTTTACCAAAGGAAAATCCTGCCAAACGAATCTTATTGACTTTTTTGACTGGGTGACCAAACAAGTGGATGAAGGACGTGCAGTAGATGTAATCTACTTGGATTTCAGCAAAGCCTTTGATACGGTCCCCCCACAGAAGACTCGTGAATAAGCTGAAAGGGTTGAAATTAGGACCAAAAGTGTTGAACTGGATAGGACACTGGTTGACCAACAGGTGGCAGAGGATGGTGATAAATGGAATCCGCTCAGTGGAAAGGAAGGTGAGCAGTGGAGTTTCTCAGGGGTCGGTGCTGGGGCCTATTCTGTTTAATATATTTGTGGGAGATATTGCTGAGGGGTTGGAAGGAAAGGTGTGCCTTTTTGCAGATGACACAAAAATAGCCAATAGAGTGGATACCCTGGAGGGAGTAGAAACGATGAGAATGGATCTCTGAACCTTAGAAGAATGGTCAAGTGTCTGACAGTTAAAATTTAATCCCACTATGAATATTACAGCTGTCACCCCAGGCTTAACATAACTGTGCACTCAATAGTGGAGAAAAAAGCCTCAGTAATGCCACCCAGCCAGCCCGAAATTATAGACTATAAGGCATGGGCCTGGCACACCATCATCTGGTTCAAAAAAACTCCACAATTCCTTAGTGTCTCAAGGTGTATATTGCAAACCTTTTCTCAATGCTACTAATAAGGTAACAAACGTGTATGTATACTTCATAGAGCACAGAATGTAGATATAATCAATTACTTTCAGTTCTATTCATGCAGTTTGCATGCTTTGCCTTGCCGCCGTTACTACGTCCTCCGGCAACGAGTTTAACTATTTTTTTGAGTGAAAAAGTATTTCCTCCTATTTGTTCTTCCAATATTTGCAATAACAAGTATAGAGTCCCCTGTGTTGATATACTAATTGTAGTATTATATTGGAGGAAAAGACTTCAGTTGCTTGGCTTATTGTGTGTTATGCACATTATCAGTCGGGTGAGCTTCCTCATTAGTTAGATAAACCTCCAATAGTGCTATCCCTGCACTTGTGCACTATTTCAATGAAGCTATCCGTATTATCTCTACAATTGTGCACTGTTTCAATGTAACTGTGCTAAAGAAATCTTTTTAGAATGGGCACTTATCTGTGACGTGGCTTTTAAACAATGGTTTGCTCTACAGAGAGTCTCCGTTTCACGATTGTTTCGTCAGGAGACAAACTGATAGCCAATTATGATTTGCTCTGTATATCCAATGTTTGTTCTAAAAGTATTCCCATGCAATTTCATTGTACCCCCTGGTCTTTGTACTTTCTGAATAAGAGAAAAACCGATTGACCTCCGCCCCACTCCACTCAAGATTTTGTAGTCCTCAATCATATCCCCCCTTTAGCTGTCTCTTTTCCAAGCTGAGGAACCCTAACCTCTTTAGCCTTTCCTCATACGGGAGCAGTTCCATCCCCTCTGTCATTTTGGTTGCTTTCCTTTGGACCTTTTCAAATTCCGCTATATCTTTTTTGAGATACATAGACCAGAATTGCAAACAATACTCAAGGGGCGGTTACATTATGAAGTGATACAGAGGCATTATAATATTTCTGGTCTTATTTTGCATCCCTCTCCTAATAATTTCTAGCATCCTGTTTGCCTTTGGCCCCCACTGCCGCCACATACTGGGCAGAAGATTTCAGTTTGGCATCTAGTATTTACCCCCTTCCCCCAGTTTACATGAGGAAAGACCAATGTCAAATTCTATGCCATTTAATGTTATTAGATGAAACTGATAACACACGAGATGAATTTTGTCTTTTCCATATTTAGTTGTAGATGAATATTTGATGTCCATTTTTCAGCTGTATCAAAACACTCTTGAACCAGGGGCATGATCTCTTTTAAAGAGGACTTGAAGGGAAGCATTGATGTCATCTGCATAGGTGTAAATAGATAATCCATCTCTAACCATACCTTATTAAAAGTGGTCATGATGATATTAGAGGATAGAAGAAAGTGGGGAATCCTTGGGTATGCCACATTTCATCTGCAAAGGAACAGAATAGTCACCTGCCCAATTCACTTGGTATGATCTTTTTTGTAGAAAGTCTTCAGACCAAGACAGAACACAACTCGAAATGCCTGTTACACTTAGTAGAGGAAGCAACAGATCATGGTCTGAGATCAAACACAAATAATATTGTGACATCATCACTTGACGACCTAATGCCAGTTGCATTCTTATAACCGATAATAATGCTCCCACTAAGGTTTCTGTACTAAAGCCTTTCCGAAAGGCTGATTATCTGATAAGATGTTGTGAGTCTGTAGAAAATTGCTCAATTGAGTAGCAACAATGCTTTCAATATTCTTAGAGGAATGCTAGTGAATGGCCTGAAATTCAAAGATTCAGAACAGCCTATAGAAGAATCTTTAGATATAGAGATTTAAAACAATTTGTCCCAATAATCTGGGAACAAACCTTGTTGGAATTGTTCTGATAATACTGTAGTTAACTAGATGATAAATGGCGATGTTGCTGATGAGTGTGTGAAGGACAAACATCTAAAGGACAGTATGATTTTGAGAAATTCGTTAATAATATGAAACTAGTAGCTTGTGTTGTAGAGAAACGATCCCAAATTGATCTGTAGGGAAGATGAAATATCAAATTCAAGAGATAATGTAACTTCAAAGGGGTCTTCTGTATCTGTATTTATCATCATATTATCCCTCAATTTTAAAATTTTTGATTGATAAAAATCAGCTAAATTTATAGGTAGTAATGGGTCTTCATTGAAAGATTATGAAGTAAACAAGGATTTTACCTAAGTGATATGAAAAAATATTTAAAACTTTGCTAAGATCTGTGCTTTCCTCACCAATCTGATGGGAATAATATTCCTTCTTTGTAGAGGATAACTGGATCTTCTAAGCATCGACTGATTCTTTCTAAACCAGCTTCAAATCAACATCTTGACTCTTCCTCCATTGATGATGTTCAAGTCGCCTGCATTCTCTTTTCATACTAAGTAATGATTCATTGACCCATAGATTAATCTTTTTCTTAGAAAAAGGACATAAGGTCAGTGGGCAGTTTGATTTAAATATTCCACTACCAAAAACTCTAGTTGTAGTTGTCATCTGCATCTAAATTTAGCAACAAAGGGGGGGATACACCTTTCCAGAATGAGTCTGGGAGAATTCTGCCTCTAGATAAAGGAAAATTGGTTTCTTGCTATTGAATTCTTTTCTCATCCTCCAATTGAGAATAAATTCTAGTGAAGTCATTAATTAAATCTACTGTAGCAGCATTTATTTTTCAAAAGGGCTACTACGACAAAATTAGGAAAATGGTTAAAAAGAAGCTAAAAGTTTTAGCTGCAAAGGTTAGAACTTTAAAGCAAGCATGGACTTAATGCTTGGACTTTAACAATGCAGCGGTTAGAGTATCTGGGTTTAAAAAAGGTTTGGACAAAATCCTGGAGGAAAAGTCTATAGTCTGCTATTGAGACAGACATGGGAAGCAACTGCTTGCCCTGGGACTTACAGTATGGAGTGTTGCCATGATTTGGGTTTCTGCCAGGTAATTGTGACCTGGCTTGGCCACTGTTTGGAAAACAGGATACTGGGCTAGATGGACCATTGGTCTGACCCAGTATGGCTACTCTTTTATGTTTATTTTGGAAACCCAGAACAGATGTATTCCACATATTAAGAAAAAGGTGGAAAGAAGATCAAATGATTGCCAGCATAGTTAAAAGATGAAGTGAAAGAGGCTATTACACCCAAAAGAACATCCTTCAAAGAATGGGTAAAGGATCCAAATGAAGAAAATGAGAAGCAACATAAGCACTGTCAAACTAGATAAAAAGCATTGGTAAAGAAGGCTAAAAGAGGATATGATAAACTTGCGATGGAGACAAAAACTCACAGTAACACCTATTTCAGGTGCATAGGAAGTAGAAAACCTGTGAGGTAATCTGTGGGGCCATTAGATCATGAAGGACCAAAAGGGGCACTCGGGGAGGAGAAGGCCCATAGCAGAGAGATTGAATGAATTCTTTGCTTTGCTTTGGTTTTTACAGAAGAAGATGTAAGAGATCTACCTGTACTGGAAATGTTTTTCAAGGGTGATGATGCAGAGGAACTGAAAAATCTCGGTGAACTTGGAAGATGTATTGAACCAAATGTACAAGTTAGAGGGATAAATTACCTGGACCAGATTGTTTACATACCAGGGTACTGAAAGAACTCAAATGTGAAATTACTGATCTGATAGTGATCTGTAACATGTAGTTAAAATCATTCTCCGAGGACAAGCAGGCTGCTTGTTCTCACTGATGGGTGACGTCCACGGCAGCCCCTCCAATCGGAATCTTCACTAGCAAAGGCCTTTGCTAGTCCTCCCGCCCGAAACCGGCTCGTGCCGGCCAGTCTTCTTTTGTCCGCGCTCGGTACGGTCGTGTTACGCCGTTCGCGCCCCTTAAGTCGACCTCGCGCGTCTCTTTTTGACTTTCGCGTTTAAAAAAAAAAAAAAAAAAAAAAAGGATTTCGGAAGAGGACCTTTTCGGTCTTTTTCCTTTTCCGCTATTTCCCGTTTTTGCCCCGGTAAGTTTTCTTTCGTCTTCGGGGTAGGCCCTCTTCAGGCCTCGGGTCGAATTTTTTTCTCCCCCTCTTTTTGGTGCCTGCCGCAATTACGAGTTTTGATTTCGCCGGCGCGATTTTTCCGCCCATGTCATCGAAGTCTCCCAGCGCCTTCAAGAAGTGCACCCAGTGCGCCCGGGTAATCTCGCTCACTGACAGGCACGCGTCGTGTCTTCAGTGTCTGGGGGCTGGGCACCGCCCGCAGGCCTGTAGTCTGTGCGCCCTTTTATAAAAGCGAACTCAGGTAGCGAGATTGGCCCAGTGGAACGTTTTGTTCTCGGTCTCTTCGTCAGCATCGGCACCGGGAGTATCGAGTGCATCGACGTCGACAGCGTCTAGACCTTCGTCCTCGGCCGTGAGTGCATCTGAGTCATCGGAAGGCTGCGTTGGCATCGGTGGTACCGGGACCTCCACTTCTGCTGATGTCGTCGGACGGTGGTGCTTTGACTGGAGTGCAGGTGAGGGCTGTCCATTCCCCTGCTGGTGGCGGTGAGCCTTCGGGTGGTACCCTGAGGGCTCCTGCGGTACAGCCCCCCCGAAACCGACCTTCTTCGGCCTCTGCCCCGAGGAAGCGACGGCTGGATTCTACGTCTTCCTCGTCGGTGCCGGGAAGCTCCGGTGACATGCTTCGTCCCAAGAAGTCGAAGAAGCATCGACACCGGTCCCCTTCCCGTATCGGCACCGAGAGCTCTGGGTCGCCGAGGGAGTTGGCACCCAGTAGGCATCGGCACCGAGAGGACCGCTCACCCTCTGTTCAGGAGGTGTCGATGCGCTCCACTATGGACAGCCCGGAACAGCCTCCACGCCCGGAACAGACTCTGACATCGACACCTGCATCGGCTTCCACGTCTTTCTCCACAGCCGCTCTGCACGAGAGTCTCCGGGCCGTTCTTCCAGAGATTCTGGGAGAGCTGTTGCGCCCTTCCCCTCCGGTACCGGGGGTGCTTGCGCCACCGGTACCGTCGAGTGAGGCGCCGGCTGGCCCCTTGCCCGGGATGAGGTCTCCGACATCGGTGCCGCGTGCGGTACCGACTGCGGTCGCCTCCCAGGAAGGCTCCCCGACGACGTCGGCGGAGGGAGCTTCGCCGGTGCGGGCGAGGGAGTCTACCTCTCGACGCTCCCACCGTGGCCGTGGTTCCATGGAGTCGAGCCGGGCACGGCTTCAGACACAGGTCCGTGAACTTGTGTCTGATACCGAAGGTGAGGCCTCGTGGGAAGAGGAGGAGGACATCAGATATTTCTCTGACGAGGAGTCTGAGGGTCTTCCTTCTGATCCCTTTCCCTCCCCTGAAAGGCAGCTTTCTCCTCCCGAGAGTCTGTCTTTTGCGGCCTTTGTCCGGGAGATGTCTACGGCCATCCCCTTCCCGGTGGTTGTGGAGGACGAGCCCAGGGCTGAAATGTTTGAGCTCCTGGACTATCCTTCTCCACCTAAGGAAGCGTCCACAGTACCCATGCATCATGTCCTCAAAAAGACATTGCTGGCGAACTGGACCAAGCCACTAAGTAATCCCCACATTCCCAAGAAGATCGAGTCCCAGTACCGGATCCATGGGGACCCAGAGCTGATGCGCACTCAGTTGCCTCACGACTCTGGAGTTGTGGATTTGGCCCTAAAGAAGGCTAAGAGTTCTAGGGAGCATGCTTCGGCGCCCCCGGGCAAGGACTCTAGAACCTTAGACTCCTTTGGGAGGAAGGCCTACCATTCTTCAATGCTCGTGGCCAAAATCCAGTCCTACCAGCTCTACACGAGCAACCACATGCGGAACAATGTGCGGCAGTTGGCGGGCTTGGTGGACAAGCTCCCTCCTGAGCAAGCCAAGCCATTTCAGGAAGTGGTCAGGCAGCTGAAGGTGTGCAGAAAATTCCTGGCCAGAGGGGTGTATGACACCTTTGATGTTGCGTCCAGGGCCGCTGCTCAAGGTGTGGTGATGCGCAGATTCTCATGGCTGCGTGCCTCCAACCTGGAGAATAGGATCCAGCAGCGGATTGCGGACTCACCTGTTCCAGGCTTCAGGCCCACGGCAGACTGGCATTGGATGCCTTCCTCCTGGACTGGGGGGAGGGTCTGCTGTATGCTTATCCTCCCATACCTCTGGTGGGGAAGACTTTGTTGAAACTCAAGCAAGACCGAGGCACCATGATTCTGATTGCTCCTTTTTGGCCGCGTCAGATCTGGTTCCCTCTTCTTCTGGAGTTGTCCTCCGAAGTACCGTGGAGATTGGAGTGTTTTCCGACCCTCATCACACAGGACGAAGGGGCGCTTCTGCATCCCAACCTCCGGTCTCTGGCTCTCACGGCCTGGATGTTGAGAGCGTAGACTTTGCCTCTTTGGGTCTGTCCGAGGGTGTCTCCCGCATCTTGCTTGCTTCCAGGAAATATTCCACTAAGAGGAGTTACTTCTTTCTATGGAGGAGGTTTGCTGTCTGGTATGACAGCAAGGCCCTAGATCCTCGCTCTTGTCCTACACAGACCCTGCTTGAATACCTTCTGCACTTGTCTGAGTCTGGTCTCAAGACCAACTCTGTAAGGGTCCACCTTAGTGCAATCAGTGCATACCATTACCGTGTGGAAGGTAAGCCGATCTCAGGACAGCCTTTAGTTGTTCGCTTCATGAGAGGTTTGCTTTTGTCAAAGCCCCCTGTCAAGCCTCCTACAGTGTCATGGGATCTCAATGTCGTTCTCACCCAACTGATGAAACCTTCTTTTGAGCCACTGAACTCCTGCCATCTGAAGTACTTGACCTGGAAGGTCATTTTCTTGGTGGCAGTTACTTCAGCTCGTAGAGTCAGTGAGCTTCAGGCCCTGGTAGCCCAGGCCCCTTACACCAAATTTCATCATAACAGAGTAGTCCTCCGCACTCACCCTAAGTTCTTGCCAAAGGTTGTGTCGGAGTTCCATCTGAACCAGTCAATTGTCTTGCCAACATTCTTTCCCCGTCCTCATTCCTGCCCTGCTGAACGTCAGCTGCACACATTGGACTGCAAGAGAGCATTGGCCTTCTATCTGGAGCAGACACAGCCCAACAGACAGTCCGCCCAATTGTTTGTTTCTTTTGATCCCAACAGGAGGGGAGTGGCTGTGGGGAAACGCACCATATCCAATTGGCTAGCAGATTGCATTTCCTTCACTTACGCCCAGGCTGGGCTGGCTCTTGAGGGTCATGTCACGGCTCATAATGTTAGAGCCATGGCAGCGTCGGTAGCCCACTTGAAGTCAGCCACTATTGAAGAGATTTGCAAAGCTGCGACGTGGTCATCTGTCCACACATTCACATCTCATTACTGCCTGCAGCAGGATACCCGACGCGACAGTCGGTTCGGGCAGTCAGTGCTTCAGAATCTGTTCGGGGTTTAGAATCCAACTCCACCCCCCTAGGCCCATGTTTTTTCTGTTCCAGGCTACACTCTCAGTTAGTTGGATAAATTGTTAGGTCAATCTCAGTTATGTCCTCGCCGTTGCGAGGCCCAATTGACCATGTTTGTTGTTTTGAGTGAGCCTGGGGGCTAGGGATACCCCATCAGGGAGAACAAGCAGCCTGCTTGTCCTCGGAGAAAGCGAATGCTACATACCTGTAGAAGGTATTCTCCGAGGACAGCAGGCTGATTGTTCTCACAAACCCGCCCGCCTCCCCTTTTGGAGTTGTGTCTTCCCTTCTGTTTGTCTTGAGACTGGCCGGCACGAGCCGGTTTCGGGCGGGAAGACGGCCGCGCATGGGCGGTGCGCATGGGTGCGCAAGGACTAGCAAAGGCCTTTGTTAGTGAAGATTCCGATTGGAGGGGCTGCCGTGGACGTCACCCATCAATGAGAACGATCAGCCTGCTGTCCTCGGAGAATACCTTCTACAGGTATGTAGCATTCGCTTTATTCATGGGCCTAGGTATGCCCTGATGACTGGGTTGGGAATGGCTAGTTTATAGTGATGATAATAACCATAATTAGACACCTGGCCATTAAGTAATATATCAGTTTTCTTTCTGATTTCAGCAAGCTTCTGTTTAGTCAGAGCATTCAAACTGGCCAAATGAGTATGGCGCAGTGAGCAAAGCTCTCTGGAGAGTCTCAACAGCTCTGCCTCTCTCTCCTTACACACCCTCTTAGTGTAGGCTATAATATCACTCCTCATGACTGCTTTAGATGCCTTCTAGTAGGTGGTAGAGAAAATATCTGAGGTGGCAGTGGTTTGCTGATAAAGCAACCACTTGTCTCTTAAATAGGCCTGGAACTTCAGATCACTGTACAGAGAGATAAGAAATTTCCATCTTGTGTCTGTTGGGTCCGATACAGAAGAAAGTGTTAGCAAGACCGGAGAATGATCTGTCAGCAGAGGAACCAGAATCTGAACAACAACCATCCAAGACAGCAAAAATCTGGCAACCAAAAAATAATCAAGTGTAGCATACACTTGGTAAGGATTAGAATAAAAAGTGTAATCCCTCTCCTGGGGATACAGTAGGCGTCATATGTCCAGGACCCCCAACTGGTTCATCAGAAAGTTTAACCCCCTTACCATCATAACCTTTCTGTCTCACCCTGGAAGGATTACAGTCTTGAGGATTAGCTATAATTTAAATCCTCCCCCCCCCCCCAAGTAATAATTGGTATTCCGAAAGGGCCAGCATGGATGCCGCTAACTTGAAGAAAAATTTGTGACAATAGACATTGGGTGCATAGATATTGCAAAAAGAATTTGAGCCCAGATCTCCCCTGCCATAATGACCCACATTTAAGCTAACCAATTTCAGACTAACCGTTGGAAAAATAAATAAGATAGGTCCCTCCCCAGGAAAAACCAAACCATAGAGCAACTGTGAACCATAATGAAACCAAGAACTACCCCCCCCCCCCCCCAGGTCCAATACCAAAGAACCGGGCTCTGCAAGCTCTCCCTCTATACCCCCTATCATCCAAAGCAGCAAACATATCCTCCAACCACCCACATCCCCACCCCCTTCCCAATAAGGCCCATACAGCCAACATCTTAACCTTCAGCTGTTCCCAATCCCTGGGATAAAGCCCAAGCAGTAGGAAAAGGAAAAAAAGAAGAAAAAAACCCCCAAACACTCTCCTAGAGGGCTCTGTCACCACTTAGGGAGATATTTAGTATAGAGGAGCCTAGAAAAAGGAACTTGAAAAGAGAATCTAGTGAGAGAGAATCTTGAGAGAAAGAAGCCCCCCCCCCCCCCACCCAGAACACGGGCAGTTAAAGCATACAAACAATAATTAGGGCTTCATGCGGAGAAGAGGAAGAACAAAAAAGAAACAGAAATAATTGGAGGAACTAAAAAAAAAAAAAGAATAGAGGTCCATAGTTAACATCACCCCTTCCCACTGCACAAGCCAGAAACCAACACCCCTGATGTTTGCAATGCTCCTCACACTTGTAGGCAGGTGTCTGCTGGTATAAGAAACAATGAGCACCAGAAAGCAAAAACCCTTCCTGTCCAATACCAAAAGTCCAAACAGTGGAGGCCACAGAGTAACTCCCATGGGCTGTGATATCAAAACAATCCTCGAATCCATCTCAAGCATACTAATCATTCAAACAGAACTCCAATGCATATCTGAGCTGCTATCAAACATGTGCAAGCTTGTGGTCTAGGCTTGGTCCAGATTATGGCTGGAGCCCAGGGGACTTCCTGCAGAGCGAACTGCCTTGCGGATCCAATGCATTAAGATCTAAGAATAAGGTCACCACTCCTTTTCCAACAAGGATGGGTGCCTGGTCATTGTGCCATATTTTCAGTTTCACGGGATAAGTCAAGGCAAAACGCATACCCTGGTGGTACAGTGATGAGCAAGTAGGCACCAGTTCCTTCCTTTGAAGTTCTACCCTTGTCAAATAGTCGTTAAACAGAAGAAGTTTGTGATTATCATAATCCAAACGATCCAAGTTTCGGTATTCCCTCAAAGTAGCCTCCTCTGACCAGTTAAGGAAGCGTGTAATGGTAGTTCGGGGTGTAGTGTCCGAATCTCTTTGCTTGCCGATTCTGTGGGCCCTCTTGCAGTCATTGGAAGAGGCTGTGCAATCCAGGCTCAAGATGAGCAGGAAGCCAGGTGTTGAAGAATTTATAGAGCTTAAAATCATACACTGTCTTTGGCATTCCCACAACTCTCGGATTATTTCTTCCTGTCCTATTTTCCTGTTCTTCCAAAATGTTGCGCAGCTCCACTGTCTTTCTGCAGGGCTCCCAACTGGTCAGACGTGTGCAGTACTTCATTCTCCCGCTCTGAAACTCTCTGTGCTACCTTCTTGAGCCTGAGAATCAAATTTTTCATTGATCTCATTGACCACTGACTGCAGCCTGTTAAGACGGTCCTCCAGTTCTGCTGTTACCATCCTCGAACTCTTTGGCCCACTCATTTGCCGCCATGGTGACTATCGCAGTGTTCTCTGTCATTTTGGATCAGCGGAGTTGCATTTTCTCCGGGGAGTTTTGTGGAATTCTGTGGGCATGCTGCAGAGTAGCTGCTCTGGATGAAGGCAGTCATTTTCCTGAGTCCTTCCTATACTCCTCCGATGTTATTTTTTAATCAAAATTCCTGTCTGGCAAATTTTTACAGCAGATTATAGCAGGTCCTCCTCTGAGCCCAGGTCCTCTGCTGCTTGCTGGAAGGCAGGCAGGCAGGCATGTGACTCCCTCAGCAGATTTGTTCTATTCAGCATTACAGTCCTTCGGAATTTATTTGGGGTTTGGAATCCAGCTCCCATAGGGCCTTTGTTTTTGTGTTCCAGGCAGTCTAAGAGAAATATTATTTAAAAAAAAAAGAGAGAGAGAGAGAAATTAATAATTCTGTTATGCCTTGCTTGTTGCAGGTCTTATTTCCTGTATAACTTCAGCCTTACTGGTAGCTAGGGATTCCCATCGGTGGATTTTTCATCCTACTTACTGTCCTATCAATGGCATTCCTTTCCAACTTTTGAATAGTTAATTTGTAAACCACACTATGATGTCTACAGTAAGGGTGGTATATGGAAGTGTAATAAGCCATGAATGAGGGCAAAGAGCTGCATATATCAAGAAAAGAAAAATGCATGTGTTTGATTTGTATTACTGATTTAGAGCCTTGTTCACTTAGCTCAGTGATTCCTAAAGTTTTTACTATGGCGGAATTTCTAAAATATTTTTTCATACACAGAGGAGTCCTCAATTTATGTAAATATATATGTACGTTCGTACAAACAGATTTCTACAATCTAATATCGAGGAACCCTAGGGTTCTGAGGAGCCAACTTTGGGAATCACTGACGACTATTTTTCCATAGACACTGAATGGAAGAATAACCCAAGTGAATAAGGCCCTTCATTTTTCCTTCAGCGTGCAGATAGATTTTGGTTTTTCTTTCTTTTACATTTTAATACACAGATTTCAAGAAGTTGCATGAGGCTCATTTTAAGAGAATGGAGTCAATTGACAAGTACATGGAAAGGAAACAAAGGCGTTTTGATGCAATTGGCAGTTCTATTCGAGAAGTGAAGGTATGAATGTAGAGGGCAAAGATACAAGATGCATTTTTATTCTTCAGCATTAACAGTGACATTCTTTAACAGCATTGTTTCCGTTGGTGGTTGCTTTTAATTTTATGAAAAAGAAATTATGTTGCCTTGCTACCAGTAGGAAATGGGCAATGAGTTGGGGGAATTTATACTAAAGAAATATGTAGTAGAGACTGCTCAACTCTACTGGATACTTGAATATGTATTTCTTGACTGTGACTAGTACGCTCAAGTATATCTGTTTGAGATATATAGATGTTTTGTTTAAATCTGTTTATTGAATTCAGAGAACTAACGAAGAACTGTAACAAAGTCCATCCTTGAAACTACTGGTGATGAGACGCAGGCAACTCAGAGCATCAAACAAATATGAATAATTGCTCTGAATTAGTAATTAGAAAATCCCCCCTCCCCTCCCCCAAAAGCTTCCTCCTTCCCCCTAACACTGAACTCCTCCACCCCCCTTACCATTACCATACCAAGACACTTTTACGTAACATAGTCTTCAATGACAATTCAGAGATTAATAATAGAATTCTGGCTCTGGGGGTTAGTGTCCCAAAATGGGGCCCAGCTGGCTTGAAAAGGGGCTGAAGCCCTTTTGAGATATCCAGTATCTGGAGATGTTCTAGGCGAAGATCCTGCATCATCAAAGCTCTCCATTGTTGTACAGTATGTCCAGAAGGACTGCACCAATTCTGCAATATTGCCTTGAAGCAAAGAGTGCTAGATGTTTTAGAAAATGATTTTTTCCTTTTCAGGCTTTGGATTCCAGTGAATAGGCCCCAAATCGTAGAAGTGTCCCAAAGTTTAGCAAAGTTTTGATGAAGAGTATGCCAGAAAGTCTGAATAACCGGGCATGTTCCAAACATATGATCTAAATGCGTCTCTTGGACTTTGACATTTAGGGCAGTGCTTGGAAGGGATTATGCCCGCCTTGTATACTCGATTGGGCACAACATATAGGCGTAATGCAAATTTATGCAAAGTTCCTTTGTGGGTAACACTCAGAGTATGCCCTGCTATTGCGGATATAATCTTGCATCTGATCTCCAGTGAGGGAAAGATTTAGTTCTGCATTCCTTTGTCAAGCCAGCTTAACATAGTCAATATCAGTTAACGAGTCTAGGTGTTGCCTGTGATGGAATCTCAGCGGGGACCATAAGTTGGGCTCCCAAGGTGAAGTGTCCATTATTGAGTCTTGGATATCATCTGTCAAGTCAGTCCAACATAGAGAGAGGACATAATGTCGAGCTTGCATATGTGGAAAAATGTCCGAGGGAGGCAAGTGACTGTCCTTCCGTAAAGACTTTGGTCGACACCTCGAGATCTACCAATTGAAGTAAGTACAGCATCCCTTGTTGCTTCCAACGTGTAAAAGGACACCTTCTCTGTCCCGGCGTGAAATCAGGGTTGTCACACAAGGCAAGAAATGGAGTCGTTCTAGCTGAAAAGGCCAAATGCCTACAGATCCGCTTCCAGATCTCCCTGGCTGCTTTTAAGATGGGGTGCCTTTTGTACAATCGTCCAGGCAGGGTGGACAGTCCGTGTAAGATGCTAGTGAAATAAATTCTTGAAATTAGTCCCATCTCCAGGCATGTGTTAGAAAAATAACATGTTCTGTTCAGAACAGATGTTTAAATTTAATGAGACTTTATTTAATTTTATTTAATCTTTAATTGGTTTTTAAATTTCACAATTTTAGTTTAGGGTGGATTACAGTACATTAAAAATACATAAAAAATGAGATATGGAGGGTCACGTGACGCCATGAACAGGAGCGGCTGCTGAAACTCCCGCTCCTTCCAGCTTACCCGCTAAACCCTCAAAAACTGGGGAACAGCTCGTAGCGAACCACCAAATCCACACCTACAGCTCAGGAACTTACGGTGAAGAATTTAAGTTGGCCAAAATGACGCAAAACCTTATGGCGGCGAAGAGTCTCCGTAGAGACAAAGAAAAGACGCGAGGCGGTGAGGAGAAAATGGCGGCTCCGCCGAGCCCGCCCGCGCACACTGTGAGTTCGGTGTGGGTGGCGGAGGTGGTAGCGGAGGTGACGAGCGCCATGGAGCCGCTGTTAGATAAGCGTCTGGGGCCCATCGACAATAAATTATCTCTGGTCCAGGAAAATTTGGGACAGATAAACAAGGAGCTGGCGGACTTCCAGCAGCGACATGGGGCCCTGGAGGATAAAGTGCAAAAAATAGAGGAAGAAAATAAGAAACTCAGAACCCAAGTGGAGGCCTACGAAGAGAAGCTGGAAGACCTTGAGAACAGGTCTCGTAGAAACAATCTGAGATTCGTGGGGTTGCCTGAGGCTATAGACACTACTAACCTAAGAGTTTTTATAGAAACCTGGTTATCAGAACAGCTGCAGCTCCCGGAGGATCTCGGTGCCATTCAGGTGGAAAGAGCGCATCGGGTGGGACCCAAGCACTCAGACAATGCGAGGCCGTGAGTGGTGATCTGCCGTTTATTGAATTTCGCACATAAAGAGGCTATATTGCAGGCCTTGAGGAAGGACCGGGAGCTGCGCTATGGAAACAAAAAAGTGCTCTGCTTTCAGGACTACTCTGCGGCAGTGGCGATGCACCGAAGGAAGTTTTCCCCGATTTGTACGAAGTTGTTTGAAAAGAAGATTAGATTCGCCTTACAATATCCGGTGAAACTGCGAGTAACTTACCAGGCGGAGACAAAGACCTTCACTGCCGTGGAACAAGCGCAGGCCTTTGAGTTCTCTAGAGGAGCACTGATCGTGAAGGCGCCTTGGGATTCATAAATGACCTATGGAGGAGTGATGGAGGCACTACAGCCTTACAGGGCATGGATTCCAAATTGTTTCTGTTAGAAGTTGGATTACTATTGACTGTTTTAGAAGCAGTACATTGCATGTTAACTGTTGGTTTCAGTATGCAGGCTTAGCAGTTGCTCATACAGTAAAAGGGAGAGTGCAGTTGCACCACTGAATAAAGTACACCCACCATATGTTCGTCCCCGGGGGGAGTTAGCATGGAAACTGAGAGACCTGAGGTGACTACAAATGGGCCTCGCCAAAGAGAATGGACTATTGCTCGGACTGAGATAGCTGGTGGAGCCGCGGGACTTTCGAGGTACCCGGAGGAAGTGGTTGCTGCCCTACAGAAAAGTGGAGATCTGCTGAGGACTCAGATGCAGAGGTTTCGATGTTAATAAGTTATTAATATATAGGTTATGTGAGCAATTTTCTATCTTCTTATGTTGCTGTTATAATTGTAGGGGAATCTCAGGGTTGGGCGGTTGAGGTGGTAATGGTTTATAGGAGGGTGAGGGGGTAAGGGGCGTGATATGTGATGGTCCCGTTTTGGGGCTGGGGGAGTTTAAAAGGGGGGTTTGGGTTAGTGGGGGGGGGGGGAGGGTGGTTGTGGGGGGGGGGGGTTAGAGGCTGGGGGGATGTAGGGACCTGGAGGTTTCGTTTAATAAGGTTTTGGAAAGAAGGTAGATGGAGCATGTTAGAAAAGGGAGGGGGTGGTGGCTGGGACACCCCTCTTCAAAGCAAGAGTGGTATAGATCTCAAGGACTGGTATCTTACGAGAACTGGGATCCCTGAAAGTTGTGACGTGGAATGTAGGAGGGATCACGTCTCCCATTAAGCGTACTAAAATACTACAACACTTGCAAAGACACAAAGTAGACATAGCCCTGTTGCAGGAAACCCACTTATCAGCTGTGGAACATGCGAAACTGCGTACCTGGTGGGTGGGGGAGTGCGTCTCTGCAGAGGCTCGGGGGAAAAAAGGAGGGGTTGCCATCTTGTTCAGAAAGGGGATTGTAGACAAATTGGAAGTACGATTCACTGACCCGGGAGGAAGGTTTTTGATCTGTGAGGCTACCATAAACCGTCAAACAGTGCTGTTTGGGAATGTATATGCCCCGAACCACTATGATCGGAAGTTTTATAGGATGATTACTTTAAGATTGTTAAGACATAACCCTTTGCCCATAATACTGGGTGGGGATTTCAACACAGTGATGGATCCTTTGATGGATAGTACAGGGGCCAGGAGGCAGATTCTCGGCCAGGAGAATAGGGGGCTGCCTAATCTCTGTCGGCAGATGGGGCTGGTGGATGTTTGGCAGACCCTTGACCCGCAGGGGAGGGATTACATGCACTTATCCCGTGTGCATGGAACGCAAGCGCGAATTGATTATTTGCTGATTTCGGAGCAGCTTTTTGGCTCAGTGATGAGCTCGGTTATAGGCGCCACTGTGATCTCGGATCACGCCTGGGTGGAAATGTGCTGGCCACCCGGGGGGGGGGGGGGGGGGGAACAGAGAGGACATGGTAGATGGGCGTTCCCAGTGGAGCTCTATCGGGACCCAGCTTTTAAGGCATCCATACACCAAAGTTGGCGAGATTATAAATTACATAATGGAATACACGCTGATGATCCAATTCTCTACTGGGAGACAGCCAAGGCAGTGCTCCGTGGAGAAATCATCAGCTATATGTTACATAAACGTAAGGCCCGACTTAAGGAAATATTACGATTAAGTCAGCTAGTGTGCAAGGCTCGGAGATGTTATGGTCGCCAGCCTTCCCTAGAGAATAAACAACATTTACTGTCCCTGCAAACGGCATTAAATGAAATCCTTCACGAAAAACCGCTGTGAGATCACAGAATTACTACAAGTATCAGCTTTATAAGCACGGCAACAAAGGGGGGGGGCGTCTGATGGCACGGTTGATCGCGGCTAAGCAAGGGAAAGCTAGGGTTCTCACCATGAAGAGAGGGCAAGATACAAGAGTCTCTACGGATCAAGAAATTAGTGAGATCTTCTATAACTATTATAAAGGGCTATATGGAATCCCGCAGGACTAGGGTTTGTCGGGGGACATGTATTTAGAGCAGTTACAGCTGCCAAGTCTATCTCCACAAGATGAGCAGAAGCTCAACAATCCTATTACATCAGAGGAGGTGCTGCTGGCCATTAATCAAAGTCAGCTGTTTAAAGCACCGGGGGGTGGACGGTTACAGGGCGGAATTTTACAAAATAATGGGGGAAGAGATAATAGATCCTTTAACTGCAATGTTCAACACTTTAATAGATCAAGAACAGGTGCCTCCAGATTTAAACACCGCCTGCATTATCGTAATCCCCAAGAAAGGAAAAGACCTGGAATTAGCTGCATCATATCGGCCTATTTCACTCCTAAATTTTGAGGTCAAACTAATGGCTAAGATCATGGCGAACAGATTAGCGAGGATTCTGCCGGAATTAATACATGATTCCCAAGTAGGGTTTGTAAAGGGACGGACGATCGCAAAAAACGTCCGTAGAGTGTTGACCTCCTTAGAAGCTAGCAGTAGAGGGAATAAACATTCTTTATTAATAAGCTTTGACGCGGAAAAAGCGTTTGATCAGGTCCATTGGGATTTTTTATACGCGGTCCTTCGGAACTACGGGTTCTTTGGTAGATTTCTGTCAGGGGTTAAAGCATTATACTCGAAACCGAGGGCCCGCATCTCGGTCAATGGGCTTGTAACACCAGACTTTGCCATAGGCAGGGGAACGCGACAAGGCTGCCCTCTATCGCCCCTATTATTTGTGCTAACGTTAGACCCCTTATTGAGAGACATAATGAGGCAGCCTGCAGTAGCCGGAATGAAGATAGGGAAAGAGGCATTTAAGGTGGCGGCTTTTGCCGATGATATTTTGGTTCATTTGACGAACCCGCAAGAATCTTTGGGTGCACTACTGGAGATCTTTTCCGAATATGGAGACTATGCGGGGCTCCGGTTGAATCTTGACAAGTCAGAGGCTTTAGCCTCATCAGAGGAGGTTTGGAGATGTTGGAGAGGTGAATTTCCTCTGAGAAGGGCGCAAACCTCTTTTAAGTATTTAGGAATCTTGTTGCCTAAGGATACCTCTCGTTTACACGAGCTAAATATTAATTGGTTGTTGGAGGAGACCGGAAGGTGTTACAAGGTTGGCTGGATCGGCCGTTATCACTGCTGGGTAGAATAAATCTCATAAAGATGGTACTATTTCCAAAGTGGCTTTATGTCTTGCAGACAATACCAATCTGGTTATATCAAAAGATCTTCAGAAATTCTATACACTAGCATCGAAATTTTGTTGGAGGGGTAGGAAACCACGGATTCGATTCTCCCACCTGATTGGCAGTTGGAGCCGCGGTGGGGTGGGAATGCCTGATCTAGCGCTATATAATCAGGCATGTCAGTTATGTCATCTGGGAGATTGGTACCTGGGTACACAGCGCTATACCCCTATAGTGCTGGAGAAGGCATATTTTGAACCTTATTGGCTTTTTTCATTGTTACATCATAAAACTGGTAATTTACCAGAGGGATTACGTAAAAGCGTGATGTTGCGACCACTCCGAGAGGTGTGGAGAAGGCTTGTACACCGGCTTGGAGGAGATCCGACAGTGACAGATCAGCTTACTATATGTGGGAATAGTGAGTTTTTACCTGGGATGTCGAGCCGACGTTTTGCTGACTGGGCGAGTCGGGGTGTTACATGTTTGGCACATCTGGTGGACGGAGATGGGCAGCCCCTCTCAGCTGTGGACTTGCTAAGTAAGGTGGGGGATTCCTGGGGTAATAGATTTTCCATAAGACAAGTACAACACTATGTGGCTTCACTGCCGGGGGCTTCCTTATCCGGTCAATTGGGGGGCAAGCTCCAAGAATTTTTCAACTCAGTGGGCGAGGGAGAGGTCGCTGTCTCCTTGCTCTGTAAGACATTAACTAGATGGCAACCCCCCAGAGACTATGGGCCCCCGAGGCGCGCGTGGGAAAGGGAGCTGGGCATGGAAGTAGAGTCTTGGAATATATCAAGGGCAGTGGCGCGCATTCCCCTGTTGGTATCGGATGCTCGATTGAGAGAATGTGCATACCGATGTATCCATAGGGGGTATGTGACAGCGACTCAATTAGCACACATGGGAGGGAACCGTAGTCCAAATTGTCTCAAGTGTGGAAAGAGTCCAGGTACGCTGCTGCATATGTTTTGGAGCTGTCCTGCATTGCAAAGATTTTGGACTCAGGTTCGAGGCTTTTGGGAAGGGCGACTTGGAATTAAGATTCTGGGAACTGTTCAACAATTAATCTTAGATCTTCCGGGGTCATTTAGAGGTCAGAATCGTTTTGCAGTAATGATGCTTCGCAAGATGTGTTTATTAGCTAGGAAGTGTATTTTACAGTATTGGACGGTTAAAGACCCTCCCGCATACTGGCACTGGAGGAATCAGTTGCTCCAGCTGGTTTCTTGGGAGGCTGGCGAGATTAGATCCTTGCAGAGAGAGAGAGAGAGAGTGGCGTTTTTGGCCCTCTGGGGTCCCTATTTACGCATCCTAAGCCCTAGAGGTCGGAGTCTACTTCTTAATGCAGGGTGAGCTTTAAATGCTGATTAGGTTCAGATCCTTCAGGTCTCGGGACGGGAGGGGGGATTAGTAGGGGGGGGGCTGTTGGGAGGAAGGGGTGAGAAGATTAGGACGGTGGGAGGGAGAGGGTGGGGGGTTGGGTAGGGGGGTTCTAGAAGGGCGGAAGGGGTCCTTGTTAATAGGAAGGATCATTTTTGTAATCACTAGAAATTTGATTTTCCATTTTGGTATAATTGATAATTGGTGATATTTTGTTACTTCCTCCATAAAAGTGTTGGGAATTATAATTTGATGACATAATGTAATTATAGGAACACTCCAGATGTATTTTGTGGATGCACTTTTGCTACCGCCAGATGGTTGTATAATGTTACTGTATTGTTTTGTCATCAATAAAAATCGTTGAAATATAAAAAATGAGATATGAGCATTAATTGCATATTCCTTAGTGTTCCTCCAGATTGGTTGAGTAGTAGATTATCCACACCTACCAGCAAGTGGAGACTGAGAATGCTTGACTTCTGAATGAGCCTATAACTAGCTTGTGCAGTTCCCAGACAGTATTTCTCTTCTCCTGCAGATGGTGGACATAGTAAGCCTGTGCAGTCTTGGATGGTTTGTAGGCCCAGGGGGGTTGCGGTTTCTTTCTTCTTTTTTTTTTTTTTTTTAAATTAAAAATGTCTTTCTTTTTCTCCCCCTCTGGGCGCTATACTCAGTTGAGCATTCTGGCTGGAAGAGGCTGAGGCCAGCAGGGGTTTCTTCTGCCAATGTTGGGCCCCCAGTAGACTCTGGATTTTATTTAGCTCTTGGGAAGTGTACTAGAGATTTTTGTATTCCTATTTCTGTTTTGGGTCTTGTATACATGGAATCTGGGCCTAGCTGTGTCTGAGAGGAGGGATGGGGGTTAGGATGTATCATACTGGGTATTGCTGGGAGTTTTCTTTTATACTTCCTCAGCAACCCTCCAGACCGGTCAAGACGCTTGGGTTATGCATGCCTACCAGCAGAGGGAGACTGAGAACACTAACTTCAAACTGAGTACATATAACCTGTGCTAGCCCTCTATCTCCAGTATTTTCTCAGTCTCAGCAGAGGGTAGACATGCAGCCTGTGCAGCTTGTCCGGTCTGGTAGGATTTTGTGAGACTAGTTTAATTTTCCTGATTTTCTAGGGATAAGTTGGTGTACAGTAATCCCTGTGCCTGGAACGCTGTAGTGTGCAAGGGGTTGGTAGGTCCGGTGGGGCCTACCATTGTCCCCTCTGGGGTGTCACACCCGGGTGGCCGGGTCCCTCCCCCGACTGGCTCTCCCGTTTTGGCCAGCGTTGTGCCTCGGCTGCAGTGTTAATCCTGCAGCCTTGAGTGCCTTTCAGATCTTAGCAGCAGGGCTCAAATAAAGTATATTGAAAAAAAAAAAAAACTTCTCGTGTGGAGAACTGCAGGAGCTGCACTCCGGTGTCTCCGGAGTTGTTCAGCCGGTCTGGGAGAGCTGAGTCAATAAGCAGGCGCCGTGAGTGTTGGTTTTTCTTTCTTTTAACTTCGCCGGTTGCAATCAGCTGTTTTTTGTTTAGGCGCGAGTATGTCAGGGAAGTTAATTCGTTGCCGGCTGTGTGCGCGTCGGGGTGTTGACGCGGCTGGCGGTCCCTGCCGGTTTTGTGGGGAGCCCAAGGCCCCATCACTCGCGCCACCGGTGCTAGCTGCGGAAGTTCCTTCTGCGGGATCGCAGGAGAGTGGGCCGGCTCAGGTGGGCGCTTCAGCGGCGGTCCCGATTTTGGCGGGAACCGCCGCCATCTTGGATTCGGGCCTTTTGAGCACTGAGGCGGTCGTGGGGCCGCAGCCTCTCCCGATTTCGAGTACCGCTGGGGGGGAGGCCTCGGGCAGCATGGGGTTCCCTCCAGAGTTTGTGTGGAGTCTGTTTCAGGCTTGGAAGGCGGGCCCATCGGGTGCGGAGTCCCTTAGTCCAAGATTGGGGGGGGCTACCGCTAAAAGACCTCGAGTGGAGTGCTCTGAAGATGTAGAGGTCTTTTCCCCTCCGGATTCTGAGGGTGATTTTAGCCCACTGGAAGAGGAGGAGGGGTCGGTTGCAGGGCAGGATGGGGACCTGTCTTTGCCTGGGGAAGACCCCTCTGTGGTTAGGATTTTTCACAGGGATGAATTATCTGACCTCATTGAGCAGGTGTCCGCCACTTTAAGGTTTGATCCTGCGGCGGCTCCCATTGGGGATGGGAAGCAGGTGGATCCTTTGGTTAAGGGGATCAGGCGGGTCTCTCGTTCTTTCCCTATGAATGCGGACTTGAGAGACATGATCACGCAGGAGTGGCATTCGCCGGAGGCTCAGTGTAAGGTGGCTCGGGCTATGACCAAGCTCTATCCTATTCCTCAGGAGGACAGAGAGTCTCTCAGGCCCCCGACGGTGGATGCCGTGGTGACGGCAGTGACTAAGGCTACGGCTATTCCAGTGGATGGGGGGGCCGCGTTGCGGGACCCTCAGGATAGGAAATTGGAGACCTTTCTAAAGCGGAGTTTTGATCTGTCTGCCTTGGCGCTACAAGCGTCTGTTTGTGGAGGTCTGGTGGCTCGGGCCTGTTTTCGCTGGGCGGAGAGGCTCCTGGATAGCCCGCAGGCTGATAGGGCTTCTCTTGTTCAAGAGCTGGCCAAGTTGGAGATGGGGTCGTCGTTCTTGGCGGATGCGCTGTACGATTTGTTGAGGGCCTCTGCTAAGAACATGACCTTTGCGGTGGCAGCTAGGCGGGCCCTGTGGTTGCGGGGCTGGGTGGCCGATGCCGCCTCCAAGACTAAACTTTGTTCCCTCCCTTTTAGGGGCTCTCTGCTCTTCGGGGAGGAATTGGATAAGTTGGTGAGGGGTCTTGGTGATGCTAAGGCCCCTCGGCTTTCTGAGCTTCGTCCCAAGGTGTCTAAGGGGCCAGCAGGGCGGGGGCGTTTTCAGGAGGCTAGACGTTATCGGCCCGGTAGGTCTTCTGGGGGGACTAGGGGTCGGTTTTTCCAGAGAACTCAGCCCTTTCGAGGTGGCCGTCGCGGGGGGCGAGGCTTCTCTTCGGGAGCGTCCGGTACGTCCCGTGTGTCTCAATGATGGTTTGGGGACCCAGCCTCTGGTTCGCGTGGGGGCTCGCTTGTGCTTGTTTTACCAGAGGTGGGTCCAGATTACGTCAGACCAGTGGGTCCTACAGATAGTGCGAGACGGGTACGCCCTAGAATTCGACAGTCCCCTCTCCGATTTCTTTCTCGTGTCTCCCTGTCATTCAAGATACAAGGCAAGAGCAGTACGGACCACTCTGTCGCGTCTAATCGGTTTAGGGGCGGTGGTACCTGTCCCCAGTTTAGAAAGCGGTACGGGCTGTTACTCCATTTACTTCGTGGTGCCCAAGAAGGAAGAGGGTGCCTTCCGGCCCATTTTAGACCTCAAGAAGGTCAATGCTGCTCTAAAGGTTCCCTCCTTTCGGATGGAGACATTGCGCTCAGTTATTGTAGCGGTGCAAGAAGGAGAGTTTCTGACGTCTCTAGACCTGACAGAGGCTTACTTACACATTCCCATTCTAGAGGCGCACCAGCGTTTTCTTCGCTTTGTGGTCTTAGGGAGACATTTTCAGTTTTGTGCGCTTCCTTTCGGTCTGGCGACTGCGCCTCGCACCTTCTCCAAGGTGATGGTGGTGGTGGCGGCGGCGCTGCGCTTGCAGGGCATTTTGGTTCATCCGTATCTGGACGACTGGTTGATTCGGGCCAAATCAAGGTCAGAGAGCGAGGAGGCCACCGGCCGTGTGGTGACCTTCTTGCAGTCGCTCGGTTGGGTGGTCAATCTGGCAAAGTGTCACCTGGTGCCTTCCCAGTCCCTGGAGTATCTGGGAGTTCGCTTCGACACGAAGAAGGGCCGGGTGTTTTTGACAGCTCCTCGCATTTCCAAGCTGCAGGGACAGATCCGTCTACTCCGAGCGCAGAGGGCGCCTTCGGCTCGGGCGTATCTTCAGGTGTTGGGGCTGATGGCAGCAACAATAGAGGTGGTTCCTTGGGCCAGGGCCCATATGAGAGACTTACAGAGAGCCTTGTTGTCTCGTTGGTCCCCTCAGTCTCAGGACCTGGAGGAGAGTTTCCCTCTGTCGGGGGTTGCCCGTCGCAGCCTTCGCTGGTGGCTCCACTCGCCGAATCTAGCGAAGGGCATGTCGCTGGACGCTCCCAATTGGACGGTGCTGACCACGGATGCGAGTCTCTCGGGCTGGGGAGCGCATTGCCTGGGTCAGGTAGCCCAGGGACGATGGACGTTGGAGGAAGCATCTTGGTCCATCAATCGCCTGGAGACTCGAGCAATTCGGTTGGCTCTTCGGTCCTTTCACAGCCTGTTAGAAGGCAAGGCAGTCAGGGTTCTTTCCGACAATGCCACGGCCGTCGCATATGTAAATCGGCAGGGGGGAACGAAGAGCCAAGCGTTAGCTGTGGAGGCAGCGGAGTTAATGTTGTGGGCAGAAGCTCATCTTCAGGGGCTCTCGGCGGGACACGTGGCAGGGGTGGACAACGTGAGCGCGGATTTTCTAAGCAGGCACACGTTAGATCCCGGGGAGTGGTCCCTCCATCCCTCAGTGTTCAATCGTCTGGTGTTGGAATGGGGTCGGCCGGTGCTGGATCTCATGGCATCGGCCGACAATGCTCAGGTCGCTCGCTTCTTCAGTCGTCGAAGGGATCCTCGGGCCGAGGGCATCGACGCGTTAGTGCTCCCGTGGCCGACTCAACAGTTGCTCTATGTATTTCCGCCGTGGCCGCTGGTGGGCCGCGTGGTGCAGCGGATCGGGCGCCATGCAGGTCTAGTGGTTCTGATTGCGCCCAATTGGCCTCGACGTCCGTGGTACGGAGACCTGGTTCGGTTATTAGTGCAGGCTCCGATTCCGTTGGGGCCCAGGGTGGGATTGGTTCAGGGGCCGATCGAGATGGCCGACCCTGCTCCATTCTCGCTTACGGCCTGGCTCTTGAGAGGCTCAGATTAAGGAAGAAAGGTTTTTCGGCCAGGGTAATTGATACCATGTTGCGCTCTCGTAAGAGGTCTACTTCTTTGGCTTATGTGCGGGTGTGGCGCATTTTTGAGAACTGGTGTCAAGAGCGGGATTATGTTCCTCTACGTGTTTCGGTCGCGGAAGTTTTGGAGTTCCTGCAGGACGGTCTTGACAGGGGGCTCTCGCTCTCCTCCCTGAAAGTACAGGTTTCAGCGTTGTCTTGTTTCCGGGGAAAGATTCAGGGGTTTTCCTTGGCGGCTTCGCCGGACGTGGGCCGGTTCTTGAAAGCTGTCAAGTTGCTTTGTCCGCCTCGTCGGCCGACGGTTCCGCCTTGGGATTTGAATTTGGTTTTGGAGGCTCTGGTAGGCCCTCCGTTTGAACCGTTGGCTTCCATCTCGTGTAAAGACCTTACTTTAAAGACAGTGTTTCTGGTGGCCATTACGTCGGCGCGTAGAATTTCGGAGCTACAGGCTTTGTCTTGTAGAGAGCCTTTTCTCTCCTTGGCTAAGGAGAAAGTGACTTTGCGGACAGTTCCTTCGTTTGTTCCTAAGGTGGTATCCTCCTTTCATGTAAATCAGGTGATCTCGTTACCAGTGTTGGGGGATAGGTCTGGTGATCTCTCTCAACGTCGTCTGGCTAAGTTGGATGTTCGACGCATCTTGCGGGCATATTTGAGCAGAACGCAGGACTTCCGAGCGTCGGATCGTTTGTTCATTTTGTTTGGAGGTCCCAGAAAGGGGGAAGCGGCTTCCAAGGCTACTCTGGCTAGATGGTTGAAGGAGACTATTGCCTCGGCGTATTTGTTGAAGCGTCAGGCAGTTCCCTCGGTACTGAAGGCACACTCTACTCGGGGGGTAGCCGCTTCTTGGGCGGAAAGTAGTTTTATTCCTCCGCAGGACATTTGTAAGGCGGCGGCGTGGTCGTCCATTCATTCTTTTGTAAAGCATTATAGGATTGATGTGCAGGCAAAAGAGGATGCTCGGTTTGGAGCGGCTGTGTTGTCTTCTGCTTTTCGTGGGTCCCACCCTTAATGTGTCTACTGCTTTGGTACTTCCCAAGCGTCTTGACCGGTCTGGAGGGTTGCTGAGGAAGGTGAAATTAGGCCTTACCTGCTAATTTTCTTTCCTCTAGACCCTCCAGACCGGTCAAGAGCCCGCCCTGTCTCTTATCAGAAGTATTTTTCAGCCGTGTCAATTATCAGAAGTATTTTTCAGTCGTGTCAATTATCAGAAGTATTTTGAGCCGTGTTCTGCTATGTCTGTTCATTTTATATTCAGTATGGTCGGAGAACTTTCTTTGACTCTAATATTCTGCAGAGTGGGACGTCTGGGCGTTTCATCTGTTTAAGCACACTGTTGGAGTTTAACTGTTAGTTTTCCAGGTACAGGGGTTTTATTAGTTTCAGAGTTACTGTTCCAGGGATTTGTTTCTCTGCTTTGCTAAGTGTATACTGGAGATAGAGGGCTAGCACAGGTTATATGTACTCAGTTTGAAGTTAGTGTTCTCAGTCTCCCTCTGCTGGTAGGCATGCATAACCCAAGCGTCTTGACCGGTCTGGAGGGTCTAGAGGAAAGAAAATTAGCAGGTAAGGCCTAATTTCACCTTATGCACTCTGATGTGCTTGCCTAACTTTGTTGTTCTTGCTATTTTTCATAATTAAAAGTTATTAAAAAAAAAAAAAAAAGAAACTGTGACTGTGGAGCATGATGCTGACAGGTGAACACAATAATAATGGGTGATTTTCAATTACTTCAATATTGACTGGGTATATGTAACATCAGGGCATGCTAAGGAGGTAAAATTCCTTGATGAAATTGAGGACTGCTTTATAGAGCAGCTGGTAAAGGAGCCAACAAGAGGAGGAAAAATTCTAGACCTAGTTCTTAGTGGAGTGCATGATCTAGGTCAGCAGGTAATAGTACTTGGCCTGCTAGATAACAGTGATCATATTATGATCAGATTTGATATCAGCTCTGGAGTAAGTACACACAGGAAATCCAATACGTTAGTATTTAATTTTCAAAAAAGGAGACTATGTTAAAATGAGAAGAACGATGTGAAAAGAAAATTAGAGAAGTGGATGGAAATGTCAATAATTTACATCAGGAGTGGATGCTGATCAAAAATACCATCCTGGAAGCCCAGGCCAGTTATATTCCATGTATTTAAAAAGGAGGAAGGAAGGCCAAACGACAGCCAGTATGGTTAAAAAGTGAGGTGAAGGAAGCTAAAAGAAAATCCTTCAGAAAATGGAACATCCGACTGAGAATAATAATAAATAGCATAAGAATAGCCACAATGGGTCAGACCAGTGGTCCATCTAGCCCTGTATCCTGTTTCTAACAGTGGCCAATACAGGTCATAAGTACCTGCCAGAAACCCAAATAGTAGCAATATTCCGTTCTACCAATCCCAGGGCAAGCAGTGGCTTCCCCCATGTCTGTCTCAATAAGAGACTATGGACTTTCCTTCCAAGAACTTGTCCAAATTTTTTTCAAACCCAGATACGCTAACTACTGTTACTGCATCCTCCTGCGAAGAGTTCCAGAGTAACTATTCGTTGAGTGAAAAAATATTTCCTCCTGTTTGTTTTAAAAATTATTTCCATGTAACTTCTTTGAGTGTTCCTTAATCTTTGTACATTCAACTGAAACAGCCCTTGCTAAAGTCTCCAATGACCTGTTCCTAGCCAGATCCAAAGGTCTCTCTTTTACCTCATCCTTCTCGATCTTTCTGCTGCTTATGATGCTGTTGATCACCACCTGCTCCTTGATAACGCTATCCTCACTTGGATTTCAAGGCTATGTTCTTTCTTAGCTTTCTTCTTATCTCTCTCATCATACTTTAGTGTATGCTCTGGTGGATCCTCCTCCATTTCTATCCCACTATCAGTTGGTGTACCTCAGGGCTGTGTCTTGGGATCTCTTCTTTTCTGCATCTATACGTGTTCCCTTGGTGCTCTGAGCTCCTCCCATGGTTTTCAGTATCACCTTTATGCTGATGATTCCCAGATCTACCTCTCCACACCAAAAATTTCAGCAAGCATCCAGGCCCAAGTCTCAGCCTGCCTGTCTGACATTGCTGCCGGAATGTGTCACCGCCATGTGAAACTAAACATGGCAAAGACTGAGCTTCTTATCTTCCCCCCCTGAACCCACCTCTCCTCTTCCCCCATTTTCTATCTCTATGAATAACACTCTCATCCTCCATGTTTCATCAGCTTTTAACCTTGGGGTCATCTCTGACTCCTCTCTCTCTTTCTCTGCACATATCCAACAGACTGCTAAAACCTGTTGTTTTTTTTTTCTCTATATAAGTACATAAGTATTGCTACATTAGGACAGACCAAAGATCCATCAAGCCCAGCATCCTGTTTCCAACAGTGGCCAATCCAGGTAACAAATAGCTGGCAGGGTCCCAAAAATGTCCAATACATTTTATGCTGCTTATCCCAGAAATAAGCAGTGGATTTTCTCAAGTCAATTTAATAATGATCTGTGGACTTTTCCTTTAGGAAGCTGTCCAGACATTTTTTTAAACCCCGCTAAGCTGACCGCCTTTACCACATTCTCTGGCAAAGAATTCCAGAGTTTAATTACACACTGAATGAAGAAAATTTTTCTCCAATTCGTTTTAAATTTATTACTGCCATGGCGTCCCACAGATCAATCCAGAGACTTGTGGGTTGTGTCCCTCTACCAGCAGGTGGAGATAGAGAGAACCTCCAAGGTTTGCTATATGTGGACCTTTGCAGCCAGCTGAGCCTCAGTATTCTCTCTATCTAGCAGGTGGAGGGACATCTCTGTGCAGCTCTGGTTTGATCTGGCTACTGGTGTCCTTTGAGCCTAGAGCTTGTGCTGTACACCTGTTGGTGCCAGGTCCCTCCTGGTCTCCCCCTACCTTTCCTCCATCACTCGGGGCTGTTGGCCTGATCGGGTGTTTCGTTTCTCTCCTGACTAAAAAAAAAAAAAAAAAAAAGGTAAGAGACTTTATTTTTGTTTAATCATACGGAGGAGCTATAAAAATGCTAAATAGTAGTAGTAGTAGCAACTAGACGTTCTGGCGAGTCAGTTTTGGGGCAGGCATTTGTGGAGCATGTCAGTGCCTTCTGAGGTGACTAAGCGCTGCTCCCAATGTGGGGGCTGGAGAGCAGCATCGGGGGAGTGTGAGTCCTGCTGCCATCAGCACGCAACGGGTGTTCAGCGTGACTGGGGTTCCCCTCAGTCGTCCGGTGAGTCGGAAGCGCAGGGGATAGTTTTGGCGGTTCCCTCAGGGCAGTTAGTGCAGCGCGCATTGGCAGGCGCCATTTTTTCCTCTCAGGCGCAACCCGCTCCGCACGTGGCGGTTGATAGACAAGAGGCGCAGTGCGTTTCTGCAGCACAGGCTCCGATGGAGGGAAGTGATGTACAGGGAGTAGAGGAGTCCCTTGCAGTTCCTTTTTCCCCAGATTTTGTTTTATTAATGCACAATGCCTTTCTTTTGAAAAAGTCAGGAGCCATTACTTCCTAGTAGCCATTCTTCAGGAAGCCCCGCCTCTTCCTCAGCAAACTTTGGTTGCTGCAGCCTCTCAGTCTTTCCTGCCAAAACGTCCCCAGGTGACACAGATGGCTCGGTTTTGTCTCCGGGCTCTCCCTCAGAATCTTTGGATTTGGCAGACGAGGTCACCTTGCCCTCTGAGGAGGGGGATGATCTGACGGCTGCCCGCCTTTTTTCGCAGGGAAGAGCTTCCCTCCCTGATTGTTGGTTTTGGCCATTTCTCCCCTGAATCGTCAGGGGGAACAGGTCCGGTGCCCTCTATTATGTCTGGCACCAAATGCCCACCTTGTTCCTTTCATGTGCATGAGGCCATGAAGATCCTTATTTCGGCACAGTGGGTTATGCCGGACAGTGGGCTTAAGGTTGCTTAGAGCCGCTTCAGGGGGCGTCTATTGCCTCCCACCCGAATGTGGTTCGTTCCTTGAGGGGCGTAAATCGTTTGCACCCTCGTCACGTGCCAGTTCTGCCATCCTGGAACCTTAATCTAGTTTTCAAAGCGCTTCAGCGTCCTCCTTTTGAACCCTTATCGGGGATTACGATTAAGGATCTCACCTTGAAGGCAATTTTCCTAGTAGCCATTACTTCCGCTCGGAGAACTTCAGAGTTGCAGGCCCTTTCTTGCAGAGACCATTTCCTGTGTTTTACGGAGGTGGGGGTATCGATTAGGACAGTTCCTTCGTTTTTGCCCAAGGTGGTTTCTCGTTTCCACTTGGGGCAGTCTCTGCATTTGGTGGCCTTCTGCCGGGAAGATTACCCTGAGCAATTCCGGGCTCTTCGCTGCCTCGATGTGAGACGGGCTCTTCTCAGGTATTTGCAGGTGACTAATTTTGTTTTTCTGACCATCTTTTTGTCCTTTTTGGAGGCCGTAAGAAGGGTCATATGGTGTCCAAGGCCACCATAGCCCGTTGGTTGCGGGAGGCCATCTATTCGGCATACATGGCATTGGGCAAGCAAGCCCCTTTGCAAGTTCGTGCTCATTCTATGTGAGTCCCAGCCTCCTTTTATGCAGAGTCCCGTTTGGTTTCTCTGGAAGATATCTGCAGGGCAGATACATGGGCTCTGGTCCATACATTCACTCGTCTTTATCGAGTGGATGTGGCAGCTCGTCAAGATGCGATGTTTGGCTCGTCGGTGATTTCTGCCGGGTTGGGGGTGTGCCGCCCTAGTTGAGGACTGCTTGGGTACATCCCACAAGTCTCTGGATTGATCAGTGGGATGCCATGGAAGGAAAAATTAATTCTTACCTGATAATTTTCTTTCCATTAGTCCCAACAGATCAATCCAGAGGCCCCCCCCGGGTTTACTGTCTGCGGTTTTGTTGCAGTTGGTTAGTTTTTTCAGGTTCCGTTCTGAATGTGCCTTCGATTGATTAAAAAATAAATAAATATAGAAGTGGTGGAAGTATGTTGGGCAATTGGTCTGACAATGTCAGGAGAGTTTTCTATTGTTTCCATTCCACTGTTTTGGTATCATTCATACTGAGGTTCAGCTGGCAAACCTCGGAGGTTCTCTCTATTTCCACCTGCTGGTAGAGGGACACAACCCACAAGTCTCTGGATTGATCTGTTGGGACTAATGGAAAGAAAATTATCAGGTAAGAATTAATTTTTCCTTTGTAGCTTCATCGTGTGCCCCCCCCCCCCCCAGTCCTAGTATTATTGGAAAGAGTAAACGAATGATTCACGTCTACCCGTTCCACTCCACTCATTATTTTATAGACCTCTATCATATATCCCCTCAGTCGTCTTTTCTCCAAGCTAAAAGAGCCCTAGCTGCTTTAGCCTTTCCTCATAGGGAAGTCTTTCCATCCCCTTTATCACCAAAATTTCTCCCTTCCTTTCTGAGCACACCACCAAAACCCTTATCCACACTCTTATCTCCTCTCACTTATTTTATTTTTGTTACATTTGTACCCTGCGCTTTTTCCCACTCATGGCAGGCTCAATGCGGCAGGCAATGGAGGGTTTAAGTGACTTGCCCAGAGTCACAAGGAGCTGCCTGTGCCGGGAATCGAACTCAGTTCCTCAGTTCCCCAGGACCAAAGTCCACCACCCTAACCACTAGGCCACTCCTCCACTTAGACTATTGTAACTTGCTTCTCACGGGTCTCTCTCCCCTTCAATCTGTTCAAAATTCTGCTGTAGAACTTATATTCCGCCAGTATTGCTATGCTCATATTAGCCTTCTCCACATGTCAAGTCATTGACTCCCTATTCATTTCCGCATACAATTCAAACCCCTCTTATTGACTTACAAGCACATTCTTGCTGCAGCTCCTCAGTATCTCTCCACATCTCTCCCTATGCTCCTCCCCAGGAATTCCGTAAAAAGAGGGCAAATGTCTCTTATTTGTACCCTTCTCCTCCATTGCGAATGCCAGACTCCGTTCCTTTTATCTTGCTGCACCATATGCCTGGAATCGACTTCCTGAATAAATACGTCAAGCTGCAGCTCTGGCCGTCTTCGAATTTAGGCTAAAAGCCCACCTTTTTGAGGCTGCTTTTAACTCCTCCTATTCACTTGTTCAGTACCCATGTCTGTTTTATAATTCCCACCTTAAGCAATTCCCTTGTCCTGTTTGTCTTGAGATTGTAAGCTTTGTTGAGTAGGGACTGTCTCTTAACATATCCAGTGTACATTGCTGCATATGTCTAGTAGCTCTTTAGAAATGAGTAGTACTACTACTACTACTACTACTACTACTACTATTACTTAACATTTCTAGAGCGCTACTAGGGTTACACAGCGCTGTACAAATTAACAAAGAAGGATGGTCCCTGCTCAAAGGAGCTTACAATCTAAAGGACGAAATGTCAAGTTGGGGCAGTCTAGATTTCCTAAGTAGAGGTGTAGTGGTTAGGTGCCGAAGGCGACATTGAAGAGGTGGGCTTTGAGCAATGATTTGAAGATGGGCAGGGAGCCTGGCGTATGGGCTCAGGGAGTTTGTTCCAAGCATGGGGTGAGGTGAGGCAGAAAGGGCGGAGTCTGGAGTTGGCGGTGGTGGAGAAGGGTACTGAAAGGAGGGATTTGTCTTGAGAGCGGAGGTTACGGGTAGGAACGTAAGGGGAGATGAGGGTAGAGAGGTAAGGAGGGGCTGCAGATCGAGTGCATTTGTAGGTTAGTAGGAGAAGCTTGAACTGTATGCGGTACCTGATCGGAAGCCAGTGAAGTGACTTGAGGAGAGGGGTGATATGAGTATATCGGTCGAGGCGGAAGATAAGACGTGCATCAGAGTTCTGAACGAACTGAAGCGGGGATAGATGACTAAGTGGGAGGCCAGTGAGGAGTAGGTTGCAGTAGTCAAGGCGAGAGGTAATGAGAGAGTGGATGAGAGTTTGGGTGGTGTGCTCAGAGAGGAAAGGGCGAATTTTGCTAATGTTATAGAGGAAGAAGCGACAGGTCTTGGCTATCTGCTGAATATGCGCAGAGAAGGAGAGGGAGGAGTCAAAGATAACACCGAGGTTGCGGGCAGATGAGACGGGGACGATGAGGGTGTTATCAATTGAGATAGAGAGTGAAGGGAGAGGAGAAGTGGGTTTGGGTGAGAAGACAGTAAGTTCGGTCTTGGCCATGTTCAGTTTCAGGTGGCGGTTGGACATCCAGGCAGCAATGTCGGGTAAGTAGGCCGATACTTTGGCCTCGGTTTCCGCAGTGATGTCTGGTGTGGAGAGATAAAGCTGGGTGTCATCAGCATAAAGATGATAGTGGAAACCATGAGATGAGATCAGGGAGCTCAGGGAAGAGGTGTAGATTGAAAAAAGAAGGGGTCCAAGGACAGATCCCCGAGGAACTCCAACAGAGAGCGGGATAGGGGTGGAGGACGAACCATGAGAGTGTACTCTGAAGGTATGATGGGAGAGATAAGAGGAGAACCAGGAGAGGACAGAGCCCTGGAACCCAAAAGAGGACAGTGTGTCAAGAAGTAAGTTGTGATTGACAGTGTCAAAAGCAGCGGATAGGTCGAGGAGGATGAGGATGGAGTAGTGACCTTTGGATTTGGCGAGGAACAGGTCATTGCAGATTTTAGATAGTGCCATTTTTGTTGCGTGTAGGGGGCGAAAGCCGGATTGAAGCGGATCGAGGATGGCATGAGAGGAGAGAAAATCAAGGCAACGGCTGTGAACGGCGTGTTCAAGTATCTTGGAGAGGAAGGGTAGAAGGGAAATGGGGCCGGTAGTTGGAGGGACAGGTAGGGTCAAGTGATGGTTTTTTGAGGAGTGGTGTGACTACAGCATGCTTGAAGGTGTCCAGGACAGTTGCAGTGGAGAGAGAGAGAGGTTGAGGATATGACAGATTGGGGGGGGGGGGGTGATAGTAGGAGAGATGGTGTTAAGTAAATTGGTGGGGATGGGGTCTGAGGAACAGGTGGTGCATTTCGAGGAGGAGAGAAGATGGGCGGTTTCCTCTTCGGTGATATCAGGAAAAGAGGAGAAGGAGGCCTGGGTTGGTTGGTTGAGGGAGTGGGTTATAGGATGAAGAGGAGGAGAAGGTTTGGTAAAGACCCTCAAGACCATAGAATGAAAGCCCTTCTGAAATATTTTTGACGCGTTTGCCCTGGTAGTTCAAACTGCTGTCTGTGGAGGCTTTGTGGCTAGGGCTTGTTTTCAGTGAGTAGAAAGGGTCCTGGACAGTTTGGTTTTGGTGGACCAACAAGTTGCTAAAATAGAGATAGCATCTTTCTTCTTGGTAGATGTGCTGTATGATTTCCTTCGAGTGTTGGTGAAGTCGATTGCCCTGGTGGTAGCAGCTTGGAGGTCCTTATGGTTGTGTGGTCAGTCAGTCTACTTGGCATATAAGTTCAAGTTAAGTAAGTTTTTCTTTGAGAACAATTTTTTTGTTAGGCAAAGAGCTGGATAAATTGGTCAATATCGTTGGGGAGGCTAAAGTACCTCAGGTTATCAGAAGATAAGCTGGCAGAGGATTGTCCATTAGAGGTAGATTTAAGCATGCCTATCAATGGTGTCCAAAAATGACTTTTTCTGGGGAGTAGTCAATTTTGAATCTGATTCAATCCTACAATTAGATTCAAAATTGACTACTCCCCAGAAAAAGTCAATTTTTTGGACACCACGGTCTCAATCATCTATCCACAGACAGATGCAGCTACCTCCACAACTCCAGCTTCCACCCTTCACATACAAATAGATCCATTATTTACAGCCAAGCCACAAGATACCACCATATCTGCTCTGGCCCAAGGGACAGAGACAGACACCTTGAAATCCTGACTGCATCCTTCAAACAGAAAGGCTACAACCCCAAAATAATCTCCAAGAATATTGCCTCCTCCCTCAAAACACCCATGGAAAATCTGCTACAGTACAAAGAAAAAAAAAAGCTACAGACAGAATCCCCCTTATAGTGACATACAACCCAGAGCTGGAAAAATTAAGAAAAATCATACGACCTTCAGCCTCTAGTCCAGGAGGATGAATTACTGAAAGAGATATTCTCCGAGGACAAGCAGGCTGCTTGTTCTCACTGATGGGTGACGTCCACGGCAGCCCCTCCAATCGGAAACTTCACTAGCAAAGTCCTTTGCTAGTCCTCGCGCGCCCCCGCGCACCGCGCATGCGCGGCCGTCTTCCCGCCCGAAACCGGCTCGAGCCGGCCAGTCTTCTTTTGTCCGCACTCGGTACGGTCGTTTTTTCGCCGTGTCGAGCCCCGGAGAGTCGACCTCGCGCGTCCAAAGTTTTTTTGAGCGTGTTTTTTCTTCGGAAAAGCTTTCTTCTACTGCGGGAAGTGCTCCGGAAACCCTCCCCGGGTTTCGTGTCAATCCTCCCCGTACTCCCAGTTTTTTGCCCCGATAAGTTTTCTTTCGTCGTCGGGGTAGGCCTCTTTCGGCCTCGGTCGAGATTTTTCTCCCTCTAAATTTTTGGTGCTTCAATTTTCGCCATTTCGGCTTTTGACTTCGCCGGCGTGATTTTTCCGCCCATGACATCGAAGCCTTCCAGCGGCTTCAAGAAGTGCACCCAGTGCGCCCGGGTTATCTCGCTCACTGATCGACACTCGTCGTGTCTTCAGTGTCTGGGGGCTGAGCACCGCCCTCAGAACTGCAGTCTGTGTTCCCTGCTTCAAAGGCGGACTCAGGTAGCGAGACTAGCCCAGTGGAACGTGTTGTTCTCGGGCTCTTCGTCGGCATCGGCACCGGGATCTTCGTGTGCATCGACGTCGTCAGCGTCCAGACCATCTTCCTCGGCCGCCCTTGCATCGAGTGCATCGAGGCATCGGGCCTCTGCATCGGCGCCGAGACATCGGATAGCTGCATCGACGTCGGTGGTACCGGGACCTCGTCTCCTGATGTCGTCGGACGGTGGTGCATCGAGTGGAGTGCAGGTGAGGGCTGTCCATTCCCCTGCTGGTGGCGGTGAGCCCTCGGGTGGGTCTCCTCCTACCCTGAGGGCTCCTGCGGTACAGCCCCCCCGAGATCGACCCTCTTCGGTCTCGGCCCCGAGGAAGCGACGGATGGATTCTACGTCCTCCTCGTCGGTGCCGGGGAGCTCCGGTGACATGCTTCGGAAGAAATCGAAGAAGCATCGACACCGGTCTCCTCCCCGTGTCGGCACCGAGAGCTCTGGGTCGCCGAGGGCTTCGGCACCCAGCAGGCATCGGCACCGAGAGGACCGCTCACCCTCTGTTCAAGAGGTGTCGATGCGCTCCACTCTGGACAGCCCGGAACAGCCTCCTCGCCCGGAACAGGTTCTGACGTCGACGCCTGCATCGACCTCTCAGCCTTTTTCTGCAGCCACTCTGAACGAGAGCCTCCGGGCCGTTCTCCCAGAGATTCTGGGAGAGCTGTTGCGCCCTACCCCTCCGGTACCGGCGGTGCTTGCGCCTCCGGTACCGTCGAGCGTGGCGCCGGCTGGCCCATCGCCCAGGTTGAGGTCCCCGACGTCGGTACCGCGTGCGGTGCCGACCGCGGCCACCTCCCAGGAGGGCTCCCCGACTACGTCGGCGGAGGGAGCTTCGCAGATGCGGGCGAGGGAGTCTTCCTCTCGACACCCCCGTCGTGGACGTGGTTCCACTGAGTCGAGCAGGGCGAGGTTGCAGACACAGGTTCGGGAACTTGTGTCTGACACCGAGGGTGAGGCCTCGTGGGAGGAAGAGGAAGACCCCAGATATTTCTCTGACGAGGAGTCTGAGGGTCTTCCGTCTGATCCCACTCCCTCTCCTGAAAGGCAGCTGTCTCCTCCTGAGAGCCTGTCTTTCGCTTCCTTTGTCCGGGAGATGTCTACGGCCATCCCCTTCCCGGTGGTTGTGGAGGACGAGCCCAGGGCTGAAATGTTTGAGCTCCTGGACTATCCTTCTCCACCTAAGGAAGCGTCCACTGTTCCCTTGCACCATGTCCTAAAAAAGACATTGCTTGCGAACTGGACAAAACCCTTAACTAATCCCCACATTCCCAAGAAGATCGAGTCCCAGTACCGGATCCATGGGGACCCAGAGCTGATGCGCACTCAGTTGCCTCATGACTCTGGAGTTGTGGATTTGGCCCTAAAGAAGGCTAAGAGTTCTAGGGAACATGCTTCGGCGCCCCCGGGCAAGGACGCTAGAACCTTAGACTCCTTTGGGAGGAAGGCCTACCATTCCTCTATGCTCGTGTCCAAGATCCAGTCTTACCAGCTCTACACGAGCATACACATGCGGAACAATGTGCGGCAGTTGGCGGGCTTGGTTGATGCTCTTCCCCCCGAGCAAGCCAAGCCTTTTCAGGAGGTGGTCAGGCAGCTGAAGGCGTGCAGAAAATTCCTGGCCAGAGGAGTTTATGACACTTTTGATGTTGCGTCCAGGGCCGCTGCTCAAGGTGTGGTGATGCGCAGGCTCTCATGGCTGCGTGCCGCCGACCTGGAGAATAGACTCCAGCAGCGGATTGCGGACTCGCCTTGCCGTGCGGACAATATTTTTGGCGAAAAAGTTGAACAGGTGGTAGAGTCTCTCCACCAGCGGGACACCGCATTCGACAAATTCGCCCGCCGGCAGCCTTCAGCCTCTACCTCTACAGGTAGACGATTTTTCGGGGGAAGGAAGACTGTTCCCTACTCTTCTGGCAAGCGTAGGTACAATCCTCCTTCCCGACAGCCTGCGGCCCAGGCTAAGCCCCAGCGCGCTCGCTCTCGTCAGCAGCGTGCGACTCAGCAAGGCCCCGCGGCTCCCCAGCAAAAGCAAGGGGCGAGCTTTTGACTGGCTCCAGCAGAGCATAGCCGACATCCAAGTGTCCGTGCCGGGCGACCTGCCAGTCGGAGGGAGGTTGAAAGCTTTTCACCAAAGGTGGCCTCTCATAACCTCCGATCAGTGGGTTCTGCAAATAGTCCGGCAGGGATACACCCTCAATTTGACATCAAAACCTCCAAATTGTCCACCGGGAGCTCAGTCTTACAGCTTCCAACACAAGAAGGTACTTGCAGAGGAACTCTCCGCCCTTCTCAGCGCCAATGCGGTCGAGCCCGTGCCATCCGGGCAAGAAGGGCTGGGATTCTATTCCAGGTACTTCCTTGTGGAAAAGAAAACAGGGGGGATGCGTCCCATCCTAGACCTAAGGGCCCTGAACAAATATCTCGAAAAAGAAAAGTTCAGGATGCTTTCCCTGGGCACCCTTCTCCCCATGATTCAGCAAAACGATTGGCTATGCTCTCTGGACTTGAAGGATGCCTACACACACATCCCGATACTGCCAGCTCACAGGCAGTATCTGCGATTTCAGGTGGGCACACGCCACTTCCAGTACTGTGTGCTACCCTTTGGGCTCGCCTCTGCGCCCAGGGTGTTCACAAAGTGCCTAGCTGTGGTAGCAGCGGCACTCCGCAGGCTGGGGGTGCACGTGTTCCCATATCTCGACGATTGGCTGGTAAAGAACACATCAGAGGCAGGAGCCCTGCAGTCCATGCGGATGACTATTCGCCTACTGGAACTACTGGGGTTTGTGATAAATTATCCAAAGTCCCACCTTCTCCCAGCGCAGAGACTCGAATTCATAGGAGCTCTGCTGGATTCTCGGATGGCTCGCGCCTATCTCCCAGAGACGAGAGCCAACAACTTGTTGTCCCTCGTCTCGCGGGTGCGAGCGTCCCAGCAGATCACAGCTCGGCAGATGTTGAGATTGCTGGGCCACATGGCCTCCACAGTTCATGTGACTCCCATGGCCCGCCTTCACATGAGATCTGCTCAATGGACCCTGGCCTCTCAGTGGTATCAGGCCGCAGGAGGTCTAGAGGACGTGATCCACCTGTCCACGAGTTTTCTCGACTCCCTGTATTGGTGGACGATTTGCTCCAATTTGACTCTGGGACGTCCCTTCCAAATTCCTCAGCCACAAAAAGTGCTGACCACGGATGCGTCCCTCCTGGGATGGGGAGCTCATGTCGATGGGCTCCACACCCAAGGAAGCTGGTCCCTCCAGGAATGCGATCTGCAGATCAATCTTCTGGAGTTACGAGCGATCTGGAACGCTCTGAAGGCTTTCAGAGATCGGCTGTCCCACCAAATTATCCAAATTCAGACAGACAACCAGGTTGCCATGTACTATGTCAACAAGCAGGGGGGCACCGGATCTCGCCCCCTGTGTCAGGAAGCCGTCAGCATGTGGCTCTGGGCTCGCCGTCAAGGCATGGTGCTCCAAGCCACATATCTGGCAGGCGTAAACAACAGTCTGGCCGACAGGTTGAGCAGGATTATGCAACCTCACGAGTGGTCGCTCAACTCCCGAGTGGTGCGCCAGGTCTTCCAAGCGTGGGGCACCCCCTTGGTAGATCTCTTCGCATCTCGAGTGAACCACAAAGTCCCTCAGTTCTGTTCCAGGCTTCAGGCCCACGGCAGACTGGCATCGGATGCCTTCCTCCTGGATTGGGGGGAGGGCCTGCTGTATGCTTATCCTCCCATCCCTCTGGTGGGGAAGACTTTGTTGAAACTCAAGCAAGACCGAGGCACCATGATTCTGATTGCTCCCTTTTGGCCGCGTCAGATCTGGTTCCCTCTTCTTCTGGAGTTGTCCTCCGAAGAACCGTGGAGATTGGAGTGTTTTCCGACCCTCATTACACAGGACGAAGGGGCGCTTCTGCATCCCAACCTCCAGTCGCTGGCTCTTACGGCCTGGATGTTGAGGGCGTAGACTTTGCCTCTTTGGGTCTGTCAGAGGGTGTCTCCCGCATCTTGCTTGCTTCCAGGAAAGATTCCACTAAGAGGAGTTACTTCTTCCATTGGAGGAGGTTTGCCATCTGGTGTGACAGCAAGGCCTTAGATCCTCGCTCTTGTCCTACACAGACCCTGCTTGATTACCTTCTGCACTTGTCTGAGTCTGGTCTCAAGACCAACTCCGTAAGGGTTCACCTTAGTGCGATTAGTGCATACCATTACCGTGTGGAAGGTAAGCCGATCTCAGGACAGCCTTTAGTTGTTCGCTTCATGAGAGGTTTGCTTTTGTCAAAGCCCCCTGTCAAGCCTCCTACAGTGTCATGGGATCTCAATGTCGTTCTCACCCAGCTGATGAAACCTCCTTTTGAGCCACTGGATTCCTGCCATCCGAAGTACTTGACCTGGAAGGTCATTTTCTTGGTGGCAGTTACTTCGGCTCGTAGAGTCAGTGAGCTTCAGGCCCTGGTAGCCCAGGCCCCTTACACCAAATTTCATCACAACAGAGTAGTCCTCCGCACTCACCCTAAGTTTCTGCCAAAGGTCGTGTCGGAGTTCCATCTGAACCAGTCAATTGTCTTGCCAACATTCTTTCCCCGTCCTCATTCCTGCCCTGCTGAGCGTCAGCTGCACACATTGGACTGCAAGAGAGCATTGGCCTTCTATCTGGAGCGGACACAGCCCCACAGACAGTCCGCCCAATTGTTTGTTTCTTTTGATCCCAATAGGAGGGGAGTGGCTGTAGGAAAACGCACCATATCCAATTGGCTAGCAGATTGCATTTCCTTCACTTACGCCCAGGCGGGGCTGGCTCTTGAGGGTCATGTCACGGCTCATAATGTTCGAGCCATGGCTGCGTCGGTAGCCCACTTGAAGTCAGCCTCCATTGAAGAAATTTGCAAAGCTGCGACGTGGTCATCTGTCCACACATTCACATCTCATTACTGCCTGCAGCAGGATACCCGACGCGACAGTCGGTTCGGGCAGTCAGTTCTTCAGAACCTGTTTGGGCTTTAGGATCCAACTCCACCCCCCGAGGGCCCTGTTTGTTCTGTTCCAGGCTACACTCTCAGTTAGTTGGTAAATTTTTTAGGTCAATCTCAGTTATGTCCTCGCCGTTGCGAGGCCCAATTGACCATGGTTGTTGTTTTGAGTGAGCCTGGGGGCTAGGGATACCCCATCAGTGAGAACAAGCAGCCTGCTTGTCCTCGGAGAAAGCGAATGCTACATACCTGTAGAAGGTATTCTCCGAGGACAAGCAGGCTGCTTGTTCTCACTGATGGGTGACGTCCACGGCAGCCCCTCCAATCGGAAACTTCACTAGCAAAGTCCTTTGCTAGCCCTCGCGCGCCCGCGCGCACCGCGCATGCGCGGCCGTCTTCCCGCCCGAAACCGGCTCGAGCCGGCCAGTCTTCTTTTGTCCGCACTCGGTACGGTCGTGTTTTCGCCGTGTCGAGCCCCGGAAAGTCGACCTCGCGCGTCCAATTTATTTGAGCGTGTTTTTTTTTTTTTTTTTTTTCCTTCGGGAAAGTTTTCTCTTAGTCGGGAAGTGCTCCGGAAACCCCCCGCCGGGTTTCGTGTAAATCCTCCCCGTACTTCCAGCTTTTTGCCCCGGTAAGTTTTCTTTCGTCGTCGGGGTAGGCCTCTTTTTGGCCTCGGTCGAGATTTTTCTCCCTCTAAATTTTGGTGCTTCAATTTTCACCATTTCGGCTTTTGATTTCGCCGGCGTGATTTTTCCGCCCATGACATCGAAGCCTTCCAGCGGCTTCAAGAAGTGCACCCAGTGCGCCCGGGTTATCTCGCTCACTGATCGACACTCGTCGTGTCTTCAGTGTCTGGGGGCCGAGCACCGCCCTCAGAACTGCAGTCTGTGTTCCCTGCTTCAAAGGCGGACTCAGGTAGCGAGACTAGCCCAGTGGAACGTGTTGTTCTCGGGCTCTTCGTCGGCATCGGCACCGGGATCTTCGAGTGCATCGACGTCGTCAGCGTCCAGACCATCTTCCTCGGCCGCCCCTGCATCGAGTGCATCGAGGCATCGGGCCTCTGCATCGGCGCCGAGACATCGGATAGCTGCATCGACGTCGGTGGTACCAGGACCTCGTCTGCTGATGTCGTCGGACGGTGGTGCATCGGGTGGAGTGCAGGTGAGGGCTGTCCATTCCCCTGCTGGTGGCGGTGAGCCCTCGGGTGGGTCTCCGCCTACCCTGAGGGCTCCTGCGGTACAGCCCCCCCGAGATCGACCTTCTTCAATCTCGGCCCCGAGGAAGCGACGGATGGATTCGACGTCCTCCTCGTCGGTGCCGGGGAGCTCCGGTGACATGCTTCGGAAGAAATCGAAGAAGCATCGACACCGGTCTCCTCCCCGTGTCGGCACCGAGAGCTCTGGGTCGCCGAGGGATTCGGCACCCAGCAGGCATTGGCACCGAGAGGACCGCTCACCCTCTGTTCAAGAGGTGTCGATGCGCTCCGCTCTGGACAGCCCGGAACAGCCTCCACGCCCGGAACAGGTACTGACGTCGACGCCTGCATCGACCTCTCAGCCTTTCTCTGCAGCCACTCTAAACGAGAGCCTCCGGGCCGTTCTCCCAGAGATTCTGGGAGAGCTGTTGCGCCCTACCCCTCCGGTACCGGCGGTGCTTGCGCCTCCGGTACCGTCGAGCGTGGCGCCGGCTGGCCCATCGCCCAGGTTGAGGTCCCCGACGTCGGTACCGCGTGCGGTGCCGACCGCGGCCACCTCCCAGGAAGGCTCCCCGACCACGTCGGCGGAGGGAGCTTCGCCGATGCGGGCAAGGGAGTCTACCTCTCGACGCCCCCATCGTGGACGGGGTTCCACGGAGTCGAGCAGGGCGAGGTTGCAGACACAGGTCCGGGAACTTGTGTCTGACACCGAGGGTGAGGCCTCGTGGGAGGAAGAGGAAGATCCCAGATATTTCTCTGACGAGGAGTCTGAGGGTCTTCCGTCTGATCCCACTCCCTCTCCTGAGAGACAGCTTTCTCCTCCCGAGAGTCTGTCTTTCGCTTCCTTTGTCCGGGAGATGTCTACGGCCATCCCCTTCCCGGTGGTTGTGGAGGACGAGCCCAGGGCTGAAATGTTTGAGCTCCTGGACTATCCTTCTCCACCTAAGGAAGCGTCCACTGTTCCCTTGCACCATGTCCTGAAGAAGACATTGCTTGCGAACTGGACCAAGCCATTAACTAATCCCCACATTCCCAAGAAGATCGAGTCCCAGTACCGGATCCATGGGGACCCAGAGCTGATGCGCACTCAGTTGCCTCATGACTCTGGAGTTGTGGATTTGGCCCTAAAGAAGGCTAAGAGTTCTAGGGAACATGCTTCGGCGCCCCCGGGCAAGGACGCTAGAACCTTAGACTCCTTTGGGAGGAAGGCCTACCATTCCTCTATGCTCGTGTCCAAGATCCAGTCCTACCAGCTCTACACGAGCATACACATGCGGAACAATGTGCGGCAGTTGGCGGGCTTGGTTGATGCTCTTCCCCCTGAGCAAGCCAAGCCTTTTCAGGAGGTGGTCAGGCAGCTGAAGGCGTGCAGAAAATTCCTGGCCAGAGGAGTTTATGACACTTTTGATGTTGCGTCCAGGGCCGCTGCTCAAGGTGTGGTGATGCGCAGGCTCTCATGGCTGCGTGCCGCCGACCTGGAGAATAGACTCCAGCAGCGGATTGCGGACTCGCCTTGCCGTGCGGATAACATTTTTGGCGAAAAAGTCGAACAGGTGGTAGAGTCTCTCCACCAGCGGGACACCGCATTCGACAAGTTCTCCCGCCGGCAGCCTTCAGCTTCTACCTCTACAGGTAGACGATTTTTCGGGGGAAGGAAGACTGTTCCCTATACTTCTGGCAAGCGTAGGTACAATCCTCCTTCCCGACAGCCTGCGGCCCAGGCTAAGCCCCAGCGCGCTCGCTCTCGTCAGCAGCGTGCGACTCAGCAAGGCCCCGCGGCTCCCCAGCAAAAGCAAGGGGCGAGCTTTTGACTGGCTCCAGCAGAGCATAGCCGACATCCAAGTGTCAGTGCCGGGCGACCTGCCTGTCGGAGGGAGGTTGAAAGCTTTTCACCAAAGGTGGCCTCTCATAACCTCCGATCAGTGGGTTCTCCAAATAGTCCGGCAAGGATACACCCTCAATTTGGCCTCAAAACCTCCAAATTGTCCTCCGGGAGCTCAGTCCTACAGCTTCCAGCACAAGCAGGTACTTGCAGAGGAACTCTCCGCCCTTCTCAGCGCCAATGCGGTCGAGCCCGTGCCATCCGGGCAAGAAGGGCTGGGATTCTATTCCAGGTACTTCCTTGTGGAAAAGAAAACAGGGGGGATGCGTCCCATCCTAGACCTAAGGGCCCTGAACAAATATCTCGTAAAAGAAAAGTTCAGGATGCTTTCCCTGGGCACCCTTCTCCCCATGATTCAGCAAAACGATTGGCTATGCTCTCTGGACTTGAAGGATGCCTACACACACATCCCGATACTGCCAGCTCACAGACAGTATCTGCGATTTCAGCTGGGCACACGCCACTTCCAGTACTGTGTGCTACCCTTTGGGCTCGCCTCCGCGCCCAGGGTGTTCACAAAGTGCCTAGCTGTGGTAGCAGCGGCGCTTCGCAGGCTGGGGGTGCACGTGTTCCCATATCTCGACGATTGGCTGGTGAAGAACACATCCGAGGCAGGAGCCCTGCAGTCCATGCAGATGACTATTCGCCTCCTGGAGCTTCTGGGGTTTGTGATAAATTACCCAAAGTCCCATCTTCTCCCAGTGCAGAAACTCGAATTCATCGGAGCCCTGCTGGATTCTCGGACGGCTCGTGCCTATCTCCCAGAGACGAGAGCCAACAACTTGTTGTCCCTCGTCTCGCGGGTGCGAGCGTCCCAGCAGATCACAGCTCGGCAGATGTTGAGATTGCTGGGCCACATGGCCTCCACAGTTCATGTGACTCCCATGGCCCGCCTTCACATGAGATCTGCTCAATGGACCCTAGCCTCCCAGTGGTATCAGGCCGCTGGGGGTCTAGAGGACGTGATCCACCTGTCCACGAGTTTTCTCGAATCCCTGTTTTGGTGCACGATTTGCTCCAATTTGACTCTGGGACGTCCCTTCCAAATTCCTCAGCCACAAAAAGTGCTGACCACGGATGCGTCTCTCCTGGGATGGGGAGCTCATGTCGATGGGCTTCACACCCAAGGAAGTTGGTCCCTCCAAGAACGCGATCTACAGATCAATCTTCTGGAGTTGCGAGCGATCTGGAACGCTCTGAAGGCTTTCAGAGATCGGCTGTCCCACCAAATTATCCAAATTCAGACAGACAATCAGGTTGCCATGTACTATGTCAACAAGCAGGGGGGCACCGGATCTCGCCCCCTGTGTCAGGAAGCCGTCAGCATGTGGCTCTGGGCTCGCCGTCAGGGCATGGTGCTCCAAGCCACATATCTGGCAGGCGTAAACAACAGTCTGGCCGACAGGTTGAGCAGGATTATGCAACCTCACGAGTGGTCGCTCAATTCCCATGTGGTGCGTCAGATCTTCCAGGCGTGGGGCACCCCCCTGGTGGATCTCTTCGCATCTCAAGTGAACCACAAGGTCCCTCAGTTCTGTTCCAGGCTTCAGGCCCACGGCAGACTGGCGTCGGATGCCTTCCTCCTGGATTGGGGGGAAGGTCTGCTGTATGCTTATCCTCCCATACCTCTGGTGGGGAAGACTTTGTTGAAACTCAAGCAAGACCGAGGCACCATGATTCTGATTGCTCCCTTTTGGCCGCGTCAGATCTGGTTCCCTCTTCTTCTGGAGTTATCCTCCGAAGAACCGTGGAGATTGGAGTGTTTTCCGACCCTCATCACGCAGGACGACGGGGCTCTTCTGCATCCCAACCTCCAGTCCCTGGCTCTCACGGCCTGGATGTTGAGGGCGTAGACTTTGCCTCTTTGGGTCTGCCAGAGGGTGTCTCCCGCATCTTGCTTGCTTCCAGGAAAGACTCCACTAAGAGAAGTTACTTCTTTCATTGGAGGAGGTTTGCCGTCTGGTGTGACAGCAAGGCCCTAGATCCTTGCTCTTGTCCTACACAGACCCTGCTTGAATACCTTCTGCACTTGTCTGAGTCTGGTCTGAAGACCAACTCCGTACGGGTTCACCTTAGTGCAATCAGTGCATACCATTACCAAGTGGAAGGTAAGCCGATCTCAGGACAGCCTTTAGTTGTTCGCTTCATGAGAGGTTTGCTTTTGTCAAAGCCCCCTGTCAAGCCTCCTACAGTGTCATGGGATCTCAATGTCGTTCTCACCCAGCTGATGAAACCTCCTTTTGAGCCACTGAATTCCTGCCATCCGAAGTACTTGACCTGGAAGGTCATTTTCTTGGTGGCAGTTACTTCGGCTCGTAGAGTCAGTGAGCTTCAGGCCCTGGTAGCCCAGGCCCCTTACACCAAATTTCATCACAACAGAGTAGTCCTCCGCACTCACCCTAAGTTTCTGCCAAAGGTCGTGTCGGAGTTCCATCTGAACCAGTCAATTGTCTTGCCAACATTCTTTCCCCGTCCTCATTCCTGCCCTGCTGAACGTCAGCTGCACACATTGGACTGCAAGAGAGCATTGGCCTTCTACCTGGAGCGGACACAGCCCACCAGACAGTCCGCCCAATTGTTTGTTTCTTTTGACCCCAATAGGAGGGGAGTGGCTGTAGGGAAACGCACCATATCCAATTGGCTAGCAGATTGCATTTCCTTCACTTACGCCCAGGCGGGGCTGGCTCTTGAGGGTCATGTCACGGCTCATAATGTTAGAGCCATGGCTGCGTCGGTAGCCCACTTGAAGTCAGCCTCCATTGAAGAAATTTGCAAAGCTGCGACGTGGTCATCTGTCCACACATTCACATCTCATTACTGCCTGCAGCAGGATACCCGACGCGACAGTCGGTTCGGGCAGTCAGTTCTTCAGAACCTGTTTGGGCTTTAGGATCCAACTCCACCCCCCTAGGCCCATGTTTTTTCTGTTCCAGGCTACACTCTCAGTTAGTTGGATAAATTGTTAGGTCAATCTCAGTTATGTCCTCGCCGTTGCGAGGCCCAATTGACCATGTTTGTTGTTTTGAGTGAGCCTGGGGGCTAGGGATACCCCATCAGTGAGAACAAGCAGCCTGCTTGTCCTCGGAGAAAGCGAATGCTACATACCTGTAGAAGGTATTCTCCGAGGACAGCAGGCTGATTGTTCTCACCAACCCGCCCGCCTCCCCTTTGGAGTTGTGTCTTCCCTTGAAGTGTATTGTCTTGCTACATACTGGACTGGCCGGCTCGAGCCGGTTTCGGGCGGGAAGACGGCCGCGCATGCGCGGTGCGCGCGGGCGCGCGAGGGCTAGCAAAGGACTTTGCTAGTGAAGTTTCCGATTGGAGGGGCTGCCGTGGACGTCACCCATCAGTGAGAACAATCAGCCTGCTGTCCTCGGAGAATACCTTCTACAGGTATGTAGCATTCGCTTTCTCCGAGGACAGCAGGCTGATTGTTCTCACAAACCCGCCCGCCTCCCCTTTGGAGTTGTGTCTTCCCTTGAAGTGTATTGTCTTGCTACATACTGGACTGGCCGGCTCGAGCCGGTTTCGGGCGGGAAGACGGCCGCGCATGCGCGGTGCGCGGGGGCGCGCGAGGACTAGCAAAGGACTTTGCTAGTGAAGTTTCCGATTGGAGGGGCTGCCGTGGACGTCACCCATCAGTGAGAACAATCAGCCTGCTGTCCTCGGAGAATACCTTCTACAGGTATGTAGCATTCGCTTTCCCATTCCCACCAGTTCTTGCTTTCCGACAGCCACCCAACTTAAAACACAAGCTAATCAGAAGTAAGCTCCCAACAGAGACTCAAAAAGAAGAGAATGGAACACATCCTTGCAATATATCCAGCTGCAAACTATGCCAAAACGTTTCACAGGACCCCACAGTCATTCACAAAGGAAAAATATTCAACATAAAGGAATCCTTTACATGCTCATCTTCCAATGGTGGTATACATCATTCAGTGTAAAAAATGTGATGAAGGATGCTATATTGGAGAAACAAGCCAGATGCTAAAGACAAGATTTAATTTACATAGACATCACATGAAAAATGCCAGTGCCAGACAGGATTCCACCCCTGTGGGGCAGCACTTTACAAAAGCAGAACACTGTACCAGTGATTTCATAGTAAGAATCCTGAAAGGTAACTTTAAAACAATACAGGAACGTAAGACCTTTGAAGTCAGAATGATTAAATATTTTGACACCCACCAGACAGGACTTAAAGATCTGGGTTTTCTAGCCCATTATAAACCATAAAGTTGTATTGCTCTGTTTGTCACCCTTCTCTCACCTATCCACCCCCATCCTGTTAGACTGTCACTGAAATGCTTTGATCTTCCCATGCATTTCTCTTGGTCTCTCACCTATCCACCCCCATCCTGTTAGACTGTCACTGAAATGCTTTGATGTTTCACTTATATATACTGTCATCTACCAACACTTGCTTATTTCCGATCTGATGAAGAAGGGCAACCTTCGAAAGCTAATCAAGAAATATATTAAGTTATGTGCAATAAAAAAGGTATCATCTTATTTTGTTTTCCATGTTTTATTTTGTTTTATTTCTATTGATGACCTTTAAAAGTGGACTAACACGGCTACCACACCTCTCTATCTCTAGAGAAAGTTTCAGTTTAAAACAATGGGGAAAAGGATCATACACTATGTAAACTACTTAATAATGCTTGCTTTTCTCCCTTCCCCCCCCCCCCCCCTAAGACTGAGCTAGGCCCTGCTGTGCCTTCTAGAAGCTATCAGTTAACCCTTTAGTGTCCAGTGTTCCCGTAATAAGCCATATGGGAACAGATGGAAACATTGGTCACTAAAGGGTTAATGCTGTGGCCAAAGGTTCAAGTTTTAAAACTATGGAGGAAAGGGTATGTAGAGTAGTTAATGAAGTTAGATTTTTTTAAAATTCTGTCTTTATCAATAATCTACAATTCCTCTTTTAAACCTCAATCTTTAATTTACCAAAGCACAGAGCAAAATAATCACTTATCCAGAGAAATGTCCTCTTCCATATCATCATGCTGATCAATCCATAGACTGGTGGGTTGTGTCCATCTACCAGCAGGTGGAGATAGAGAGCAATCCTTTTGCCTCCCTATATGTGGTCATGTGCTGCCGGAAACTCCCCAGTATATTCTCTATCTCAGCAGGTGGTGGTCACACACAGCAGCAGCTCTGGCTAGGCCTCCAAGCCTAATTTTTAGGTTTTGTTGAGTGCCTGGGGTTGAGGGCTCTTCTTGAGCAAGTGCAAACCTGGTGGCGCCAGGTCCCTCCTTTTCTCCCCCCTCCCGCTGGCTCCGTTAAAAAAAAAAAAAAAAATTTTTGGACGTCCTTAAAGGCGTTTATTTCGACGTTTATTTAAACGTTTATTGCAGCTACTCACTGGGACACCAGGTCGTTACAGCTCGGAGCGAGAAGCAGGTAATTTTTACCTTTTTATAGCGGGCAGGGGGTTCCCCGATCGATCTCCACGTGGCCTATGGTGTCGGAGGGCGAGGGCGCGAAGAATCGCTCCCCGGACCGCGTGTGCGCTTCTAGCGGGGATGCGGGGGTCTTAAAGTCTGATTCGCCCTTGTTGGGTGTCAGTTCGGAGGCCGGTCAGTGTCCCGGGTCTTCCTCCGGTGCGGCGGTTTTTCCCACCATAAACGCCCATCCCCCGCTACTCGCCTCCGCCATTTTGGCCGGCCACTCTGCTCGGACGGCTTCTTCTTGGGCCGCCCTTGAGCTGGGAGACGTTAATGCCATGGCCGCCCTTGATTTGGGCGACGGCAAAAAAGCGGCTAAAGTTAAGCGCCGTTCTTCCCGCGCGGCTCCTTCGCGGAGTGTCGCGCCGGACGCCATCTTGGATGCGCAGCATGGTTCTCCCCCGCTCTTGCGAGCGCTGGTTGAGGGTGCGTCTAGGGCTGTGGCCCAGGCTGCTGAATTGCACAGTTTGGGGGGTTTCTCCCCCGAGTTTATTTTGCTGCTGCATCAGGCCTTCCTTATGCAGAACGCTGCCCCTTCTCCCTGTCCGATAAATGGGTTGAGGCCCCCGGAAGTAAACACCCTCGGGTGGATTCCCAGGCCTTAGAGGACGCTGTTTCCTCTGATGTAGATGAGGGCAGCGTATCTGAGTTCTCCCAACGGTCCTTTGGGGATTCCTTGGAGGAGACGGATTCCCGCTTGGATGGAGCGGATGACCCCTCTGCAGCATGGATCTTTCGCTCAGAGGATTTGCCCAACCTGTTAATGCAGGCCATGAGCATTTTGAAGATTTCCTCTCCGGAGGACGTCTCTCCCTCAGCCCCTGTTTGCTCCGCCTTTATGCTGGGGATGAAGCGCCCGCCTAGAACCTTCCACGTGCATGATGCCATGCACACCTTAATTTCGGCTCAATGGGATGTCCCGGAAGCGAGCCTCAAAGTGGCTAGGGCTATGTCCCGCCTCTATCCTTTGCCTGAAAGTGAACGTGAGGCCTTTCTTTGGCCTACCGTGGATTCTTTAATCACTGCGGTGACTAAGAAAACGGCGTTGCTGGTGGAAGGTGGCACGGCCCTAAAGGACGCCCAAGACAGAAGATTGGAGGCGGCCTTAAGGTCGTCCTTCGAGGCGGCTGCCTTAAGTTTGCAGGCCTTAGTTTGCGGCTTCTATGTGGCCAGGGCGTGCCTGACGATTGTGCAGCGGGCTTCCCCCTCGGATCCTTCCTTGAGGGCTGATTGGCCGGCCCTGGAATCGGGCTTGGCTTATTTGGCAGACTTACTGTATGATGTCTTGAGAGCCTCGGCTAAAGGTATGGCTCAGACAGTCTCTGCGTGGCGGTGGCTTTGGCTGAAACACTGGTCTGCTGACCACGCCTGTAAGTCCCGCCTGGCTAAGTTGCCTTTTAAAGGCAAGCTGCTCTTTGGGGTCGAGCTGGACAAAATCGTGACCGATCTCGGCACGTCTAAGGGCAAGAGGTTACCAGAGGTCAGGGCTCGGGCCAGTGCTCGCCCCGGTATCTCCAGAGGACGGTTTCAGGAAGCCCGTCGGTACCGCCCGGGCAAGTCGGGCTCCTCTGCCCCCTCTTCCTTCAAGAGGATTTTCTCCCCCAAGCAGCATTCCTTTCGCAGAGACCGCCGTCCCGGAGGGGCGCCCTCCGGTCCTCCCCCAGGGTCTCGTACCCAATGACGGGGTCCTGGTCCATGGCCCAGTGCAGATTGGAGGACGCCTGTCCTCGTTTCTGGGCGAGTGGACCAGAGTAACTTCAGACGCTTGGGTGCTGGAAGTCATCAGAGACAGCTACAAGCTAGAGTTCTGCCGACCCTTAAGAGACGGGTTTGTACTCTCTCCCTGCAAGTCTCCGGTCAAAGCTGTGGCAGTGCAGCAGACCTTGGACAATCTGATCCGCCTGGGTGCGGTCATTCCGGTGCCAGAAAATCAGCTTGGCAAGGGACGTTACTCCATTTACTTTGTGGTACCAAAGAAAGGAGGTTCTGTCCGGCCTATCCTCGACCTCAAAGGGGTCAATCGGGCCTTGAAAGTGCGGCACTTTCGCATGGAGACTCTCCGCTCTGTTATAGCGGCAGTGAAGGCAGGGGAGTTCTTGGCTTCCTTGGACACCAAGGAAGCGTACCTGCATATTCCCATCTGGTCTCCTCATCAACGCTTTCTGCGTTTTGCAGTCCTGGGCCGACACTTCCAGTTCAGAGCCCTCCCTTTCGGGTTGGCTACTGCTCCGCGGACCTTCTCCAAAGTAATGGTGGTCATCGCGGCCTTCCTGCGAAAGGAAGGAGTACAAGTCCATCCTTATCTGGACGACTGGTTGATCCGAGCCCCCTCTTATGCAGAGTGCGGCAAAGCTGTGGACCGGGTGATTGCTCTTTTGAGCTCCCTGGGGTGAATCATCAACTGGGAGTAGAGCCAGCTGCGCCCGACTCAGTCCCTGGAGTATCTGGGAGTTCGAGTCGACACCCAAGTGGGCAGAGTGTTCCTGCCAGACAATCGGATTGTCAAACTTCAGGCTCAGGTGGACCAGTTCCTAGTAGCCTCTCCTCTTCGGGCTTGGGACTATGTGCAGCTGTTGGGCTCTATGACGGCCACGATGGAAGTAGTGCCCTGGGCCAGGGCTCATATGAGACCACTACAACACTCTCTGCTGCAGCGCTGGACTCCGGTGTCAGAGGATTATGCTGTGCGCCTTCCCTTGGACCCATCAGTGCGCAAGGCGCTGAGCTGGTGGCTGCAGACAGACAAGTTGTCTGCAGGAATGCCTCTGGATTGTCGTCACGACGGACGCCTCTTTGTCGGGCTGGGGAGCCCACTGCTTGGGAAGGACAGCGCAGGGGCTCTGGTCTCCTGCAGAGGCAAAGTGGTCTATCAACCTCCTGGAACTCAGAGCCATTCGGTTGGCGCTTTTGGAGTTCCTCCCGGTACTGGCGTTGAAGCCAGTACGGGTCCTGTCGGACAATGCCACGGCTGTGGCCTATGTCAACCGCCAGGGAGGTACCAAGAGCGCCCCTCTAGCCAAGGAGGCCATGAATCTATGCCAGTGGGCGGAAGCGAACCTGGAACAGCTGTCAGCTGCCCACATTGCCGGAGTCATGAATGTCAAGGCGGACTTTCTCAGTCGCCATACCTTGGATCCTGGAGAGTGGCAGCTATCTGCTCAGGCGTTCTTGGACATTACGAAGCGCTGGGGCCAGCCGAGCCTAGATCTGATGGCGTCATCGGCCAATTGCCAAGTGCCGCGCTTCTTCAGCAGAGGACGGGACCCTCGATCTCTGGGAGTAGATGCTCTTCTCCAACAGTGGCCGACACAAGAACTTCTCTATGTGTTCCCGCCCTGGCCCATGTTGGGCAGGGTACTAGACCGGGTGGCAAAGCATCCGGGCCGGATAATCCTGGTAGGTCCGGATTGGCCCAGACGTCCCTGGTATGCGGACTTGATCAGGCTCTCAGTGGACGACCCTCTGCGGCTGCCAGTGGAGCAGGGCCTGTTGCATCAGGGTCCCGTGGTGATGGAGGATCCCTCCCCCTTTGGTCTTACGGCCTGGCTATTGAGCGGCAGCGTCTGAGGAAGAAGGGCTTCTCAGACAAGGTCATCGCCACTATGCTGAGAGCAAGGAAGCGCTCTACTTCTACTGCTTACGCCAGGGTTTGGCGTACCTTTGCAGCATGGTGTGGAGCAGGCTCACTTTCTCCCTTCACTGCTCCAATTTCTTCAGTGCTGGCGTTCCTGCAAGAAGGTCTGGAGAAAGGCCTGTCGCTCAGTTCCCTTAAAGTCCAGGTAGCGGCTCTGGCTTGCTTCAGGGGCCGCCTGAAGGGTGCTTCCCTGGCTTTGCAGCCAGATGTGGTACGTTTTCTCAAGGGAGTTAATCACCTGCACCCTCCTCTGCAATCAGTGGTGCCTGCGTGGAATCTCAACCTGGTGCTAAGAGCCTTGCAGAAGCCGCCTTTTGAACCCTTGTCGAGGGCATCTCTGAAAGACCTGACGTTGAAAGCAGTCTTTTTGGTGGCTATCACTTTAGCCAGAAGAGTTTCCGAGCTCCAGGCACTCACTCTCATGTCGAGAGCCTTTTCTGCAGTTCACTGAGGCAGGAGTGACTATTCGCACAGTGCCTTCCTTCCTGCCCAAGATTGTTTCTCGCTTCCATGTGAATCAGCAGCTCTGTCTCCCCTCCTTTCGTAGGGAGGACTACCCAGAGGAATACTCTGCTCTCAAATATCTGGATGTGAGACGAGTCATCATCCGATACTTGGAAGTGACCAATGATTTCCGGAAATCGGATCATCTGTTTGTCCTGTTTGCAGGTCCTCGTAAGGGTCTGCAGGCTGCTAAGCCTACAGTGGCAAGATGGGTCAAGGAAGCCATTGCAGCGGCTTATGTGGCCGCGGGGAAGGTGCCGCCTATCCAGCTGAAGGCTCACTCCACTAGAGCTCAGGCGGCCTCGATGGCAGAGGCTGGGTCCGTCTCCTTGGAAGAGATTTGCAAGGCGGCAACTTGGGCATCGGCCCATACCTTCTCCAGGCATTACCGCTTGACTGTGGCTGCTCGGGCGGAGGCCCGGTTTGGAGCTTCAGTGTTGCGGTCAGGGATTTCTATGTCCCGCCCTGGGTGAGTACTGCTTCGGTACATCCCACCAGTCTATGGATTGATCAGCATGATGATATGGAAGGTAAAATTATGTATCATACCTGATAATTTTCTTTCCATTAATCATAGCTGATCAATCCATAGCCCCTCCCAGATATCTGTATTGTTTATATTCTGGTTGCATTTCAGGTTCAAGTTTAGTCTTCAGTTCCTGTTCAGGAGGACTTCGTGTTCAAGTTTTTCAATGGATTCTTCAAGAGTTGAGACGAATTTGTGTTAAAGTGAGCTGCTGCATTCCTCTCCCCTCCGTTTTACGGGGCTGGATTGAGACTTAAATTCTGCCGGCGCTCCCTCCCGCTTTATGCGGCAGTAGGGCAGCTTTGTGCCCCTCCCGCTTCCGCGGTGTTAGGGTCAGTCAGCTCCTCCCGCGGTTGCGGTTGCAGGATAAGCCAGATCCCCCCGCATCGGCGGGTGTGGTGTCTCCCCCGCTCCGCGGGGATGAGCTGGACGGATTCCCCTCCCCCACTTGTGTGGGGATGAGCTGGGTTAATTCCCCTCCCCCGTTTCGGCGGTGTTGAGCTGGGCAGAGTGTCCCTTTGTGGGTGTAATTCTCTAAGTGCTGAGTCCTGCGGATGGAGCTTGGATATCGACATACTGAGGAGTTTCCGGCAGCACATGACCACATATAGTGAGGCAAAAGGATTGCTCTCTATCTCCACCTGCTGGTAGATGGACACAACCCACCAGTCTATGGATTGATCAGCTATGATTAATGGAAAGAAAATTATCAGGTATGATACATATTTTTACCTTCTCTCAGAACTTCTCACATAATCCATCAGAGCCTCCATTCTGGGGTCTCCTCTTTGGTCGAGCCTGCTTACTTTACACAGCGGGAAAAAAGAAGAGTTGTAGGTAAGAAAACATCAGAGTCTGAGTTTTTATGCACTGCAGTAGGTTCCCCTATATCTGCTTTGGCAATAGCATATTGGAGAATTCCAGATAGTAGCAGCTTCTTACACCAGTGATGTTGCTGGCATAGTAAGTTCCTCTACTTCCATCTGTTAGTAGGAAAGAGACACAACCCCTTGTTGGGACTGATATGGCAAAACTCAAGGAAGGGAAATTAACTAATATGGCGTAGTTCCACATGTGTAAATAGTGCCTAACACTTCCAAAGTCACCTCCTATATCCGCTAACCTGTAATCCATTGTAAGTAGAGAAACAGAGAAAAATGAAGGTGGATAAATCCTGTCTGCCCCTTCCATTTTATCTACTGTCCCTATCACTCCCTTAGAGATCCTATGTACTTGTCCCAAGCTCTCTTGAATTCAGACACTGTTTTCATCTGTTCCACTGGGAACCCATTTGACAAATTGACCACCCTTTTTGCTTACCTCTGTGTCTATCCCCTTTCACCTTAATCCTGTGGCCCCCTCGTTCCAGAGCTTCCTTTCAATTGAAAGAGACTTTCCTCCTGTGCATTTATGCTGCGTAGTTATTTAAATATCTCTATTTTATCTCCTCTTTTCCGTCTTTGTTCCAAAGTATACATATTGATATCTTTGTCTGTCCCCATATGCAATGTGACAAAGTCCACTGACTATTTTAGTAGCCGCCCTCTGGACAGACTCCATCTTATTTATATCTTTTTGAAGGTGCAGTCTCCAGAATTGTACACAGTATTCTAAATGAGGTCTCACCAGAGCCTTATATAGGGGAATCGCCTCCTTTCTCCAACTGGCCATTCCTCTCCCTATGCACTCAAGCATCCTTCTAGCTATCACCACCGCCTTTTCTATCTGCATCCTTCTAGCTATCATCACTGCCTTTTCTGTTTGTCCACCTTAAGATCATCACATATGATCACAATCAAGTCCTGCTCCTCTTTTGTGCACAAAAGTTCTTCATCCTCTGAACTGTACTTTCCCTTGTTTTTTTGCAGCCCAAATGCATGATCCTGCATTTTTTAGCATTATATCTTAGATGCCAAATTCCAGACTATTCCTAAAGCATGGCTAGGTCCTTCCTCTTGTTATCCACACCATCAGGGGTGTCTACCGTATTGTGGGTTTTGGTATCATCTGCAAAGAGGCAAATCTTACCAGACAGCCCTTCAGCAATATCACTTACAAAATTTATAAAGAAAAAAACCTTGTGGCACTGATAACATCCTTTTCCTCAAAGTGAGCTCCGTTTACCACTACCCTCTGTCGCTTTCCACTCAACCAACTCCTAACCCAGTCGGTTGCTTTAGGGCCCATACCAAGGGCACTCAGTTTATTTATTAGTCATCTATGTGGAACTGTGTCAAAGACTTTGATAAAATCTAAATACACCACATCTAGTACTCTTCCTCAATCCAACTCTGCTTTGAAAGCATTTCAATTAATTTACTTATTGGAGACATCAAACGTTCTTGCCTGTAGTTCCCAACTTCTTCCTTCTGCCTTTGTCCAGAGGGACCACATCTGCTCTTCAGTCCTCTGGGACCACTCTCAACTCTAGAGAAGCATTGAAAAGGTCAGCCAGCAGAGTCGCTAGTACTTTCCTAATTTCATTTAGTACCCTTGGATGTATGCCATCCAGCCCCATTGTTTTGTCCACCTTTATTTTAGCCAGCTCCTCGCGAACACAGTCCTCTGAATATTGTTCAGGGACTACCACCCCTATGTTCCTATTTGTGTTTGTCTTCAGCGGTCCTGCTTCTGGCCCTTCAGCTGTGAACACAGAATAGAAATATTTGTTAAGCAATTCCATGTTATCTTTATTTTATTTATTTTCAGCATTTGACATATTCCTCCCCTTCATCTTTGGGTCTCGCAATGCTACTTTTGCACTTCCTCCTATCATTAATGTATCTTAAAAAAAAAAAAAAAAAAGGTAAGTCTTTTCCCCTCATTTTATTGTATTGGCTATTTTGTTTTCCATTTATATCTTTGCTTTCCTGACTACTCTACCACATTCACTTAACATTTCCATATATTGTCTCTTGTCTTCCTCTTTTTGCAATCTCTTGTAGTGTATGAAAGCTAACCTCTTTTTCCTTACCTTTTCAGCTACTACCTTTGAGAAGCAACGCAACCTTCTTTTCTTCTTATTTTTATTTACTTTTCTTGTAAAAAGATTTGTTACCCTTACAATAATTCCTTTCAGTTTTGACCACTGCTTTCCAACTTCTTTCAGATTTTCCCATCCAGACAGCAATTCCTTGAGATAATCCCCCATCTGAGCAAAGTTAAGTTTGTTTTTTTATTTTTTATTTTTTTAAATTCTATAACCCTCACTTTTGAATGAACCCTCTTCACGCCTCTCTTAATATTAAACTACACTATCCAGTGATCACTGGTTACTAGATGGTCACCCACTATAACACTCTGCCCATTAGTAAACACTAAGTCCAGTTCATCTAGATCTTACTTTTTGGGTTCGTTTATATTTTCGGATGACAAATGTGCATAGACTAAAAACTCACATAAAGGTAAGTTTACTAAGGAACTTGGGTAGACCACTGGTGGCTCAGGCAATTAACCCCTAATTACTACCACTTTACCATAAGCCCCACAACATATCCCACTATGGCCTGTATTAGATTATGGTTTTTCTACTGCATGATAATACTATGGATAATGGGGTTCAAGCCACTTCCATCAACAAATGGAACAAAATCCCCATACTTATTACAGCAAAAAGATGCCCCCTAACAACTGGAAAGACCAAACTATAAAACTCAAAACAAACCAGAGATCAACACCCTAACCAATACCAAAAAATAAGCAAAATAACAATCACAATGGCCACAACATCAAAAAAAGATAGAACTCTCATACATTTACAGACTTAAGTATACCAACATCAACATTGATACATATGTACCCATTCCTATAGGTTGCATGAATGCAAGATCAGCGATTAACAAGTCAACCATAATTAGAGACTGTTTTGAAACTGAGCAAGTAGTTATACTAGTCATAACAGGAACGTGGCTGAAAATGCGGGATGACCCACTACTGTTTGTCTTATGTCCTCTGGGATATAAAATAACGCATCAACAGAAAGAAAGGAGGTGGGGTCACCTTAATATACAAATCCTTCTTTACAGTAGAAACCATAGCTGAACAAATATGGCATGCAAAATCAGAGACTCAACATTAACTGATCAATTATGCGGTATACTTTCCTACCGTCCACCTTGAAGATAGTCCAGTGCCCAAGACGACGTCATGGACTTCATATCAAACTTATGCACAAACTACTTGAATGTCCTTCTATTAGGTGATATCAATCTACACCTACACAAGCAACAAGACGCCAACACTAGGCTTTTAACAATCTTCCTTAACCAATGGAACTTCAAAACTGCACCAGTCACCTTATCTCATATAAAAGGTCACTAGTAGCTTATCAACACTTAGCCAGTAACAGCCATATAATAGGGAATTATAAGTGGGCAGAGGTGCCATGGTCAGGCCATAACAAACTCACCTTCACATGGCTTCTGGGCAACAGCAATGACAAAACAATTATAATACCTACCATCATTCACGTCATGAGACACTTGGATGAACTAAGTGGAAACACACTAAATGAAATAGCACCACTTAAAATGAAAACTAAGAGGAAATGACAACCGTTCAACTGGGTCAATAAGGAGCTATTAGAGATTGAAGAAAAGACTAGACGAATTTCATATTTAATATAAAAAGTAGTTTATGAACTGAATATCAATCATATTCAGGAAGCATTTCTTGATAAGCAATATATAAGTCAGAATGAATGATTAAAAACAAAGCAATGTACAGCAGAGAGAGAAATCAGAGTGCTTAAAGCAATGCTATAGACAGACAAAGAAAAATTCAAAAATGCTTGCTTCCTCTTTGTTTCCCTCTAGTTTTATACCGGGCCTCTGACTAATTCTCTCATACAACATTCCTGTGCAAGTCTCTGAATACCACAAACTGTTAATCATGTGCAGAACATCTGCTTTCTATTACCCCCCTACCTTTTAGCCCACAGACTTTCTGGAGCCTGCCTTTGGCTAATGTGTTGCCACATTCTTTTCATGCCTCAGGAGGGTTAGTGTTAAAACAGCTTGTTGTAATCATGGAGCCTTCCACTCCGCATTTTTCATACTTTTATTCAACAAATCTTTCTTTTGTTCAACAAATCCTCCCTTTTGAGGCCGGGTATTCCAGGACTCAAACATCTGTTTTAGCTCCAGTCTGTATCCTTACCTCCCTTCTAAATTTCCTCCCCCCTTGTTTGTGGCATTCAGTTTCTGCACGCTTTTTCAATATTTTTGGCTGACATATTAAAGTTCTATTTATTCTGAATTTCAGTTATCATTGTTATTTTAAAAACATCCTGGCACATCTTTGCAAACATGCTAATACATGTTGCATTAAACAGATTCAATTGTACTAGGGTACAAAATTTATATTTCTTTTGAATACAGACAGTGAGCTTCATCAAAGGGGAATACACTGTCATTCTTATGTTTCATATAAGAACAATTATAAGGATAATGCCCAATTGCATTAGTTAATGTGGCATTAAAAATTACACAAATTAAAAGCATAACATTCATTGAATCAGTTGTTACAACATTCTGCATGTAAGTGCACTTTATCAGGGGAATGTGTTCAGTTGTCATACTATTAATCAGACACCAAAATGATGTCTGTGGATACTTGTCCGTAAGCAAGGCTTGCTTATAAATAGTCTCATTTGTCCAATGAAGGTTTTCATCATCTCTTACACAGGTATTATTGGGATCACAGTCATGGTGCCCACTCAATTTTATCATTGTAGTCCCATTCATCATAGCTGGCAAGGACAAGGATGATGTCAATCAGTGGGCACATATGATATAATCAGTCAAATTCAACATTTTGGCCGCTGCAACAAGTCTATTATCATATATGTTCATTGTCCATTAACAAACAACAACATCCCAATACCATCATGTTTAGGGACATGATGTTTGTTTATTCTTTGTCCATTTCAATGTTATTAATTCGTCGAATATCTGCTAAATGTATCCAAGAAGTATGACCTTCCAGACGGGCAGCGGTCTGAGTAAGGGCCGTGATAGCAAAAGGCCCTACATACACAGGATCTTTCCATGTTTTATGTGTAAAGTTCTTTCGCAGTACTAGATCACCTACTTTAAAAGCACAAACATCATTAGTAGTCCCTGCCTGTGATGCTACATTTGTTCGGATCATATCACTTGTCAGGTTCAACATAGGTTGTAGCTTTTGCCAGTACTGAGCTGTGCTATCAGTACTTGCTGTCTGCATCGGGAAGAAATGACGTCCTGTCTGAATTTGGAATGGGGTCAATTTAGTACGCCCATTAGGTTGGGCCCTTATAACCATCAAAGCTAATGGTAACAAATCAAGCCAGGTATATGGTTTACCTGCTGTTTCCTTGTTTAAAGCCTTCAGTAATACTCTCAATTTAGTTTTTAAAATACCATTGTAGCGTTCCACCAAACCATTGGAGGTGGGGCGATACACTGATACTTTTCTGTGTGTTAAACCCATAATCGTTTCCATTTCTTTCAAAACACTGTTATTAAAATGTGTCCCGTTATCAGAAATTATTCTAGATGGACACCCATGTCTTGGCATAATATGAGTTACCAGGCATTGTACCACTTCATGTGCTGTCTCCCTTTTACATGGAAATGCTTCTACCCACCTTGAAAAAGCATCCACCCAAACTAACAAATACCTTTTTCCCTGCACTGGAATAATCATATCAGTGAAATCAATATACCATTCTTTTGCTGGGCCTTCTGGTATTGGAAGTGTCCCAGGTGATATTTTAGGACCTCGCTTAGGTATGTTAATATTGCATACCATGCAATTCTGCACAACCTGTTGAACCAAGTTATCAATTTTCAAAGTCCAAAATCTTTGTTCAAACTGTTGCTTCATTGTTTCCTTATTCCAATGCATGGTTGCATGCCACTCAGCCAATACCTTAATCGCCTGGCTCATTGGCATGCAAGGTAATCCTTCTTCTGCATTAAACCATTCACTTCCCAATTTCATACATCCTCTCTTCAACCATTTTTCACTTTCCTGTCCCTCTGGCTGCCACATTTCAATCTTATCTACATTCGTAAGTGGCCCTTCCTGTGTCTGTCTAGTATTATACAAAATCTTTTCACTTTGCTTAACCACCTCCGTTGCTGCTGCATCAGCCATTGCATTACCTAGTGCCTCAAAGGTTGACTTTTCAGTGTGGGCCGGGGTCCACACAACTGCAGTTTTTCTACCTTCACGTTCCCTTCTTGCCAAAATTTCAAACAGCAATTTCCAATATGTGTAATGTTGTAAATTTTTACCTGCACTGGTTATCATCCCCCTACGCTGCCATTTTAATATATGATACTGTAGTGAACTTGCAATGTAACCACTATCAGTATATATAGTGACATTTTGAGTCATATCAGTGTGTTGTAAGGCCGTAATAACGGCTAAAAGTTCAGCATGCTGTGCAGTATGATCAGGAGGGGTTTTATATTGTACTTGCATTATCTTTCTTAGATTCTCATCTACCTGCACGCAGGCAAAGCCTGCAACAGTCCTTTCACAAGCTCCATCTGTAAACCATATTAATCCATCAGATAAGGGTTCAAAAGTAAGACAGTGAAATGTAGGGATTTCTATAGTATCGATCTCACCCTCTAGATTGACAGGAAAAAGCAGATCTATCTTATTTCTCTGTTCTTTAGTTAATGGTATTATTCTTATATCTTGTCCTAAAAGTACTGCTTGATATTTTCCAAATCTAGTGGCTGTCAATGCAGTCTGGCTAGGGCTCAACAGTGTTTTAATCGTGTGGTTGGTATGTATTACAATAGGAACAAAAGGCATTTGTGCTCTCCATTTACCTACTGCAGCCACTATAGCTGTCAGTAACTTTGGTATTTCTTTCATTCCCTTTTCCACATGATTAAAAGAGCCTGACAAAAAAGCTACTGGTGCATTTACTTCATTGTTTTGATTAATCATAGCTGCCCAACTATTTCCCATGTCTTTTACCCATAGATGCACAGGTGATTGGATATCTATTACTGCTAACGGTCCTGGGGATAACAAATCCCTCACAATCTTAGCCAATATTATCTTATCCTGCTCTTCCAATACAATTAATGTATTCTTTGGTGTGGCTGCGGGCAGTTTCAAATGTTTATAAAGTCTCATTACTTTTTGTGTATAATTTGGTATCCATTGTCTGCAGTAATTTAACATTCCCAAAACAGCACGTAACTGGGTAACTGTTTGCGGTACCGGGGTTTCATTTAAAATAGATATAATTGAAGGTCACGTGATGTCGTGCTAGAGAGGCAGACGTCGGTGGGTGAGGCTCCCGGTCCCGACCGTCGATTCTACCTAAAATAAAGGCAAAAAAACGGATGCCCCGCACATGAAAAGCGGAGAGAACGTTAAAAGATCATCTGGTGTGCCTGGAAGGAGATCGGATCAGCGCCGATGACCACACGTGCGACTCGTAGAGACAAAGAAAAGCTAGCTAAGAGCGGATCCAAGATGGCGGCGAGCAGTGGCGAGGGCCCGACTTCGGTCAGCTCCGCGTGGGTGGCCGAGATCGTGACAGAGGTCACCCAGGCCATAGATGTAACTTTGGATAAAAAGCTACAAACCTTATCCGCCAAGCTTGACAATGTGGACGGCAATGTGGAGGCGCTCAGGGGAGAGTTTACGACGTGCACACAACGTGTCTCTGACTTAGAGGATAAAATGAAACAGCTGGAAACGCTGACGGAGAAGCTGCAAAGCAAAGTGCGAGTTTTAGAAGATAAGGCAGACGACATGGAGAATCGATCCCGAAGGGGAAATCTGAGATTTGTGGGTCTACCCGAATCGCTCCCAGAAGCGGATCTGGGCAAGTTTTTGGAGGACTGGCTGACAACTACTTTAAGGCTATCGCAGAATGGGGGGCCTCTTCGAATTGAAAGAGCACACAGACTGGGGCCTCGTAGAACACCAGAGGATAGACCCAGAGTGGTCATCTGTAAAATCCTAAATTATGCTCACAAGGTGGACATCTTGAGGGCGATTAGAGCAAAGGGGCCTCTGAAATATGAAAATAAAACGGTGCTGTGTTTTCAAGATTTTTCAACAAGAGTGTCAAGTATGCGGAAGGCATACGCGCCGATATGTACAGAGTTACACAAACGCCATATTCAATTTGCATTAATGTATCCTGCCCGATTAAAGTGTTCCAGGAGGGCAAGGCACAGTTTTATGACACTCCAGAATCTGCAAAAATATTCCTTCAGGGACTGTCAGAAAGTGATGCCAGCACAAACCGCCATAATGCAGCCAATTGAAATGGGGAAATACTAGAGGATCTTTGAATTAAAAATCGGAGCGGCGGGTAAAGGAAATAAAATAAGACAATGAGGAAGCATTAGTCTGGAAGACAATAAGTGATGTACATGAAAATTTGGAATACGACCTCAAAATATGGAAGCGTACATTGCCCTGGTGGATTACAAATAGCGACAAAACAGATTCTGCATCTACTCATCAGAAACTTACAAAGACATATCCAAAGATAGAAGTATCATGAAAATGGTGGTAAGAGGCTCAACATGGAGAAAGAAGCCAAAAATTTACTAGAAGGGATGCGATTGGGGATGCTTTCGGAGCGCTTGGCCTTCTGGGGTTCCATGGAAATCTGTGGGGCTCTGGGGGGCTGGGTGCGCTGGAGATATTCCCCTGTGTTAAAAGGACAGAGATGTGATATACTTGTAATATTTGGAAAAGATAAGGACTAGGAAAGTTCTACGTGGTAAACACGTGTCTTTTGAACTGGCATGGTTATGAAAGTATGGATATATGAACAGACACCTGGATAAAAGTACTCACAGATGAAGCATGCTGTGCTTTGTTGGGCAGACGGGGATTAGATAATGAAGTGGGAGGGGGGTCGGGGCTGGGAGATCACTCACACGGGCCTTGTCCATTATAGCTAATGGATAGATGTGGGAGGGAAGGGAAAAGGGGAACAAAGGGGAATCCAGGGAAGGGAACCAGAGGGAGGGCACAAAATGAGTCTGTTTCACCAGATAGAGGTAGGGTTGGAGGGGGGGAGGGGGGGGAGGGGGGGAGAGGGGAGAAGAAAGTCAGAGGGTTTTCCGTGCCAATATGCTGTATGTGATAATGTTTTGTGTTTTTTGTTGTGGTGGGGGGAAGAGAGAAAAGAAATTATGGAAAGAGAAGGGGTCGGGGGCTGGTGGCTGGGACAGCTCTAGACCAACCATAATACGATGGAAAGGAAACAAACATGCAAGGGATGAGATAACATGAGGCTGTTAAAGTTTGTTTCCTGGAATATTAGTGGAGTGTCCTCACCAATTAAAAGGAAAAAAATAATGAGGGATTTGAATAGGCATGGGGCTGATATTGCATTTTTGCAAGAAACGCACCTAACGTCAGCGGAACATCTTAAATTTGGAGGATGGTGGGTGGGACAAATAGCGGAGGTGCCAGCCATAGGTAAGAAGGCGGGCTTACTGATACTGATACGGAAGGGTATAGATGCAGTAATACAACAGACGTGGAAAGATCCACAAGGCAGATATCTGATACTGCAGGTATTACTTAATAAGAGGCCTGTGTTGCTTTGTAATGTATATGGGCCAAATACATACAACCAAAAATGGGTGCGAGGACTAATTGGTAAGATCACTAGTCTAGGGGAGGTGCCACTGATAATGGGCGGAGATTTCAACATGGTACACGATCTCACTCAGGATAAATCCAGGAGACCCCTGAAGGCTAGTAATTGTCTAGATAAAGGTATTGCATTGTTCTGCACTAGATTAGAATTAATAGATGTATGGAGGATCTTGCACCCAGCTGATCGGGACTACACGCACTTATCTAGAGCACATGGCACACAGTCTAGAATAGACTATTGGTTAATATCTAGAGAGATGTTTTCACGAGTAGGGGAAGCGGGCATTGGGCCGTATAGCATATCGGATCATGCATTTATATGGTATACATTAGAATTCGGTGAGATTAAAGATAAACAATATATGTGGCGATTCCCATTACAACTGTATCGGGATCCCCATTATAGAGAACATATATTCAAAAAATGGGAAGAATATCAATTCTATAATGAAGAACATAAGCAACAGCCGATACTATATTGGGAAGCGGCTAAAGCGGTATTGAGAGGGGAGACAATAGCATACTGTTCTTTCCAAAAGAAGATGAGAGATAAGGAAATTATAAGATTAGAGAAGCAGGTGAGAGCTACTAGAATTCAATATGGGAGATACCCCACCTCAGTGAATCGTGCTTTATTACTGACACAACAGACTAGATTGAATGAGCTTCTCCATGAAAGGACAATGAAATCTGTCAAATATTATCAATATCAATTGTTCTTGCATGGTAATAAAGCAGGCAAGCTTATGTCAAGGTTGATAAGGCAGGCAGGAGGATCAAGGATTATTACTCACATAGAAAAGACAACCGGGGAATTGGTGAGAACTGATAAAGAAATAGCTGAAGTATTCAGTAGATATTATCAACACCTGTATGGTAGGACCCAAGAGGAACCCATGGATGGAAATATGTATTTGGATAATTTAACTTTGCCGGAGCTGGGAGAGAGGGAAGTAGGTAATTGAATGAAGATATCACTATAGAAGAAGTAGAACTGGTTGTTAAACAAAGTGCATTATACAAGGCACCAGGGCCAGACGGTTTTAGAGCAGAATTTTATAAGTTGCTTTCGCCCCGGATTCTGCAGACATTGCAAGCATATTTTAAGCAATTTGTGATAGATGGTAAGGCACCACAATCACTTCAAGTGGCCCAGATAGTATTGTTACTGAAAGCAGGGAGAGACCCAAAAAAAAACATCATCATACAGACCAATATCGCTGTTAAATGTCGAATTGAAATTATATGCGAAGATTCTGGCCAATAGGTTGACCAGAGTGTTGCCTAAACTAGTTCTAGAACAGCAAGTGGGATTTGTGGCGGGTCGCACGGTAGCGCATAATATGAGGCAAATAATGCTGTCCATGGAACATGTAGAAGCAACAAAACAGCCATCTTTGTTGGTCAGCTTTGACGCTGAAAAAGCGTTTGACCGTGTACATTGGAACTTTATGTTTACAATCCTTGAGAGATATGGCTTTTCAGGATTATTCTTAGACGCCCTAAAAGTGCTATACCGATCTCCTAGAGCTAGGGTTCAGGTGAATGGCCTGCTATCACCTGAATTTAACATATACCGAGGGACCAGGCAGGGCTGTCCCCTCTCGCCAATGCTTTTTATATTAACAATGGACCCCCTGATTAGAGAAATAATGAACAATGTAGAGATCAAAGGGGTGGAGATAGGGAATCAGATGTTTAAGGTCTCTGCATATGCAGATGATCTGTTAGTACATCTGGTAGACCCCCGGGTGTCCTTTCCGGCGCTCATGGAGTGTTTCAAGGAATATGGCGAATATTCGGGGTTCGCATTGAACCTAGATAAATCTATGGCCATGCCCACGGAACATGCCATGAAAGCGAGCTGGGTAGGATCTTTTCCAGTAAAGTGGGAATACAAATCGTTTAGATATCTGGGAATTCAATTATCGAGGTGCACTTGGAATGTATATAGAATAAACATAGATATCCTCTTGGAACATTGCGGAAGGGTTTTGACATCCTGGCAACAGTTACCTATTTCACTACATGGCAGAGTTCAATTGTTCAATATGGTGCTGTTTCCGAAATGGCTATACATTATACAATTGTTACCCTTTAAGATACTGAAGAAAGATTTAAAGAGATTTCAGAGGCTGATCTCGTGGTTTTGCTGGGCGGGGAAAAAGCCACGTATGCAATTTAAATATCTGGTAGGAGCGTGGAAATATGGTGGAATAGGAATTCCAGATTTATCCCTATATAACTACGCGTGCCTACTTCGACATCTGGGGGACTGGATCTTGGGGGAGGAAAAGTACACGCCCAGGGAGTTTGAGGAGGCATATTATTATCCATGGCACTTCAACTCACTACTGCACTGCCCACAAATATCCTTGCCAAATAGACTCCGACAGAGTAGATTACTTAGAGCAATGAGAGAGACATGGAAATTCTTGACAATGCTGTTGGGAGGACGAGCAGATGTATCAGATCAACTCCCGATACGGGGAAATGTACATTTCCTACCGGGAAGGGACAATAGTAGCTTTGCTAGATGGGCAGCAAGAGGCCTCACTTTGGTACAACATGTGATAGACGAGGAAGGGAAATTCTATAAATGGGGGGCTCTATTGGACACGGGAAAAGTAGAGCATAAAGATTTGATGGCATATCTGCAATTAAGGCACTACATAAGGACTCTGGAGGGAGGGGCCTTGATCCCGTCTTTGGGACTCAATTACGGGGGTTCTTTGACATATTTCAAGACGGGGAACTTTCCATATCAGGGTTGCATAGGGCAATACAAAGGGAGACTGGAGAAAGGACATTTGGGGACCTTGCCGCCAGATGGACTCCAGAAGTGGCAGGGAGACTGGAACCCTTGAAACTAATAAAGAGAATTCCAGAGATTTCGACTAATGCAACCCTGAGGGAATGTCAATTTCGCATTGTACATAGGGCCTACTTCACGCAGGAGAGATTGTTTAAAATAGGAGCAATAGATTCACCTATATGTCAAAAATGTAAAAGAGAGGCTATTCTTTGCTTCACTCCCTATGGGAATGCTCTCAAACAAAACTTTTTTGGACAAAGATATTTGAATATTTAGCACAGCTGACTGGGTGTGTGGTTAGACTTTCACCAAGGGCCATATTGCTAGATTGCTATGAAGATTATCATTTAAGGAAAAAGCGCACAAGCTATTAATGAGAAAAGCAGGAGTTTTAGGGAAGAAAGTGATCTTAGGAGTATGGGTGGGAGATGAGGCCCCATCTTATTGGGTATGGAGAAATAAATTTCATGCCTTAATGGCTTTTGAACACAGATATGCCAAACACATACCCAAGAGGTTGAAGCAATTTCATGAAGTATGGGGAGCATACGTGGACTCTCTGCCACATAGAGCAAGAAGTTTGCTGCTAAATGTGGGTTGAGAAATGTAGGACTAAAAAGAGGACGCTCCAGGAAGGCAAAAACCCCCCCACCCCGCCTTTTTTTTTTTTTTTTTTTGATGGTTTGTGATGTGTTGTAGACCGTAGGGACTGGAGGTTTAATATTGAATAAAATTGATGTGAAGAGATGGCGCTTGGGCGGAATGGGAGGGAGGGAAGGGAATAAGGGGAAAGGCAAAGGATGAGAAATGGAAAACATACTGGACATATTCTAAGATCGGGACATCAAGGGGAGTTTTACATATATATTCATTTTGTTTCCCAACGTAACCTTGAGCCCACCATGGGCTAAATGTTGCCCAGAGGATGGGCGACTGAGGAGGTAGAATGGGAGCTGGAAACTTGAAGATGACTGTGAGCTGAATATACATGCCCCTATATAGTTATGCTTGTTAAATTGTTTTAGTTGATTGAAATGTTTAAAACACACATTGTTTCTAGGGGAAGGAGGGAGGGTGGAGGGAGAGAGGAGAAGAGGACCGGGAATATTGACGCATCTGCAGAATAAGATGTTGTGGGGAGGGGCTAAAATATTAATTTGGATGACAATCAATATGGATCTATACTAATGATGTTTGTGATACAATGCTTTTGTATGCGACAAAGTGAAATTGTATATTTGTTTTGAAATATGTCATCAATAAAAAATTGTTAAACTTTAAAATAGATATAATTCCGGTATAATGACCTTATGTTCTGCTGAAACATTTTGTCCTAAAAAGGTGACAGTAGACTGAGCTATAACACATTTTTCCCTGTTACATTTATATCCTAACTCTCCTAATAACACAAATAATTTTGTAGTCCAATCTAGGCATTCTGCTTCAGTCTCAGCAGACAGTAGAATATCATCTACATAGACAAACAATGACACCGTGTCAGGCAATTGACTCCTGAAATCCTTTAAATCCATCATCAGTTGTTTTGAGAATACCGATGGACTATCAGTAAAGCCTTGAGGCATCCTAGTCCACCTGTATGCCTCATTCTGTACTATAAATGACGTCAAATCCCTAGACTCTGGATGAAGAGGTATTGAAAAGAATGCATTAGACAAGTCAATAACAGTGTTATATGCATATATATTCTGAGTGTGCAAAAGTGTAGCAGGATTTGCACAAATCGGAAATTGATTTTTTGTAACCTCATTTAGCTCTCTTAAATCATGTACTATCCTTACATTGTTTTCCCCTTTCGGGACTGGAAACAATGGGGTATTATACGGGGATACTGAAGGTTCAATAATACCACATTTCAATAATTTATCAATGTGCTCCAGGGTTTTGGATACTAATTTAGGTCGTATGGGGTAAGGGTCTTGCTTCGGCCCCTTTGCTCCTTCTATTAATTCTATCTTATGGGGTTTTGCATTTACAGCTAGTCCATATGGTGAATCACTTGTACTCCAAATATGTTGTGGTAATTCTTCCATAACCCTTACTTTATTTTCATTATTCAAACTGTTGGACCATAGTGAGCAAACTTGGTATTTCTTTATTTCCAAAATCTAAACACAATCCTAATTGAGACAATAAGTCTCTACCACACAAATTTACTGGGCAATCAGGTGCCACTAAGAAGGGTACCACAGCCTCCCTTGAACCGTGCGGTTGGCATTCCAAGCGCACCAGAGTCGGTTCCGTTAGCCTTTTTCTTTGTTCTATCCCCGTAAATCCCACTGTTGTTCTATATTGATTTGAAAGCTTAACTCCCAGTGGTTTTGCACACAACACAGAGGTACTCGCCCCTGTATCTATCAAAAATCTCACAGGAGTTCCATATTTGCCAATTGTCAATGTAATAAGGGTTCCCTTGTGTCTAATCTGAAAATCATTCCCTCTTCCTGACACGGGTTTGCTTCCAGTCAATAGCATTGGTCTGGAATATTCTGCCAAGTTGGAAAAGCATTTACAGTACCCTGTCTCTGTACTGCCGCTCCTGGTCCCTGTGATTGCGTCGCTGGCTGCTGTATTGCAGTCTGCGGGGCACTCGCAGGTATCCCTACTACTTGTGGCATTAATCCTTGCTGCGTCTGCATTTGTACTTGGGGCATTCCTGCATTCTGATAACATTCTGAAGCATAGTGACCAAATTGCTGACATCCCCAACATTGTACATGTGCCCTTCTATTAGGTGATGGTCCTGATCCTTGCATCCCTCGACCTCTACCCCTGCCTCTAACCATGCCTCGTCCCCTTGGTTGGTACGGCCGGCTATATCCCGGTTGTACATAGTAAATGACCTGTGGTGAGGCAGAGGGCATTACCATTGTTTCCTGTTTTTTATTTCTATCCTGTTCCTTGCTTTCCAAATCTTTTAACTGCATAGTCATTAACTAGAAGTTAATTTTGCCTGTTCTTTCTGTGGGGTCTCTATCAGTTTACGATGCACATTACTAAAATGCATCAAAGTCTGTCTTATTTCTGGCCATGGTTTTGAAGACAGAGCAATAACAGCATCCAAATTTTACGCATATTACCAGGCAAGGTAGACATAAAAGATGCAAAAACACGGCAACATTATGAGCTACATCCGCATCCTGCCCTGTCTGTGCTTTATACAAGGTCAAACACTGCGTTAAGTGGGCTGCAAAATCAGTCTTTGGATCCCACTTACTACCGGTAATGGCTGAAAAATCAATTGGGGTTGGGTACATAATATGCAACGCTGCAGAAAGCTGCGCCTTAATTTGTCCCGCGTAGATATCCCCGTCGCCCGTATATAACGGCAGGCGCGGATATCCACATTGTACTGCCAATTGAGAAATATTAATGCCCGAGGCTGCACACAAGCTTTAAATCACCTATAGTCAATAGAGTGCTTGCTGTGACCTGTTCTATCCCTTCTAACCACATGCGGGCTCCTTTCACTATACTGGGAATTTTTGCAACTAAAGTTGTAACATCTACGGGGGTGTATGGCTTGTAATGTTGTATTCGATTGCCAGCTGCGTCCAAGCGCGTCATAACGGCATGTGTAAAGCACTACTATCTAAAGCACTACAAATATCCTGTTTACCTTCCTCTTCCACCTCTTCTTCAGCCTGTTTCATTTTGTAAAACCAATCGTCCCAGTACTCCAGCCCTTCTTTAATAAAGCCCAGGCTTCCCGCCTTGAGGCAATATTTATTTATTACTTTTGTCAATTCTGTACATCCTCATGTGAGGTAGGTCCTTCCTTATCACAGGGGAAAAGGAGGTCTTTAACTTCCAACAGGTTCTTAGTAACTCCCCACCATTCTGCCCCATATTTAGTTTTATCCAATCTCACAAGTTCTGCAGCTACATAGGTTTCCTTAAAAATTGCCTTTGACGGTCTGGGTGTCCAATTTGGGCGGTGTTTCCCTGATTTTAAACGTGGGTGTCTGAGGATCCACTCTAAGGGAAGGTTCAGGGGGTGACTCGGTACATAGCCGAAGCCGTCCCTCAATTTCAAATTGTGTTGCCAGTCATATTGTTCTGATGTAATTAGGGTTTTCAAATCAGGGTACGTGCCTGATTCTGCACTAGATTTTCCTTTTTCTTTCTGTCTCACCCGTTTTTTTTTCCTTTTTCTGTTCCCTAGTCCCCACATCACTGTCCTCATTATCCCCTCCCTTTTCACCTTCTGAATCACTGGGGGGGTCATCAAGAGCCGAATACCCAGCGCATGGCACAGGGCGCTTTGCCTTTGATTCCTTCATTTTATCAGTCGCCCTTAGGGGGCACAACGTGTCCCTGCTAGATTCATATGACGGGGGATTATTTCTTTCTGCCTCTTTTTGTATCCTATCTACATCAGCATGAAACAGATCTGCTGCTAAAGAAAATAAATTCCAAATTGTAAGATGCTTCTCTAAGCTTTTCTTCTGCCTAGTTTTATTTTTATTTTCTTGTAAGTAGCTCAGGAGAGATAATAATTTTGGACGATCAAACGATCCATCCTGAGACCAGCTCAAAACAGAATCTTTTCCTTCATATTTGACCCATTTCTCATGTATTTTTTCAATCTGTTTTTTTTCTAATGGAATAATTCTATGACATGCTGCAAAGGGGAGCATTTTTTGAACTATCTAAATCTAAATACATAGCATATACAGGAGGCTGTTCTTTCTTATCTGCCCCTTTCCCTTTCATTTTATTCTGACTATTACAATTTCTCCTATAGAGCCACAACCTACAAAAATATACTACTGCACCTAAACAAAGAAAATATACAAAACAGAAAACTACAAAACTAAACAAATATATAAGGCCACAGTGTAAGCTTACTCCACGCGTCTTCTTATTTCTCTTTTTAGCAAGCCCAGGAGTTATCACCTGTATGTCCACGTCAGTAGTTTGATCAATCCCACATCAGTGGTACACAGTAATCAGGCGTAAACAACGCTTGCTCTCTCAAAATCCTGTAAAAAACTTCATTAACAACACACACTTAATTTGTCCTTCGTCTCGCCTTCTCTTTTCCGTTTGCGGCCTACTCCTGGCTGGCTCGCCACTTTGAAGAAAAGACTAGACGAATTTCATATTTAATATAAAAAGTAGTTTATGAACTGAATATCAATCATATTCAGGAAGCATTTCTTGATAAGCAATATATAAGTCAGAATGAATGATTAAAAACAAAGCAATGTACAGCAGAGAGAGAAATCAGAGTGCTTAAAGCAATGCTATAGACGACAAGAAAATTCAAAAATGCTTGCTTCCTCTTTGTTTCCCTCTAGTTTTATACCGGGCCTCTGACTAATTCTCTCATACAACATTCCTGTGCAAGTCTCTGAATACCACAAACTGTTAATCATGTGCAGAACATCTGCTTTCTATTACCCCCTACCTTTTAGCCCACAGACTTTCTGGAGCCTGCCTTTGGCTAATGTGTTGCCACATTCTTTTCATGCCTCAGGAGGGTTAGTGTTAAAACAGCTTGTTGTAATCATGGAGCCTTCCACTCCGCATTTTTCATACTTTTATTCAACAAATCTTTCTTTTGTTCAACAAGATGAAAATGTGCAGGAAACTGGAAAGAAAATGGTCCAAAAACAAATCGGACCGAACAAAACCACATGGAGGAAATCCCTAAGCTAGTACAAACGCACCATAAAAAGAGCCAAAGCGGAATACTGTAGCACATACATGTGCCCAGAAGAGATAAACATGAACAAAATATATGAACTTATGGAAAACATACTGAACACACAAGCTCTGCTAATGTCAAATGGAAAAAACCGCTAGCAGACAAACTCTTACAATATTTTGAAGAAAAATAATAAAAATAAGAGCAAACCTAGCTGCAACTCATCAAGGACCACATTAAGACAGACAGAATCTGGTCCTCATTTAAGATACCAACAACCAGCCTAGTTAAAGCACTACTGACAAAATATGCACACGCCAACTGCCTACTAGACAACTGCCCAAACTACATGATAGAAACCCCCACCAGACTGGTTCATCAAACGCTTAACTGAACACATTGAATACAAGTTCTTGAAAGGCCATTTCCCTTCTGACAAGGACAACATCATACTCACTTCAATCCCTATAGATGCCACCAGAACTCACTAATTACAGACCAATGGCATCAATACCACTGCTAACAAAAACAATGGAGGGACTAGTAGCAAGACAATCACTAAAGATGCCACCAGAAAGGTCAGTGAATTCACTAATTGCAGACCAGTGGCATCAATACCACTGCTGACAAAAACAATGGAGGGACTAGTAGGACGACAATCAATGGAATACATAATGCACTACTCAATCCTTCACAGCTCTCAGTCAGGCTTCAGACCATGCTATAGCACTGAAATAGTCATAACCACCCTGATCACAAAATTCAGAAGAATAATAAGCCAAGACCTGTCAATACTACTACTACAATTCAATATGTCAAGCGCCTTTGACCTAGTAGATCACACAATACTAATGGGCCCTGCTTGACAACATAGGAATAACTGGAGCAATAGCAGCCTGGTTCAGTGGTTTTCTAAGAACTAGATCCTACCTTGTTAAGATGTCCAATGAATTTTCAACCTCCTGGATCCCTGAATGCGGGATCCCTCAGGGTTCCCGATATCACTAGTATTATTCAATGTCCTGATGGCCCCACTTGGCAAGAAACTGGAAAAAAATGGGGTTAAACCCATTCATATACACAGACGATGTCATCATCTACATACCTTTCAGCAGCATCACAGAGATACTGGATAAGGCTAAAAAAGGACTCAACCTTATAGAAAATTGGGCCACAGCTGTCAAAATTCAACTGAACCGAGACAAAACCAAACTTCTGGTTTTATCCAGCCAGCACAATCCCACTACTTACTAAAACCTCATAATAGATCAACAATCTTATACAATGGAAACACAAATAAAAATACTAGGAATCATTCTCGACATACATCTGATCCTTGATGACCAAGTTGCTGCAATCACGTCAAAAAGCTTCAAAACACTGGGAACTAAGAAGAATCTATTTCCCCAGACATTCTGTCTTATATTACAAATGCTGATATTGTCCCAACTAGACTACTGTAATGCAGCATATGTAGGCTGCAAAGAAAACTTACTACGATTGTTGTAAACTGTCCAAAACACAGCAATGAGATTGATATTCAAAAAGACGAAATATGATAGAGCAACCCCTCTACTCTAATGCTACATTGACGCCCAATCAAGGCCAGACTTTTATTCAAAACCAGCACAATCATCTTCAAAATACTGTTTGGCATGTCACCAGACTACATGCTAGACATGATCAAACTGTCACCAAGAAATTCAAAGCAGACCATCTGCCCAACTGCAAAAACGTACTATATAAGTCCACCTAAATGGCAAGATTTAGCTACCTGGGCTCAAAATGGTATAACGCAATTCCCATAGTCATAAGAAGCATCACAAACTACCTCCAGTTCAGAAAAGACCTAAAGACCTACTGTTCAGGCCTCTATAAACTGACCTCTAAGTTTAGATATCCTGACGTTTAACCTTGGCACCCCAATTCACACCTGAAGACTCTATATTTCTGAAGTTCCTTTATTGAATAACACAAAGATTAATTACAGTCAGATGTAATTCAGAAGCACTGCCCCATGGCATAGAGACTCTGTAATTCTGAGAAGACAGTAGCTCAGAGGTGACTGGAGTGCAATACTTCAGTAAGATATACACAAGGTAAAAAAACCAAGTACATTAACAAGGGGTATGACAGGAAAAGGTTCTATCTAACAAGATGGAGACTACCTCATGGTGAGAGGGACAGAGAAGCGCACACTCTGACCCAGGGAACAGGGGGAAACCCACCAGTGGGATCAGAGCCTACCATCTAGCAACAGCACAACCAATAACAGTTTTATGCAGACAGGCAAGTGAAGCTGCATTGCCTGAGAACCACACCCACAATGCATCGTTCATGTGACTTTGCAGTGAGAATGACAGCAAAAGTATCAAACTCATCCCAGGGCCACATTATAAATCAGGGCAAGACTGTCAGAGGACGGAAACCTACCTCTTCAGGAAATTCTATGAGTACAATATGCACGTCTTTCTGGAACAACAATACACAACACAACCTCTAACTGTAATACATCTTTTCATTTAAGAAATGAACTAACACATATCTTCTCAAGAAACCCACTGACTATTCCATATGCACTAATAGTTATTTTGCCAACTGCTGTAAAACACAGCATCAAACAACCTTGTAAATGTAATTGATTTCAGTTGATGTAATTGACCCCCCCGACACAAGTTCAGGGGGGGGGGGCTGGAAGTCCAGTGGGTCTCCATCCCCTCAAATAGAGATCCTTGGTGGCCCAGTGGGCCATGGATCAACCCCCCCCCCGACCTGGTGATCTAGAGGCCCTCTTCCCACCTCACTACCTTTGTTGGAGGAGGAGGGTGGCCTCCCTCCCATCGGCGCTGCCTTGAAAGTGGTGGCACCAGCTCTGCCAAATGCACTGGGTGGAGCTTCACACCATCCCAGGATGCACTGGGCAGGGCTGGGCGTCGCGATTTTTGAGGCGGCTGCGCCGATGGAAGAAGAGGGAGGCCACCTCCGTCCTCCAACGAAGGTAGGGGGTGGGGAAGAGGGCTGCTAGACCACCAGGTCGGGTGGTGGTGGTGGGGGGGGGGGGAGTTGATCTGCAGCCTACTGGGCCACCAGGGCTCTATTGAGGGAATGCTGGGGGGTTAGGGGGGCTGGAGACCTGAACTTGTGTTGGGGGGGGGGGGGGGACCTTCAGTCCCCATGTCGCTTGGCTTGGGGTGCAGGTACTAGGCCACCAGGGCCATGCTGTTTGGAGTCTGGTGGTCCCATGGACCTCCAGCCCCTGTGTTGACAGGTCTGGGCTTTTGACAGCCCAGACCTGTCAAACAAGTGCAGGAAGGCACAATCTTCCCGCACTTTACCCTATGATCAGAGATAATAGTTCGCATAAACTTGCATGCTATTATCTCTGATCATGGGTGGTAAAGCCCCAAGCTGTTTGGAACAGTGCGGGGCTTTCGATCATCTGCCCATAAGGGACAGCAGGCCAAGTATTTACATGCCACCTCCTCCCCTAGGAGTTGTATTCCTTCAGCTATGTTATCTTCATGAAGAAACTGCACTTGTGTATCAGGCGTGAAGGCATGTGCAGTGGGATGCTGCTAGAATTTTCTAATAGTTGTATATGCTGGGCAGCATCTGCATTGGGCTCTGTCGGATGATGTCACCCTTATTTAAGAATAGTCGGCCTGCTGTCCTTGGAGAACACTTGCTACAGGTGAGTAACTTTGCTTTTCCATTCCTCTTAGTTATATGCCTGTATACATTTAAGCAGTTTTAAGCAGTATTCTGCTATGGTCTCTCTTTTTGCAGATGGTAGTCGAAAAGTCTAGTCTTCTAAATCCACCTGAGAAAAGAAGACCTGGTAGCAATCTTAAGGTGAGATTTTGTTTTCAAATTAGTGTTTAAGTAGATTTTTGTAAATGAATATCTTCCTTTGAGATCTGACACTACTACGTTGAATAGAAAGTTATGTTTACTAGCTATAAAGATAGTGCCAGGCTGAAAATGTCTAAATGCCCTGGCACGCACTATATAATTAAGAGGCAGAGAGGGCTGGCATCAACAAATCCATATAGTAGCAAAAATGGGCCAGCAGGTGGAGCTAGAGAACTGCCTCATAAGCTCCTGTGCTTTGCAACCAAGCCATTATTCTCTATCTCCAGCAGGAGGGGATAGCAGCTCCTGTGTGCTGTGATGACTTCTGTGTGGCCTCCTGTCCTGCTTGCAAGTTCAGTTGAGTTTGGGATTAAGAATATCCTGTACCTCCCTGCTCCCCCGTTCCTCCGTTGTCACTTTCTACCTCTTTATCTCAGTCTTCCCTTTCTTTTTCCCCTGCCTCTTATCTTTAAAAAAAAAAAGAAGCCACTGCGGTACTGTTTGAGAGCGCTTGTACTTTGTGAAGATAGTGTGTCTTCAGTGCCTTGGAGGTCACGAGACTGGCTGTTTCTGTGAGTTATTATTCTCTATGTCTTAGCCTATTAGTGTTGTGCACGAGGGGGGTGGAGGGGTAATCTCTCAGCCACCAGTACCTGCATGCTTTGCTTTATTCTGTGGACATGCCGCTTTTGCCACTTTGGTCGTCAGTACTCCATTTCCGAGAGTTCAATCCAGCCCCACTTGGTGGTTTTGGCGGTCTCAGCACCAATGGCTCCTGTGCGCCGTGAGGCTTCGGCAGTCATTTTGTCAGCGGGTTCCTCACTCACTACCTTGTCCCGGGATTTTGGTTTTGCGAGGGTAGAAGTCTGCCCCGCTGTTTTTGCTGAATTTGTTCTTTTATTACATCAGGCCTTTT